>NC_138207.1:49118656-49718656 GCF_964194415.1 Vipera berus
TTGGAAGCAAGCCTCCCCTGTAGCATTGCTTGCCCTCTGGAATGAGGTTTCCCCCTGATATCCAGGTGGCCCCCCTCTCTGCTGTTGTTCAGAAGACCTGGGAAGTCCCAGGTCTTTGGCAAGGAAGAGTAAGACCCTTTGTTTATTTCATCTGGACTGTTGTACTTGCCATATTTTATCTTTAATGATTTTATTGTAATGTGTCTGTTGTGAGCCACCCAGAATTGTTAAGAGCAGAGGGGCACACAAATTTAATAATCTATTATGGTTGGTTGCACAATCAACCAGATGTTTAGACTGGATTTGGCATTTTTATTCACCTACTGAGTTCTTCCCAAGGACCTAGGATAGCCAGATGCTGATGTCTGATGGAGTTAGAGGTATCATTGCAGAATGCAAGCTGTTCTGAATAAAGTTGTCTTTTGCAATTGACTGATGGTGAATTTGTCAACACCAATGGTGTTCAAGTGGTGCTCCAGTTGTTTTGGGATTGCATCCAAGGTGCCTATTACTATTGGTACTAACTTTGCTTTCTTTTGCCATAGTTGTTCTGTTTCTATTTGCAGGTTATTGTATTTTTTGTTTTCTTCTCCAGTTCTTTCTCTTCTATTCTGCTTTTTCCAGGTACTGCAAAGACCATTCACTATCCAGACTTTTTTTTACTTTGTTATCGACAATTGTTAAGTCTGGGGTGTTAGGTTGCAGGTACCTGTCAGTTTGAATTCTAAAATCCCACAGCAATTTAATTTCTTCATTTTTATGACTTTCTCAATTTCATGGTCCCATCAGTTCTTGCCCAAAGGTAAATGATATTTCTTACAGATCTTCCAATGCACCATTGTTGCTCCTTTGTTGTGACATTGTTTGTAGTTAGTCTGTAAGATCTTCTTACAATAACTAATGAGGTGGCCCACTGTTTCTTCAGCTTGTTTGCAGAGGCAACATTTGCTCATTGTTGCTGCCTTCTCAATTATTATTCTGTATCCATTTGTTTTTAAAACCTGGCCCTGTGCACCCAGATTTGTCTTTCTTCAATTTTACTAGTCTTAGACATTGCCAGGTCTTGTTATTATCTGCTTTGCCTAGTGTTTTTTTATCTACTGGCCATGTATTACTTGGCCTTGCCATGTGTTTATAATAATTATTAAGAATATTCTTCAGTCAGACAGATGTTTAGTCTGGAATTAGCATTTTTATCCACTTTTCAAGTCCTTCTTAAGATATGCAGATGTTGTTTGTTGGTGTTAAAGCTTCTGTCACAGGATATAAGCTGCTACAAGTAAAGCTGCCTTTTGCAATTGACTGACAGTGATTTTGTCAATGGCGATAGTGTTCAAGTGGTGCTCCAGATGTTTTGGCATTGTGCTCAAGACACTATTACTACTGATGCTATCTTTGCTTCTGTTTCCACAGTTGTTCTACTTCTATTTGCAGGTCTTTGTAATTTATTATTTTCTTCAGTTATTCCTCTTTTATTCTGCTGTCTCCAGGTATTGCCACATCCACTATGAGGCAGATGCTTGTCTGTTTCAATTTGAAAGTTCCAGAGCCCTTTAGCTTTTTCTTTTTCTATTACCATGTCTATGTTTAGTAGTCGTAGTATATAACTGTCTGTACATTATTTAAGGTTCAGTTAAACGGTTTATTATGTCAAGTGGCCTTCTTATTTAATGTATAGAAGAGCACACATTCTTCAAAGATTTTGATAATAGCAGCTCTTACTGCAGAGATACAGAAATAGCAAGTACATATATACACAAATTGCCAATTCTAAGGAAAAAAAAGTTCTTTCTAGCACCCCAAAATAACTTTAGTTGATAAATACGTGTATGGTGAAAAACATGGTATATATTCCATCAGACCATGTTATCAACTTGATCAGATTATGCATGTATAATGAAACTGTATATAAACACATCTGAATCTAGAGGTTTTTGAAGAGAAGAGAACAATTGGCTGTGGAAAATCATTCACTAAAACAAAATAAATAAGTGATAATGTGCAAGAAACCCATAGTACCTCTGCAGCCCTTGAGTACCAGAAATGCCCAGCAATACTCTTTGAATCTCCATACAACCAAAGAGGGGGAAAAACCCAAAAGTAATAGAGATACTTTGTTAAGGGTCATAATCACAGTCCTGTCAATTCCATAATGGAAAGCCAATTAATCCCTAGCACTGCATTTATTATATAGAAGTAATATGGTATTTCTACCTGGCCAAATCAAGAATCTTAGAAACATTGGGAAACCGTTAGTAACTATCCAGCTAATTTTTTAGAAGGTGCCTCAAACAATCAAAAGTGCTCTTTGATATTTATAGGACATGATGTACTATATTATCTAAGCAGTGAACTGTTTCATAGACTGAACATGTGTAACCAGAGCTACTTTTTCTGAAAGATTCATGATATTTACAACCAGTCAGTTATAATATTTGTGACTGAGGAGTTGCAGTTTACAACAGAAGGTAACAACTAGCCAACTTGCTTGTTCTTGTAACACTTAACTGGGATTAACTAGGAAAATGAGAAAATATCCCAGAGGAAGACATTGGTAAACAATCTTTGTACTGTTGCTGAGAAAACTACATGAATTTATCCACAAAGTCACCAGGAGTTAGTATTGCCTTGAAGAACTCTTGTACAAGTTAACTCCAAAAGAGGAAAGGAAAGAAAGCTATAAAGTAGAGAAAAGAATAGTGTATTTCAACAGATAAAAAAATAAAATCCTGATATTTTTTTATAAACAAAATCAAGAAATATTGTAAACTCTGAACCGTTGCATAATACAGATTAAATAAGAAAGGATCAATACAATATTAAATAACACTGTAATGTGACCATTGCTGTTACCAAAAACAGGGGAGATTCTGGATTTTATTCATTCTTGATTTAATTATTTGATTTTATAACTTTTATGGAAATATTGTAACCTGCCAATGCCAACAGTTTATATGATGATGATAAATAGACATAATATATCAGAAGTGTCAAACTCGCAATGTCACGTGATGTGTCACGACATATTGTGACTTTTTTTCCCATTGCTGGCAATAGGGTGGGTGCGGTTTCACCATGACGCATCCAGCCCACGGGCCACCAGTTTGACACCCTTGTACTATATGGAAATATATAAAGGAAATTCATATACTAAATACAATAGTAAAGATACAATCATAAAAATTATAATGACATGTTAATCCTGAATTTCCTTGCTATTACCTTATGCTTTTCAATCTTTCCAAAAAATATGGGATTCCTTGAAATTACCCAAGATTCCTCAATGAAAAGAGCAGTAGTTGTTTTCTAATATCCATTACAATCCAAAAGCCATTCTACAAATCTTTTTGTGTAATTTGGTATCACCACATCATGACTATTGTGTTCTAGGCACAGCTCTAGATTCATGTGTGGGTCAACAGTATAAACGGTCCTAGATCTTCTTTGGTGAAGATGATTAATCAGGCAAATCAATATTCAATTCAAATAAAACCTTGGCATCACATAATGAAGAGCAAAATAGTGATGTTTGACACAAACCATCCATTTCTCTATCTTCCTTTGATAACCTGATGTAGTTTTCAGTGTTCAAGTTTCTGTCTACAGAATTTCATCACTTTTTTTCCTCCGAAAGCACTTGTATGAAAGATATTTTGTGTTTACAGACTTCGGGGGGAAATAGGCTGGATAGAAAACTTATAGTAAAGGTTTTATATGCACATTGAAACTCCCCCTCATTACAGACCACCAAGTTAGGTTTTTATAACACATATTACATCAAAACAAGGAGAAAAGAAGTATTTGGCCTTTGTTCTCAAAAGGACTAAAATAACAAATCAAGAATAAATATGGCCTATAGCTTACAAAAGTCCTTTACCCATATTGCTAATGAAATGATGGCTGAAAACTGATTTCCTTCCATTTAGAAAGAGAAAATCCTCACCATCATCATTAGGTCCTGTGCAGAGCAGATGGGGCAACAAGTATTTTCCAGCAGAGAAAATCAATGACATTTTTAACATAGGCCCTAGATGGGCTAGCTAGCATAAAGAAACAAAAAGAAAAATGCCTGCAATCTCCAAGCACATGAAAAGACCCAATCTCCTTTGTATCACTGCCTCATCTAACACAGGTGCCTAACCGGACAATTGGCTAAGTAAATGAAAATTAATCTCCAGTGCCATAATTAAAGTCTGCCATAAGAATAGCAAATCGCGGGTTTAAAAGGGAAAAGTTAGGTAGTACCAACTGACCGACCACAAAATGGAGCCAAAAAGAAGGCATAGGTGCAAGCTGAAATTCATGAATCAAATCTGATCAAATGCATCCATTTATGAAGTGACCGTAGACAAGCACTCTCTTTCCAACCATTGTTTACAAGCACACGTATTATTCCCCTAGAAGGCTTTGGGGTTTGTACGACCTCAAATACTTTGCACATAACACACAAGGATGTACAATAACACAGCTCTCATTTAAAAGCTACACATAATTTCTAAGAAAGACTGCAAGCTGCTTTGTTAAGTCTCACTTTTTCCCACAGAGAGAAAAATCAGTCGTTCTTATCACATTCTGAAATCAGGTTTATATAAATTTTCATCTGTTCCTTGTTTGTCCTTACTTCTATTTTCCACCCCCATTTTTCTCTGTTGCTTTCTTTGATTCAGTTTTAGATTACAATTTTATTGCAAGGATTTGACTTTATGCTATTACTCTGAAAAGCATCATTCATGCTGAAAGCTATATATAAATTGTGTCATGGGGATATACTGGCCCATCATACTAATATTCACCAATTTAATGCATATGTTGTTTCACCAATATGAAGTTCACTGAGCACCAGGAAAAGCTCTAGCAAAATACATCACTGAATACATGTCTACTTCAGTGTATTTGAGTATGCTTTTTAAAACATGAACATTTAATATTAAATACTGCTATTTGTTCAAAAATACTTTATAAGTTTAATAGGAAACCTATTAAGATTCAGAACACAAATGCTTCAACAGAATATTAAAATTGGACAATTTAAGCCATTTACAGCACTTAGCTATTTAAGTAATCATTTGCATTTATTGTATAATTTTTAAAAAAAAATATTTAGTGTAGGAGTTAAAAATCCCTTATCCATGAAATACCATTTTCAGGGTCTTCTATCAATCCAGATCAATAAGTGTTTATTTTAGCAGTGCATTTAAAAAAAATCCACAAAAGTTAGAAGGCAGAAGAGAGCAATATTCTCTGCTTCTCTTTTCTGGCAACCTACCTCTGAAATACACAGAAATTAATTTATTATCTATCTGCATAGAAATCCTGCCTGCCTGTCTATGCCAGCTGAGTCACCTTGGCCCAGTCACCCCTCTCGGCCCCAGCAAGTAGGCAACAGGAAACCATGTCTGGAATCTTACTGCAGAAAACACCGATGAGGAAATCGCACCTGACATAATGAAAAGAAGTAGATACTGCTTTGCCTAATCAATTGTGCAATAAGTCCACAAGTCTATCAAGGGATATACCGAAATAATCTGTCAAGGAAACAAATTTAATTTCAGATTAGCGAGGGGTGATTTGGGAAATGGAGCAAAGCTCAGAAGACAATCCAGCTAAGAACATCTTCAGATCCGATAACTATCAAATGCAATATCCAATGAAATGTAATGTGTTCAAAACTATTTTAACCATTTAAAGAATACAGTTTCCTTATGAAATGTGAAAATCATAAAAAGAATCCCAAAGCGCAGAAAGCTATATATTAAAATATATACAGGACTTTCATGCATGCTAGGGTTACTTGTTAAGACAGGCACAGTAGCCACGTTAATAGCCTTTGTGGGTGGGCGGGTGGGTGGCGAGGGAAATCTGCAGCGCTCCACCTAGCCCAATATATGGCTGCCAAAGATTTTAACTCACATGAGGCAGAGGCAGATGCAGAGTGTCACTCCAGTCTTGAAGGAGTTACACTGGACTCTCCTGTCAAAAAGAAAGAATCAAACTGACTTTAAAAAAATGCAGCAGTGGTGATGTATTAACACCAATATGCTTGCCTGAGCTACTGGCTTGAGGACAAACAAAAACCAGCCAGTGAGACATAATTTATATTTCCTGATCTATAGGCAAGATCCCATATTCAAATGACAAAACGCTCTTAGATTCAGACACAAAAAATTTGCAGGAGGCTTTAGCACAAAAGGGGTGGTGTGTTTGTATGAATTATGCTCCTATGAAGATTTTTTTTTAAAAAAATTAGACCTCTGATCCAATTACATAGTGTTATTTCAGCAGCAATATAGAATATATAATAAAACATTAACATCAACTTGAGGTCATTGTTTGCTCTATATGACCTGGTTTAATTAAAATAGTTGACTTTTTCCCATTTCCTGTACCACAAAAGCCAATTTAGTGCACGTTGGAAGGAAAGAGAACAGCAGTGCATATATAATACTCATGTCAGGATTCCGAAAGAAAACAATACACCTATTTATTGAGACATATGCTGCAATAAATGTTGAAATAGAACAGAACAGAATAGAATACTTTATTTGGCCAAGTGTGATTAAACACATAAGGAATTTGTCTCCAGTGCAGAAGCTCTCAGTGTACATGCAAAGCAGCAGAATAATGAAAATCATCATCATCATCATCCCAATAGGAGAGGAAAATAAGAACGATGATAATGCTACAATCATGTTACTTGGGTAAAAGACACATAGACACTAGACAGCAATGTGAGAATTAGGAGTTCAGCAGAGTGAAGGCCTGAGGGGGAAAAAGCTGCCCCTGTCTCTAGTTGTCTTGGCATGCGATACCTTATAGCTGCCTCCTGAGGGAAAAAGCTGAAACAGTTTGTGTCCAGGATGTGAGGGGTCTGCAGGTATCTTCTCAGCCCTCCTTCTGACCTGCACAATATACGGGTTTTTTTCGGGAAGGCAGGCTGGTTGCAATTATTCTTTCTGCAGGCTTGACTATCCGTCCTGTTTGGTTGCTGTACCAAACCAGACAGTTATAGAAGTACAAATGACAGACTCAATAATTCCTCTGTAAAACTGTATCAACAGCTTCTGGGGCAGTCTGAAATTCATGAGTTGATGCAGGAAGACCATTCTTTGTTGTACCTTTTTAATGATGGTTCCAATGTTAAGTGTCCATTTCAAGTCCTAGGATATTATAGAACCCAAAAATTTGAAGGACTCTACTGTTCATACTGTGCTGGCAAATATGGGAAGAGGTGGTAAAATAAAAGGTCTCCTCCTAAAATCCACTCTCATCTCTACAGTTTTAAGTGTAATGGCATGTTAATAAATGTTAAATCGATCGCAAAAACCTATGGGGGTATCAAGCAGAATAAAATAAGAATACAGAAAAATTATGAACAACTCACTCCTACCGGTGCATGATGACTTCCTCATTTATCAGCCGGAAGAATCAAATCCAGGGAGCCTCCACTGGCACTTGCACAACATCTGCCCAACAATTTTAACATCGTTGCCCAATGGAGAGCCAAATGGGTCACTGAACGCCCTGACATAGGAAGACATATAAATGACCCTACAAAGAAGGGGGCAGGCTTTGAAATACCATGTCAGCAATAGACAATTCTGAATAGGATTTGCACCTCACACGGTATCTGCTGGGACTCTCTGTATAAATGGGGCAGCGTATCCTCTCCTCGGTGTGACTGCACGGTCCCATGTCAAACTGTAGATCAAATTGTGACCAGCTGTAAGCTGAGAGCATATACTAGTCCAGTATCTGATTTTTTATAATATAAACAGTGCTGCTCTTCAATGGTTAGATGGCCTAGACATTGGCATTTGAATATAGACATTTTTAACATTTATATTTTTCTGTGTTTTACCAATCTAGGTGAAATATTAACATTGCTAATTCATATATAATATGCCATACGCTGTATAAATAAAGAATATTGAGAATAAAAAATTATGAAGATCAGGAGCTGATGATTGGTGATTGATGACTGCACTTGGAACACTTCTGGAAAGGATAAGAGTTGCAAGTCCCATGGAAAGTTTGGGAAATTTTTATTTTAAAATTGTAAGATCTAGTGGCTTTCACAATAGTTTTTATGTTTTTTCTCAGAATTGTAGAAAATATGCTGCTGATTTTTAGCAATATGGTTGGAAAGGGATGTAGGAACTTAGGGGCTACACATGGTCATAGAGACTTAGAATATCCACTCCTTAGAGTGGTGGCCATGAGGACAATAGTGTCAAACATGACTAAAGAAGGAGCTTACTCTTTAAATTTCTTATAAATGTAGAAGTATATTGAGAAACGCTGACAGAAAGGAGAAATAGGAAGATGAAGTAATAGTTTTTGTGATATTTACCTTTGCAAGAATCACCTGATACATTACGAAATATAAGCCAAGCCTAATTCACTAAACTAGTGCAGTATTTGTGCATCATTTCTGAGTAAACGTGTGATGAATTGCATGTTGTAAATTACTAAAATTTATCTAAGAAGTACTTTGTAAGTGAGATGTTTCCATATTTCTAAACATAAGAGCATTTCCATTGATAAAATTCAAAGATGCTGCTTATGTGGCTATATATGCAAGAAGAACACACATAAACTTAGAACATTTAATTCCAGAACAAAAGATGCTTCTTGCTATTTTGGCTACTGCAGAGGGAATGATGACTCTTCTTTAAACTTGCTATAAAGATTAGAATCCAACTGTGAAAACAAGCACATAATACACACATCCTTACCCTCTCAAAAGCAGATCCCTATTCCCTTTTAGCTGTAGCAAAGAGAAACTTCAGTATCATAATTAATCACACAAATGTGAAATAATATTTCTGTTGAAACAAAATCTGGCAACTGTGTTCAGTCTAGTTTCTGCTTTTGCCAGACTCTGCTTTTAAGTTTAATAGCAACAATCCTTAACTGATGTTGGACTGCATGTGGTCCCTAACATTCCTTTGTAATCACTCAATACTTCAAGATCAGATGGCCAGTACTATAACATTATATCCCCACAAAAGAACAATACATTCCTGTTATTTCTATCATATGCCACATATTTTGGTTTAATACACATCAATTTAAATATTTCCATTTGTAAGTTTTCCTCATGTTCTACTCCAAGTTACATATTTAAAAAAATGAGCAACACATACAACAATCAGTATATTATTCTCATAAAAATCATAACTAAAAGAGTAGATAAGAGATATATCTTTCCTCTTTCCAAGCAGCAATGTTGTAATCTCAATTAACTTGTTACTAATTCTCCAGATCTAGCTAGTAGGTTGTTTAATGTTATTTTTCTGCCAGATGCAAAATGACTTTACAGTATTTGTACTGCTCACTGTTCTTTTGCTAGCCAATATTTCAACAATGATCTCATGAGCTAAGTTTAATTAAAGAAACAAACAAACTCCTGGTCTTTACAGCTGCTACCTCTCCTCTTATAGTTAACTTGAGCATCCTGAATAGCTTTTCTGGGCTTTGGATATTCCTGAACAATACAAAATGGACTAGAGGGATTCCTGGCCTATGGCCAGACAAAGGGAGAATGACCTTAACACAAAGAGCTATAGATGAGAGCCAATGGTAAAGTGATTTCAGGATTCAAGATTTCAGTCAAAAGTATGTCAAGTACTGGAAAATCTCCAAAATTCCATTAATTTTGTTATGTATTCTGTGTATGCCAGAAGCTAAAAGCATACAGAAAAGTTCCACATTATAAATTCACATTTAATCACATTCTGTGAAAGTATGTGTGTACTTTTCATCCATCTCCTGCTTATTTATACTTGATCATATATAATGAGTTACTGCAACTAAAAATGAACCAACGCCAATATCTTATGTGTTTGCAATTATCTTTTTCAGAAATGCTGAAAACTAGCCATGCAAATAAAATGTTTGATAGTTAGCTAATATATTTAATCACTGAACTAGAACTGGATATTCTAGAAAATGAAGTTAAATTGGCTCTACAAAATATTGCTAACCCAATGCTGCAGGAATTGGCGAAATATCAGAAGAACTCTAAAATCTGATAACAAAACGCAGAAAAGAGTTTTGTAAAGAAGTATAAAAAAACAACTGTGACCAAGGGGGTGAAAAATACCCATTATATTTGAGTACCGCAAAAAGGTAATGTTAAGGAATGTTCTAAAATAATGCCCAATATTTTGCAACACAAATTTTAATAACACATGGAACAAGAATTTCCAGGTGCACAAATAGATTCAGAAGTGATGGCACCCAAGATCATTTGATTAATAGCTAATGGAAAATGGAAAAAAGCAGGGTTTCCCAAAAGATATCTAGTTTTCTTTTACTGATTATACAATGGCTATTGATAGGATAGTCTGAAACGTACTATGGATGTTCGTTAAAAACCTGGTATATCAGAAACCACATTTACCTATTGAAAATTACTATTACCAGGAACTAAATGGTTCAAAATGGGGAAAAGAATATGCCAATGTTGTGTATTTATATCTCATTTATTCACCTTATGTGCACAATGTAAGTGGCAACAGATGTTATTTTCTAGAATCAAAAAAATGACAGAAATAGGAAGGTCTAGGAGAAAAAAAAGGTATAACATTCCTAACTGTTAATATATCTAGATAAAGTTTATAGGATATATGACAATTATGTAAGGGACACAGTTTTCTAAATTTTGAAGAAATTAGTACACTGATTTCAATTAACCTTTTACAATAGCAGTCAGTTGCTCAGACCATTTCTTCCGGTAATCTAGTGGTTTTTGTACATACAATTTGAATGAAATCTTTCCTCGACAATCTTTTGTTTGATATTCCCTATTTGACTGACATATACCTGTGATACAAATACCACAAGAATACCTGCAGTATGGTTACAACAGAAGATATTGAGAAACTAAAAATATAAACTGCTTATTCACAAGATTGCTCCAACATATTAGGGATGTGCAAAACATTCAATTTTTCTTTCAGATCACAAGCTACTATCAATTTATATATCTGGGGGAAAATTAACCCAATTAAAATCAAAGCAAAAATTTAAAAAAAGTAAAACAATTGATTGCAATAATTAACTATTTAAAGCTTGGAAAGACAGATGTGTTTTTACCATCTTCTTAAACAGCAAGATACTAGAAGCCAGAAATATCCTGAAAACACATTTCACTTCCAAACAATTGCAGGACTATTTCCAGACCAGCTGAATCAGCACTGACTGAAGGAAGAATGGAATGTTTCAGAATTCCTTGGAACATTCTGTCTCCAAAATGTAATATTTAACATACTGCATACCCAAGTACATAAAAAGAGATATTGGGCAATAACACAGTGTCAACTGCAGTGATAGCAAAAACAGGGCTTTCATCATTGCTTACCATCATGTTGACACTTAACATGGAATGATTGACTGTAAAAGACACTCTCAGAAGAGACCTGTCAAACTCCTAATCTAAAACCCCTGCTTCTATAATATGATATGATATGTTCATTTATTAGAATGTTTCTTCAACAAAATGGACAGGATTTATACAAAATGATAAGAATGTAGTCAACTGCTATCTGTTCTTTAGTTCTCTCTATAAACTGCTTAAACAAAATTTAAATAGCTTCTTAAATAAGCACTTACTATTCCAAAATATAGTAAGGCATTCTTATTTTTGTTAGCAATAAGCTCATTTATGAAACATAGATTTGTATACATACCAGCTAAAGTATAATCCATATCAAATCCAAAGCACTTTATTTTTTCCATGGCTAGACTTCTATTCACAAAAACCCTGCCAAAAAAAGGTAAGAAAACCAATAGTAAGTATTGTTGATATGAAATCTGAGTAAACAGCATGAGGATCACATATGCTTCAAACTATCCAAGAGTTATTAAGGGAACATGCCAAGGGACGAAATGACTGAGACGCATTTACAGTGATCCTGAGCACATTCACTTTGGAGCAAATGCCACTGGACTCAGTAGGCTCATCTGAATAACTTTATACTGTACAGAACTGGGCTGTTAATCTCCTAAATGCAATAACATTGCTGGAGGCTATCAGTGATAGTTGTATTTAAAAGATTCTTATGAGAGCGGATTTTTCATTTATACTATATAGGCGAACAGAACTAACAAAAATTGCAGATACCAATCAAAAATAAGGAAAAAAGGAGGAAATAATGTTCACTTTTTTTAACTCAAAGAAAATAAAAACAATATACCAAGAATGTGGCATACTGGCTGTGGATTGATAGTTTGCCTACCAACTATATATATTTTTTAATATTAAAATTATTCTCAAAATCAAGCCTATCTCATTGTATCATTAAATAATCTATGATTTAAAATTACACTCTAATTCCACCAATGTATAAATGCAGAAAAGGTAAAGGTTAAGTTGTCCCTGCAGGTTTTACCCCGCTAGTCGTGAGCAACTTTAGGGGGCAGTGCTCATCTCCGTTTCTTAAGCCAAAAAGTAAGCATTGCCCAAAGACGTTTTGGTGGTCATTTGGTCAGCATGACATCACCCTGCAGCGCAAAGTAGATGGCGAAACATGAATGCTGTTACCTTCCTGTTTGCTTATATGTAGTACCCATTCATCTAATTGCCATGCTTTCAAACTGCTCGGTTGGCAGGAGCTGGGACAAGTGATGGGAGCTCCTTCAGTCTTGCGGTACCCGGGTCTCGTACTGTCGAGCTATGGAGCTTTAACAGTCTAAGATTCAGCATCCTACCCTATGAGCCCCCTTATAAATGCATACAAATGTACACTGTACATTAATTTAAATTACCCCCTGCACTAGCAACTTTATATTCAAAAATACAAAATTCTTTTTATACTATATAATTCAGTTCTGAAGAAGCTTCTTGGATGAGAAGCGAAATGTTTTCAAAGAAACAACCAAGTCCAGTTGCCTTTTGAAAAGAACCTTTGGGACAACCATGACCCAAATGACTGATAATCTCCATAAACTTCCCTTTCCTTTCATCCTAAAAGTAGCATACGTGCATTATTTATTACATCACAAACCTTATCATGCACTAACTTGAACAATCAGCTGTTTCAATACAGCAGTTCAGTTATTTCTGGGGTCTTTCAAAAATTAAAGGAAAATCCTTTGGAGACCTTGCTTTTTAAAAAATAAAAAATAAAAATTGCCCTACTATTAAATATACCCCTAAAGAAAGGAAATTACTTGTTTTGGAAATATGCTTACGAAAAGTAATTGAATTTTTGCCTATTAAATAAAGTACTGAAAATATGTAATTTACAATTCTATCATAAGACAAGGTTAACAAAATTTCAATTACATTTTTCAATCCAAACTTCTGGAATAATGCTTTCTGCATTAATGAAATAAATACAGTAGTCAATTACAAACACACTAATAGGCTTTTTGTATCTTCAGGTACAACTTGTATTTTCTTTTTAGATTTATAGGATAAAGAAGATTAAAGTAACATTTCACTTGTACAGGCTTATGAGGTATGCTAAATATTAAAAAATGAAACAATACATCCGAAGATACATTCTTAACTGCTTAGAACTTCAGAGATTTCCCTTCCAAAATTCAAGCACTATCTAAACAGCTAATCTTAACACAAGACAATTTACAAATACACACATTTGAATTCCAAACCATTAACATTTAACGTCAAACTGTCATATTTCTGTACTAAAAAACTTACCTCATCATGTTATTTGGCGGTTCCTGTAAAATTTGTAGCTGTCAAATTCACGTTACCTATTTTTTAAAAGGCTCCCTTCCCCCATATATAAGCAATTTTGCTTTTTTCTGGCTTGATTTCAGCATAGCACTATGCGTGAAACAAACTGGGAGATGCCACGTATTTGTTTAGAGTCAGTGCTGGAGAACCCAGATCTGCAGCTAATTTAATAAGTTACAGGATATCACTGTTCAATACATCTCCGTTTGGAACAGAATCTCTCTGGCTATATGTTTTACCCTTACTTTCAATGCAGCTCTTAAGAGTCACAATTTCCTGGCAAGCTGCCTGTTTTGGCAGTGAAGCATAGAAAGTACAACGGTGGAATGAGATAGGAGGGAGGGGAGAGACAGTTAAACATGACAAAAGTTACACAACAGCTACCATCAGAATATACGAAAGGCACTATAAACAGAAGAAATATTGCAAATTGATGATGTACCAAACGAGCCCTTGGGATATCAACGGAAAGGCAGCATTGCTAAATATCTTACGGCTTTGAGTAAACAAGATATGATTCATCTTTCTCATGAACAAGTTAGATGGTTTGATCTCTGGCAACAGGATCATCATAAAAAGGCAGTGGAGCTTTTCTGTGCCCTCTGAGGATTCTCCAGATATAAACATAGATATTAGTTTGTAAATTAAAATGAAATTAACCACAAAACGGTCCACAGAATTCAAGTTTTTTTCTGACAGTTTAGGAATCTCAGCCGAAAAAAAGGAGAGACTGAAGAAATTACATGTTTGAGTCCATAACCAGTTAACAGTCTGTTTGGACAGAACAGAATCGGGGTGGTAAGCACAGCACCACAATTAAAGAATTGTTCTCTCTGTACTATAAGGGTTTGCTCCAACAAGGTAATATGGAAAAAATAATATAGTGCCTTCTAGTTTTACAGAAACTTCTTCCTTCATACAGTTAACCTCAAAATGAGTATTTTTTAACACTATATAGGGCAGCAAAGAAGAACCAGTTTGTGGTGACAGTTAAGACATCAGGCTACAAATTGGTAGACTATGAGTTATAGTCCTGGCTTAGATATAAAGCCGACTGGGTGATTTGGGCCCAGGCACTTTCTCTCAGCACTAGGAAGCAGGCAATCCTTCTGAAAACGTTGCAAAGAAAATGTTTGTAGTCCTTAGCAATCAAAACTGACTTGAAGGCACATGTGTGCTTGCGCGTGCACACACATGCGCACCCACACAAAGATATACACACAGAAAGAAAGGAGAAAGACATGTTTAAAAAAGACATATTTTGCCTTTTTTCTACTCAAGTTCTCCAGACTCGGAGAATATAATCCTGCTCCATGCCAGATAGAAATGTTGGTGTCTCTGAATACTAAACAATTTTGTGGCATGGCAGCAGATAAGCACTGAACAGTTATGCTGGTTTTTATATACAAAGGAGACTACTTGGAATATAGGAAAATATATGCACTTTTTTAACGCAAACAGATTCTATAGCAGAGTGAACCTACTCTTTGTCCTTCCACAAAATGTTGAGTATGACAGGATTTGAAAGTAAGAGGAAAATTAGAAAAAATTAGCTTCTAAGGATTAGAGGCAATGTCATTTAGAATGAGTGGATGAGGCTTGTATTAGGGATATAAGAGATAAATATTCCTTGAAACCAGTTCCTGTTTCAATCTCTCCCACAAATGGATTGAAGGCATTGCTCAATACTGCCCAACCTGCATTGTATCCTCTAAGATTCAGGTCTAGATAAACATTTTCTTACATAAATAGCTTTGATCCTTAGAAGTCAGGACACTTAGATTACAATAGTGTTTAATTCAGGGCTATGACTGGAAGGGTATTGTATATGTATTGTCTCATGGAAACAATACAATTCACCTATTATTTATCCTCCAGCCCACAAATTAGATAATGCCATCTGAGTTGGATAATAAAAGTAATATTTGATTCTGATGGAAATGCTTACTTTCTATGCTATTTCTATTAATTACTAAATAATGAAGAATAATTATAAGGGAATTCCAGTAATGGCTCAGAGTCACTTGGTGAAGAGATGGGCTGCCTAGAAAGAACTCCATAGAACCTTTATACAGCTCATAGGTTGATCCCACCCATTCCTTAGGGCAGGCAAACTCAGAAGCTGGTGATGCTGAATGAGGTGGATGATCTTTGCTTTTATAATTTTTTAATGGCTGCTATGTGTATATGTTTTTATCATTTTTATGTTTATGTTTATGTTTATTGAATTTATATACCGCCCTTTTCCCGTAGGACTCAGGGTGGTTTACAAAGTATTTAAAAACATCAATACAATACAAGAGTTAAAAACAGTTAAAATAATTAAATTTGATCCCTGAGGGGAAAAAAAAACTCTCAGCCTGGGCCGGAAAGCTCAAAGGTCCCGGCGGAATGACCGAAGGTCGGGGGCAGTCCTAAGCTCCACGGGCAGCTGGTTCCAAAGGGCAGGCACACCCACTGAGAAGGCCCTCCCCCTGGGTGTTATCCGCCAGCAGTCTTTTACAGGCGGCACCCTAAGAAGGCCCTCCAAGTGGGAGTGCACAGGACGAAGGGAACTTGATGCCGGCAGTAGGTGTTCCCTCAGATATCCCGGACCCAAGCCATTTAGGGCTTTATAGGTCATCACTAGCACCTTGATTCTCACCCAGAGGGCAACCGGAAGCCAATGTAGCTCACGGAGTAGAGGTGTTACATGGGAGTATCGGGGAACCCCCATCACAACTCGCGCAGCAGCATTCTGCACCAGCTGAAGCCTCCGAGTGGTCCTCGAGGGCAGCCCCATATAGAGAGCGTTGCAGTAGTCCAACCGGGAGGTCACGAGTGCATGGGTGACTGTGCGTAGGGAATCTCGGTTACCATCCCAGAATTGTGTATCTAAGATGGGCAGCCGCCTAAAACTACTCAATAAAATGAAATAACAACTTGTCTATTTAATTGGAAATCTTCATTAAAAGTATTGCTAACCTTTGAAAATTACAGATATAAACACAAGCAAAATCAAAAATTTCTATGATATAATTTCCTTTCAAGAATCACATTACAACCATGCTGTCTGCATATAAGAACCTAATTATTTTATTAACTGTAGCAGCAACATTTTGACATGGTAACTCCTTCATTTTCAAGTTGCATCAAAAGAATTTGATTTTGTATCTTACAGCTTTAGGGATTATCAAAAGAACTAGAATATCAGAAAAATAACCCCTCAATATATGCAGATACAAGATCATTATTCTCATACATATGATTATATAGAAAAATTAATGATTGCACAATTGTATATTACAATGTTTACATATGAGATAAATTTCCATTTTCTTCTACTAGTGTAAAGAAAACTGGTATTTTTCTTTAATTCAGCCCAAGAAATTAAATAAAAGAAAGTTTCCTCCAAAGTTCAGGTATGATACATTCTTAGTCTTACATTCTTTATTTTATATTTTAATTTCATTTATCGTGAAACATTCAACTAATAAGAAAGCAATAGTTAGAATTTTTCTATTGGACACTTCATTAATGGAATTAAAAGGTGTAAATAAACTGCTTACCAAAATCAGAAGTACAGCATCAGCTCCTGCTTTTTTAAAAAAACACCTACCGGTACTTTCTATGTTCATCTGTTACTCTTTGGTAAACAGTTATAACAATTAAGTATTCAGTTTTTAATGTATGGGACATGTATACAATAATACTGAACATACACAAACTATTCTTGAATGATAAATGAAATTTTTAGGCTACTATTGCCCTATATTAATTTTTTAAAATATGATAGGAACTTTCATCTATAAAATTTAGAAAAAATATTCTTTTTAACTAGAACTGGTATCTGATAATAAAAGGCTAATTCTAAATCATCTCAAACTATTCTGTTTAAACATTAGTTTCATCTATCTCTGTTTCCACATTTTGAATGCAAAGCAAATCTCTGAAGCCACAGTACACATTTTGTGCCTATTTTTTTTAGCCCTAGGACAGAGAACTTTCTAGTCTCACGTTGGTTCAGTGAAGTCTGTGATATAAATATAGAAAGATGTCTAAAGTGAAGCCAAAGTAAGACCAGTGCCATATCTGAAGACAAAAATAGAGGCCTAACTTCCATATTTTTATGCCAACCTTACACAAAGCTGTCTTTGAAAGTAAAGCAAGTAAAGCCCTTTTTCACATCAGATATATTTAAAAATTGTAAAAATGTGTGTACCAAAAAACCTAATTTTACCCTTTTATCTTGGAAGCTTACAACCAATTAATTATACACACATAAAATAAGATAATACAAATACCTGAATTCTGCTTCTTGGCAATTGCCAGTAACAAGAGAGAATGGGAAGCCAACTTTTTCCATTGTTTAACCTTTACTTGTAACAGCTGTTAGACGCCAAAGAACTGTATGCAATAATCCAAAGGATGATGATAAGTATTCCCTCAGAGTTAAAAAATAGACATCACAACAATTTGGTGTCTCATACTGAACCTCCTTCCTGTCCAACCACAATCACACTGCGTGATTGTACTCCTACGGAGGGACCAGCCTCACAGTTACTCCCAACCCAGATACATCAACAATGAGCAAAGGAGATAGCATTAGACTTCTGTGTAACGAAGAACTTCCTTCTACTAAAATGACAGTTTCATTTCCACCCAAATTCATGCTGTTGGTAATGGCTTATAAAAGAGTAGCATCTTATTTCCAAATATTTCAGTATGTCGGTGGCTGTATAGTCAATTTCTATTTTTGTTTACACAATAAGCATTTCCACAAATAGGCAGTACGATATAATAAGACTTACAGTTGACACCAGCTATGAGTCTAAAGCTAGCTATTATTTGGGATGAAGTAGAAGGGAAGGAGAAAGGAGGAATTTGTACTGCATAGATATTACACATAAAATAAGAGCAGAGTTTGCAACCCATTTTCAGTGGGTGCCCATACTTTATCTTTCTTGAATTTACAGTCAGTGTAATCTATTCTAATGTGTTCTTTACAATACAGATTTTCCTAATTAATATACCTAAGATTCAATAAGCATCTCAGGGTTTTTTAAAAATCTTATCGAATTTTATTTACAACAAAACATAAAGCAAAATAAAAACATTATGTACAATTTAATATCTATGATAATCAGGTACTGAATCATTATTCACTATACAGGTTAAGCCAGTCTCACAGATGACAGCTGTAAAAAAAGCTACACACAACACCTACCCAGGGTGATGTAATACAACAGATTTGTCAACAGATTCAGTTCAACTTTTAGTTATCCTGGTGAAATAACTAAAGGCATAAACATACAATTCTCTAAATTCTACAGAGATTACTCCAAAATATATTCTGGCAAAAATATACATTATTTTTAAAGCAACCATCAGAATTTATTGTAACTGCAGCAAATTTAAGGAACACAATCCTTAAAAATCACTCACAACATTCCTGACAACCATTCCCCACCCTTTAGCTTCTTCGAAATCATTAGATGTAGAGGAGAAGGCAATTTTTGGTCCTACAGATAGTAGTCATGTAATACAGAGAATAAAAGTAGTGATAGAACAATATTATTTAAACAAACAGAATTGGGATTTCGAAAGGGTTTGTTTTTTTTTTAATTTCAGTCAGTCTAAATAATGCCTTACATGTCAATATTTTTTTCTTTCTCAGATCTATCGAGAAATTGCATTGCCCCTTTCAGCAGTTTCCTGCTCTTTTGGAGGGTGGGGAATAGGAATCTGTGGGTCTCAAAAAAGAATCACAAAATCCCCATCACTAAAGTAGAAGGATCACAGTGGTGCTTAACAGTTCATGAATCCTGTTGAATTTTACAGTAATTCTGCATAAATATGACCTAAAATGTGATCTGTTCTCCATACATCCTAAAACTAGATAAAGAGAACCAAATTAAAAAATGAGTCAAAAACATTACACTTATTCATTTATTTGAAAAAATGTTCCAAAACTACATATTTGGAAAACTACATGAGTCCTAGTGGATATCACTTAAATACAGGTCAGGTAGTCCTCAACTTACAAACATTTGCTTAGCGACTGTTCAAAGTTACAGTGGTACTGAAAAAAGTGACTTATGATCGTTTTTCACATGTACAACTGTTGCGGCATCCCCATGGTCGTAAGATCAAAGTTCAGATGCTTGGCAAGTGATTCATATTTATGACAGCTGCAGTGTCCTGGGGGTCACATGATCACCTTTTGCTACCTTCTGACCAAGTCAATGGGGAAGCTAGATTCACTTAACAACAGTGTTATACCTTAAGAACTGCAGTGATTCACTTAACAATCGTGGCAAGTTTGTAAAATAGGGCAAACTCACCTAACAAATGTTTCGCTTAGCAACATAAATTTGGGGCTCAATTGTGGTCGTATGGTGAGAACTACCTCTATGAGCCAGCAGTGTGCGGCAGCTACCAAAAAAGCCAACTCAGTCCTAGGCTGCATTAACAAGAGGGATAGAATCAAGATCACATGAAGGGTTAGTACCACCTTAGAATGCCTTGGGATATTGCTGACCAACAGGGAGCACATCTTTTATTGAAAGCAAAGGTTCACATATTTTTGCCATACACAAATATGTAGCTTTGGATCATTCTCCTAAATACATAAATAAACAGTATAATATTTTGGATTCATTTGTTTAATTGGATTCTCTTTATCTAATTTTAGGTCATTTTTATGCACATATAGAAAATTCAGTAGGACTCAAAACCTTTTAAGCACCACTGTAGGAGCATCAGCTACAGTTCAGGAGCTGTAGATCTGTGCATATGAACATGTGCTTCTATAAAGAGGAAAACTAAAGAAAACCTGATTTTATTTAAAAGCCTAATTTAAAGAACCTATTATAGGAATGTTTAACAGGCTTCTGGAAATCCTGAAATAAGAATTTTTCTAAGTTCAAGATTTTACTTTTATTTCCTTTCTTCCTGTCTGAGTCAGTGGCTTTATTCTACTGGCCCACAGATCCATAATTGCTCTCTATGCTTGATGACTTGATTAGCAGTTATCATCCCAACTCTAGACATTTAGAAAATACACACCATTTTTGGATAGATGAAACAAATTAACTGAAATAGTAAAAGCAAGTAAGTCCTTTGGACTCTATGTAACTTTTGATGAAACTAAAACCTACTATCAGGCATTTTATTCATGCAAAGTTCTTAAAAAAAAGGCAAAACCCAAAATCTCTGGTTACCCCATGGGTGGTATGTGTCTTCCTCAATCATGATCCTCTACTAGAGATCTGGGAGTCTGAGGGTTCTGTGCAGTATATTAGCTGTTCCTAGCATCACATTCTTCTGGAGAGAGAACTCTTATGTTGTTGCTGGGATTTGTTGAAGCCACTCTCTTAGCTAAGGAATCCGAGTGCTCCTATCACCACTGAAACCACTTTGGCTTTTACTTTACTTCCCCTGTTCTGGGAGATTGCTGTGGCTTGCTTTCAGATCTTATAGCCACTTTACACTGGTGCTATGCATCCTTTTCTCTCCTATGTTCTTCCAGTGCTGTTTATTTTACTTTGGGTATATCCTCCATAATTGATCTTTCGGGCCCTGCACTTCACCAGCTTCTCATACTCCTTGCTGATGTTGCTCTCACTTGGCTCCTCCCTGCATCACCACTATGCTTGGACTATCTCTGAGGCCTCTCTGCACAGTCTGCACCTTTAGTCAGTAGATTACCACTTCTGTGGATCTGATAGCTTAGTGCCTGATCATTGCTGATAGGATCAGAGACTCAGTCCTGTCTTTGCAGTCCAATCCTTTCCAGACAGTGGTATGATGTCCCAATGTCAGCCACAGCTTTCATGATCAGCACTGTCCTTCCTTGTGTTAACCAGTCTGGGTGAGAGCCTGCTGCTACCAACTGGTTCATCTGTGCTACTAGGTATTCCATGTACTGCTTGTAGTTTCTTCAGTCAGTACATATGGATCATGTCTAACCCGAGTGATGGCCTAGGCCAGTTACTTTGATGATAACTGTTTCCTGTTCTTGGAAATTGTTATGGTTTGCTCTTAGGTATTGCAGCCACTTTATAATAATAAGGGTTGGAAGGGACCTTGGAGGTCATCTAGTCCAACCCCCTGCTCAGACAAAGGGCTGTCCAGTCTTTTCTTAAAAACTTCCAGTGTTGGAGCATTCACTGCTTCTAGAGAAAGGTTGTTCCACTGGTTAATTGTTCTAACAGTCAGGAAGTTTCTCCTTAGTTCTAGGTCGCTTCTCTCCTTGATTAGTTTCCATCCATTGCTTCTTGTCCTGCCTTCAGGCGCTTTGGAGAATAGCTTGACTCCATCTTCTTTGTGGCAGCCCCTGAGATATTGGAACACTGCCATCATGTCCCCCCTCGTCCTTCTCTTCATTAAATTAGACATACCCAATTCCAGCAACCGTTGCTTATATGTTTTAGCCTCCAGGCCCCTAATCATCTTTGTTGCTCTTCTCTGTACTCTTTCTGGAGTCTCAACTTTGCACTGGTGTTATGCGTCTTCTCTTTCTTCCATATGTTCTTCCTGTTCAGTGTCGACTATTGATGGCTCTACTGTTACTGTGTTGTTGCAATGCAGTTGGGAGTACACCTTGGATGTTTTTTTTGTCAGGACCTTGAATTTCCCCCCCCTAGTGTTTACACAATTGTGGGAATATGTAGCTAATCATATTGTCCTCTTTTATACTGCCTTTGAAGGATAGCAAAGAGCAAATGGACATGAGTAAGAGTCCACATGGATTACATCATGGTAATAAGAGTGGCAAAGTGCAATTATTTCTCCACCCTTACTGTCTCTGGATATAGTTGCTCAACAGCCCACTTTTTTATGAGAAATCAGTCACAAGATTTTTACCGGTTGCTATAAAGCGTATTTTGAACATATAGTGAATATTCTAATATAGAAGTGACTGAAACTTGGTCTAGTCTTCTGATAATCTTAGGCCAATGTACCAGCCACCTCTACATTGAATCTATATCCCTCCTAGCTAATGAATGTCACCCAGGAGGTGATATGCAGTCGGGTCTGTGCAGTAGTAACTGCTTTAAGAGAGTGGTGGTATGCCCCTTCCTCAAGAAGCTTTGTTGGACCCAATTGTTCTGGATAATTTTAATCCAGTCTGACAACTTTTGCTTTTTGGATAAATTACTAAAAAGGCATCAAAAGGCTCTAAAAGATATGGATTTTGTTTCAGTCCAGTTTCAGACCACAGCACAATACCAAGACTCCAATGGTCATACTTGCTCATGATCCCTTGTGCAACTGGCATGGAAGTAGCACGACAGTCCTGGCTCTACTTGATTTCTCAGCAGGTTTTTGATACCAGCAAGTATCAAACCATCTTCAAGAATTGGGAATGGAGAACACGATGGCCCGGTGGTTCTCATTTATTTGTGGATTAGTTCAATCAGTGTTAACAGGGGCAGAGGGAGAGAAACTGAGTTTGAGAGACTCCTGTTAAATAAGGTGCCTCAGAGCTTGACACTTTCATTTATATATTGTACACACACACACACACACACACACACACGTATGTAAAAGGAGAAGAGAACTTACTTTTTCTTTTCTTTCAGCACCCAGCCAGGGTGGATCCTACATGTTAAATGTTAAACATTAAATTTAATTGACTGCTTTTGCTTCTTTTTTGTACACTATTTTTTTCTTTTTTGTTATTGTTAGGGTTGAATGTATACTTTTATTTTGTTTGCTTTACTGTTTTGTATTTTTCTCTCTATGATAAAACAATTTTATATATATATATATATATATATATATATATATATATATATATATATATATATATATATATATATATATATATATATATATATATATATATATATATTATATATATATATATATATATTTATCATAGAGATAAAATTCCTTGAAATATAGATGTCATGAATACCAGCTTTAAGAACAGTTGAAAATAATTGCAGAAAGTTATTTCAGCTGCAAATATTTATTAATCTGCAAAAGAAATAGGATGTATACCAATGTTTTAGTAGTGTTTAATTACATTAAAGCACAGCAACATGCTTAAAAATATTTAGACTTTATTGGACTCCATTATCTTTGTATAGAAAAAGTATGTATAAAACAGCACTTTATTGTAAATGTAATAAGAACAATGCTTTCTTAAAGTGCTTATTTTTACAATGTATTTGTAAAAATATTTGGGAAGAAAGTAGTGGACTATAAAAACGTGACTGCAACAAAAGCTAAAAGCTAAGATAAATATATGGCCCCATTTAAATAACCTTATATAGATAGTCCTTGACTTATAACCAGTTGTTTAACAAGCATTCGTAGTCCTGATGGTTATGGTAAAACATCATACCACCCTCCTTCTAGAGTCTAGACACATGATCACATTTTAGGTGTGTTCAAATTTATGATTGGTTGTCAGGTGCAATCGTGTGATCGCCATTTTGAAATCTGAGTTTAGTTTTTTCGATTTGTAATCTCTAGTAAATTTATTTGAATAAAAAGGAAAATTAATGTTATTTAATATATACATGTAGTCCTTGACTTACGACCACAATTAAGCCCAAAATTTATGTTAAGTGACATATTTGTTGAGTTTTGCCCCTTGTCACAGTTGTTAAGTGAATCACTGCAGTTGTTAAGCTAGTAATACAGTTATTAAGTGAATCTGGCTTCCCTATTGACTCTGCTTGTCAGAAGGTTGCAAAAGGGGATCACATGACCCTGGGGCACTGTGACCATCATAAGTATGAACCAGTTGTCAAGCTTCTGAATTTTGATCTGCAAAGGTCATAACTGTGAAAAATGGTCATGTCACTTTTTTCCTTTTTTTCTCAGATAATGCACAAATTTATTTGCATGATCATTTTGCTTAAAACAAAGAAAATTTAAAAATACATATAGCAAGTTTCAGCAAGAAAAGAGATATATATATATATGAGTTTCAGCAAAAGCAAGTATTCTTTTTTTGTATATATTTTATTAATTTTGTAGGGTTAGGGCTAGGGTTAGGGCTAGGTTTGGGTTTTTCAAAATAACATTCTTAATATTTAGCAAACAGCATATTGTCTGAGTTCATGTATGTAAAAACAGTAAGTAAGAGTTAATCTATATTATCATAATCTTCTTCTTACTAGTATATATTCAATGTTACATAGTACATATCATGTTCCTTTCTCTCTAACTCACTTTTCTTGCCATTGGTAAAAATTGCGAAAATCTACATTAAAATATCTGGATGGCTTTCAACAATGGAAGCATTTGCTTACCCAAATTTAATCAATCATGAGAAAGTTGTGACCTATAAAGATATTTTGGACAATGAAGGGAAATTGAAAGACAGACAAGATTTACAAGAACAAGGTATTCATCTATCATGGTGGCCATACCTGCAAATTCAAATGAGATAAGAAAAAGATGCTAAAACAACGTGATTTTATAAAGAACAGACAGAATTTGACCAGATACTGCTAAAAACAGACGAAAAATTGATTAAGAAACTCTATAAATATTTGTTAAACTTAAAGATGGAAGAGGAACAAGTAAAAGAAGCAATGATAACATGGGCAAAGAACTTTGGGCATAATATAGAATTAGAAAACTGGCAAAGATTATGGAAAAGAAATGCTAAATTAACGAAAGTGGTGGCTTACAAAGAAAACGTATACAAAATGTTTTACAGATGGCATATAACACCAGTGAGATTAGCGAAAATGTTTAAAAATACATCAAACAAGTGTTGGAAATGTAAACAAAAGCCAGGTACTTATTATCCTATCTAGTGGACATGCCCTAAAGCTAAAAGATTTTGGTCAAAAATACACATATGGTTGGAAAAAATTACTAAAAAACATATAGATTTCAAGCCAGAACTGTTTCTGTTAGGCATAATAGGAGGAAACTACGAGAAAGATTGTATATATCTAATTTTACATGTATTAACTGCAGCAAGAATTGTATTTGCCCAATATTGGAAAAATGAAAACTTACCAACGGAAGAACTAATTAAGAAAAAATTTAGACTGTGCAGAAATGGACAGATTGACACTAAAGATAAAAGGGAAAGAAGACTCAGTGTACTTATTCTAAAGTCACTTTTTTCAATGCCATTGTAATGTTGAACGACCACTAAATTAACTGTTGTTAAGTCGAGGACTATCTGTACATGCTGCCCAACTCCCAGCAATTCTGGACAGCTTATAAATGTTATTATAATTAAGTTGTAAAATTAAATATTACATTTTGTCTCAAGGCTTTCCTCATTCATTTAGTACTTATTCAATATTATATGCATCACAAGAAATTATTGGTTTTGGATAACTGTTTGATTTTTTTCCCTTATATAAGCTGCCTGTTATCTATATTTGTAAAACCTCTATGGAATGTTTAGCAATGTGCTACAGCAATGAGGGTCGCCTTGACATTGGCATTGACTAAGCACAGCTTGAAAAAATAGTTTCCATTACATCCTCTAAGTCTGATTAATTTTTCCTTCATCCAAGGATGGTTACACTATTTTTGAAATTCAGAACAGGCAAAAATAGTACAGAAATGACAAACAAATTGAACTGTTTCTTCATTATCACCTGTTATAGTTTCAACCTGGTTGTTTCCCTTCTATTCTAACAAAGTATATTTACGATATATTATAACTTTTTACATCTTTTCCCTGTTTGTTAATAATTTTTCAGAACAATACATTAGTCTCAATTCAACCTTAAACTTTTCATTATCCAGTTATCTGTCATTTGGGGAGAGAATAAATTAATAGCACCTATCTTCCCTTGTTAAAGAACTAAAGGGAAAGTTATGCAGACTGTGAATTAGGATTCTATCTACCTTTCTTCAAACTTCTGCCGATAGATCTGCAAAAGTCACAATGGCAGTTGATATAATAAAGCCTTGCTTGATCAAAACTGCTGCATTGTGAGTTTGCACAAGAGCACAAATAACATTGCTAGGGCACCTAGGAGAAACAGAAGGAAGTAAAAGGAAACGGGAAGCAATCCAGAAAAAAATCAGAACCTGAAAATAGGAGATCCTGCTCATCTAAGTAATCAGGAGATTTGGAATAGGATTGTGTTCCCCCAGATAGGCCCTAGGATGCTTAAGACTTTAAGTGTTAACATCAGCGCCTTAAACTCTGACAGCAGACAACTGGCAATCAGTGGGATATTTTAGTACAGGCATCATATCTCTGCACCTTGCACCTGTCAGCAGCCTAGTTGCTGCAACTTTCAGGGACACTCTAATATAAAGTATGTTGCAGTAGTCAAGATGAGAATTAACCAGTGTTGTGGATGACTACCACCAAGTCCAAGAAGTACTTACAAACTCCAAATCTGCTCTTTCTGGGGAAATGCAACGACATAAAAACCAGGCTTCATCTCATTCCCTGAGTCCAGCTTCTTCTTTACTATCAGTACCGCCATCCTGTCTGGATATAATCTCATTTGTTTTCTCTCATTCATCCATGGTCTTGGTGGAGCCTTGGTGGAGCAGTGGGCTAATGCCTCCTTAAGTAACACCAGTTACTTAATGCCTCCTTAAGTAACACCAGCTGCCTGCAATTAGTGCAGGTTCGAGTCCCACCAGGCTCAAGGTTGACTCAGCCTTCCATCCTTCCGAGGTAGGTAAAATGAGGACCCAGATTGTTGGGGGCAATAAGCTGACTTTGTAATAATGCCGCTTGGGGGGGTGTATGAAAGCCCTAATAAGCAGGCATATACATAGAATGAAGGCTACTGCTAAGCTTGTAAGCCGCCCTGAGTCTTCGGAGAAGGGAGGGATATAAATGGAATTAAAATAAAATAAAATAAAAAATGGTCAAGTTTTAGCAACATTCAAGGATGCTAATTTCTTTCTTGAAATTAGGCTGTGTGAACCAATAGAGCTCTATGTGTATTTAGGATTTCAGCTTTTCCTGCAGTAAATTCAAGAAAGGCTTCTAACTGTAGAAAGAGCTTACCGGTGATATGCTTCCCGACGGTACTTTTTCAGAGCGTAGCCATCCATGTTTGCAGGAAGATCTGCTGCATTTTGTAGCCGGTCACTCCATGAAGTAGTCATTTTTTACTGATTGGTTTTCTTTAAAAGTTTATAAACTACGGGGGGGGGAAAAACAAATAAAAAAATCCATTTAATACAAATACACATTTCTGAAGTGTTGTCTAATGCTTTCTTTTTAAAGACAAGAGTATTTAGGAATGTCCACAAATACCTGATAAAAACAATTTAAATTAGCTAGTGCAGAGGTTCCCCTTCATGGATTACTGCCTTGTCGTGGCGAAGGGGCTTGCGTAATTCAATGAAGCTATGAGCTATGCCGTGCAGGGCCACCCAAGACGGACAGGTCATAGCAGAGAGTTCTGACAAAACGTGATCCACTGGAGAAGGAAATGGCAAACCACTCCAGTATCTTTGCCATGAAAACCCTATGGACAGTACCAAAAGGCAAAACGATATGACGCTGGAAGATGAGCCCCTCAGGTCGGAAGGCGTCCAATATGCTACTGGGGAAGAGCAGAGGGCTAGTACTAGTAGCGCCAGAAAGAATGAAGCGACTGGGCCAAAGCCGAAAGGACGCTCAGCTGTGGATGTGTCTGGTGGTGAAAGGAAAGTCCAATGCTGTAAAGATTTTTTCTCCATAGGAACCTGGAATGTAAGATCCATGAATCAAGGAAAACTGGACGTGGTCAAACAAGAGATGACAAGACTGAACATTGACATCTTTGGTATCAGCGAACTAAAATAGACAGGAATGGGTGAATTTAATTCAGATGACCATCAGGTATACTACTGTGGGCAAGAATCCTTCAGAAGAAATGGAGTAGCCTTCATAGTCAATAAAAGAGTAGGAAAAGCAATACTGGGATACAATCCTCAAAATGACAGAATGATCTCAGTTCGAATCCAAGGCAAACCATTCAATATCACAGTAGTCCAAGTCTATGCCCCAACCACCGGTGCTGAAGAGGATGAAATTGACCGGTTCTATGAAGCCCTACAGCACCTTATAGAACTAACACCCAAAAATGATGTCCTTATCATCATGGGGGATTGGAATGCTAAAGTAGGAAGCCAAAAGATAACCGGAATAACAGGCAAGTTTGGCCTTGGAGTACAAAATGAAGCAGGGCACAGGCTGATAGAATTTTGTCAAGAGAATTCGATGGTCATAGCAAACACCCTTTTCCAACAACCCAAGAGACGGCTCTACACATGGACATCACCAGACGGTCAACACAGAAATCAGATTGACTATGTACTCTGCAGCCAAAGATGGAGAAGCTCTATACAGTCAATAAAAACAAGACCAGGAGCTGACTGTGGCTCAGACCATGAGCTTCTTGTTGCAAAGTTTAAGCTTAAACTGAAGAAAGTAGGGAAAAGCACTAGGCCAGTCAGGTATGAATTAAATCATATCCCTGTTGAATATACAGTAGAGGTGACAAATAGATTTAAGGAATTAGATCTGATAGACAGGGTGCCTGAAGAACTATGGACAGAGGTTCGCAACATTGTACAAGAGGTAGCAACCAAAACCATCCCAAAGAAAAAGAAATGCAAGAAAGCAAAATGGCTGTCTGAGGAAGCTTTGCAAATAGCTGAGGAAAGGAGGGAAGCAAAAGGCAAGGGAGAAAAAGAAAGATACGCCCAATTGAATGCAGAATTCCAGAGAATAGCTAGAAGAGATAAGAATGACTTCTTAAATGAACAGTGCAAAGAAATAGAAGAAAACAATAGAATAGGGAGGACCAGAGATCTTTTCAAGAAAATTGGAGAGATGAAGGGAACGTTCAATGCAAAAATGGGCATGATAAAGGACCAAAATGGCAGGGACCTAACAGAGGCAGAAGAGATTAAGAAGAGATGGCAAAATTACACAGAAGAACTATACAAGAATGAGCTTAACGTCCCTGATAATCACAATGAGGTGGTCACTGACCTCGAGCCAGACATCCTAGAATGTGAAGTGAAGTGGGCCTTAGAAAAGCTGAGCAACAACAAAGCTAGTGGAGGTGACAGTAGTCCAGCTGAGCTATTCAAAATCTTAAAAGACGATGCAGTAAAAGTGCTACACTCAATTTGCCAGCAAATTTGGAAAACTCAACAGTGGCCACAGGATTGGAAAAGATCAGTTTACATTCCAATTCCAAAGAAAGGCAGTGCCAAAGAATGTTCAAACTATCGCACCATTGCACTCATTTCTCATGCTAGTAAAGTTATGCTTAAAATCCTACAAGCTAGACTCCAGCAGTATGTGGATCGAGAACTACCAGAAGTACAGGCAGGATTTCGAAGAGGCAGAGGAACTAGAGATCAAATTGCCAATATACGCTGGATCATGGAAAAAGCTAGAGAGTTCCAGAAAAACATCTACTTCTGCTTCATTGACTATGCTAAAGCCTTTGATTGTGTGGATCATAACAAACTGTGGCAAGTTCTTAAAGAGATGGGAGTACCAGAACATCTTATTTGTCTCTTGAGAAACCTATATGCGGGCCAAGAAGCAACAGTGAGAACTGGACACGGAACCACTGATTGGTTCAAAATTGGGAAAGGAGTCCGGCAAGGCTGTATACTGTCGCCTTGCCTATTTAACTTATATGCAGAGCACATCATGAGAAAGGCAGGGCTAGATGAATCAAAAGTTGGAATTAAGATTGCTGGAAGAAATATCAACAACCTAAGATATGCAGATGATACCACTCTAATGGCAGAAAGTGAAGAGAAACTGAAGAGTCTCTTGTTGCGAGTGAAGAAGGAGAGTGCAAAAGTTGGGTTGAAACTAAACATTAAGAAAACTAAGATCATGGCATCCGGCCCTCTTAATTCCTGGCAAATAGATGGGGAAGAAATGGAGATAGTGACAGATTTTATTTTCCTGGGCTCCAAGATCACTGCAGATGGGGACTGTAGTCAAGAAATTAAAAGACGCTTGCTCCTAGGGAGGAAAGCCATGGCAAATCTAGACAGCACACTAAAAAGCAGAGACATCACCCTGTCAACAAAAGTGCGTATAGTCAAGGCTATGGTCTTCCCAGTTGCAATGTATGGAAGTGAAAGTTGGACCATAAGAAAGGCTGAGCGCAAAAGAATTGAGGCCTTTGAACTCTGGTGCTGGAGAAGACTCCTGCGAGTCCCTTGGACTGCAAGGCGATCAAACCGGTCAGTCCTAGAGGAGATCAACCCTGACTGCTCTTTAGAAGGCCAGATCCTGAAGCTAAAACTCAAATACTTTGGCCACCTAATGAGGAGGAAGGACTCACTGGAGAAGAGCCTAATGCTGGGAAAGATTGAGGGCAATAGAAGAAGGGGACGACAGAGAATGAGGTGGCTGGATGGAGTCACTGAAGCAGTAGGCGTGAGCTTAACTGGACTCCAGAAGATGGTAGAGGACAGGAAGGCCTGGAGGAATATTGTCCATAGGGTCGCGATGGGTCGGACACGACTTTGCAACTAACAACAACAACAACAACAAGTGCAGAGGTCCCCAATCTTTTGGGCTTTTTCCAGGGAGTTGAGGTGCCTGGTTTTGTGTGCTGCCTGCATCCAGCAGATGGGGCTTTGCTTATTTGAGCGCCCTGGTTGTTGGCATGTCGCGGCCTGGTACTGGTTGGGGAGCCCTGAGCTAGTTGACTAAAACACAAGAAAACCTAGAAATGTCAGCAAACTTTTGGAATTCATACTTCAGTGTGTTAAGCCTTATGGTCACTATATCTAAAAAAAGTATACTTGGCTGGAAACCTATATGTAAAAAACATTTACAGTATATTGTTCTTAGTTATCCTCTTATTTCTTAATCTCATGGTGAATCATAAATCAATCATCAACTGTTTCTTCTGATATTTTATTTGCTCTAAACATATGATTGCTTCTTTTTAAATGATGTCAAAGATACAACCTAAAAATAAGGTTGCTTGAACTCTGGCATACTTTTATAAGTCAGTGGGATAAGTACATAAGAGTACAGGCGGGCAGCCAGTTAAAATTCTTAATTATAAGCTACTGTAATCCATGGCACCTTTCTTAAATTACAAAAATCTATTTAAAAGTTTATGTATCTGTAAATAACTTCAGATAAAAACAGAAATGTGTAAACATGCTAAATAACTTGGCAATTTATTTTTATTGCATTGCTTTTGACATTGTCACTATTAAATAATTGATTATTCCTTCTGTAAAATATTTTCAGAGATTTTCTATCGTTATCTACTCAGGTATTACATTTTTACTAAGTTAATAAAATGTATATGCCATTGTTTATATGGCAGGAGGTAACATGAAAAGCAAGGGAAGGAGAAACAAAAAAAGATGGGAAATACCCAAGTGAGAGACTTAAGCTGTCTACTTAACCTGTCTACTATTTGAATGCCAATATAAATTATGGCACTGGACTCTTACTCAATTAGTAAAGTTTTGTAACCTTTACGCTATCAAATAGGAATCATATGAAAAGCACTCATAACCTTACTGGCCAGATCATAAATATTCTTTCTGTGTCACTATATTAAACAGATACAATAATAGAAACTAGTTAAAGAAAAAGGACAAAGCTATGCATCACACACATTAGCTGATTGGTTCACATGACATGCTACGCCCCTATAAAAGGTTAAATGGGGTTAGATGCACCACCAGCTGTTGTAAAGGGAAGAGAATGGTTTTTAACCACATTTGGAAATTTGCCTGAGGCTAGGCATGTTATTTGCCAATTGTTGAATTCAAATTCCAATTCCGGAAACAATAATACTTTAGCTCACATAATAGATGCAGTATCAGGAAGGCTTGGCTAAAGGGAAGTAAACTACAGCGAATCATGAAAAAACAAAAGAGCTTTAGATGTACACACTATACAACAATTTTGAACATAAGAATAAAATCATTGGTAGAAAATGTGATCTGTTCCAATAAAAAAAAATTCTAGGTGCAGATTTTAATACATTGGGATCCTGCCCTCTTTTCCATATAGGCACACATACAAATATACACATAGGATTTAGCATATACAAATTATATATTAAAAGATGTTACCTACAGGGAGGCACAATACTGATCTAAGATACTATTATAAAAATTACTAAGTTCTTCCATATGGAACACTTCCTTTCCTATGTTCTAAAATCTTTTAGTACTGCCGTTAAAAACTAAGTAATCAAGTATTGTAACCAATCTCAACAGAGTAACAGGGTATGTTAATTTGTGTTTTTCAGCAACAAAAACAAAAAAGGGGCAAAGATACTGCAGGTTATTTTACCATACAGGACAAGATTCAGAAAAACAAGTGTTTTTCAAATAGTTATTATTCTTTTAGTAATTATCTATGTAGTCGTATATATGGCTTTCTGCACTTGTCTAAAATCTCATTAAGAAAGTTCCAGAAGCAGGAACTTAACAGGGACCTCTCCTTCTATTCTACATGCATATCTCCAATATTGAAATTCCCATACTTCCCAATTAGTTTCCATGGAAAGCTACAGTGATCAAGAAAAGCTATACAGAAGCAAACTTCACAGCAATGGACTATTTTTCAGTTCTTTATAATGGACAATGTAAACTTGGGAGGGGATTTGTTAATAAATAACAGGGTTTCAGACAGATAAACTGGAGTTCCAATATTTATCTATAGATTTGAATGGTCAGGAGAGAGGACATTAAATTGAAGGGATTGTCTTCTAATGAAAATAGAAAGCCTGTCAATCTTCTTGGGATAGCAAAAGGTATATTGTTGTAGTCAATGATTATCTGACAAGATCGGAACTTCCATGATGATGTCTTTTTTTTGAAAAAAATGAGATTTACGTTTTCAATGGTGGTAATGGCAGAACACAGCAAACTATGTGGGAGAATGATGAATACAATTGGATAAGTAAAGTAGGCACAGAACCCCTGTGACTATGAAGTCATGCAAGAATTGAAGTTAATCTGAAAAAGATTCAATGAAAAGCATGGATCTACATCTCAGAATGACAAGATAGTCAAAATTTATCATTTAGCATGTCTCATGCTTGATATAATCTTGGTTATAACTCTGTAGAGGATGGAGATCCCAATCTGATTGATGATTATCAGGACTAAAGAGGAGGCTCAAATTGTTCCCTTGTTCCATGAATGCCACTGAAAAAGTGGAGATGGTCCTAAAAAAGTTGGAACAAAAGCTCAAGAAAAAGAGGGTGGTACTGTGAAATTCAATTGAACTGGTAATCTCATCAATATGAAATATATAATATCAATTTAATACTTTGTCACTGTTTGTGAAGTTTGTGCAGACTACAGGAAAAATAGTTTAAATAGAGAGGCAATAAGAAAAACATAAAAGGAACGGCACTGCAATCAATATAAAAAAAAGAACGAAAATGAAGATCATTATTTATTATTGTTCAAGAACATACTGGAAAGATTGACAGTTGTGGTTTTATTCATATAATAAAGTTTAATCTAACCAAGTTCGATTTGCTCAGTCTGAGTCTGTGTGTATATGCATGTATGCATGATGGCTCTGCAACATGTTTCAAAGAGATGTTTCCCACAAATATATAAAATAGCTCTTTTAAAAATATTAAAGCAGTTGTTTTAATGCTGGAAGCAACTTTTGCTGCCTTTACATCCATGTGCATGCATGAGACACAATCAGGAGCAGCTTCCAAAGCCATTTTTTGGAAACAATGTGGCTGGTTTAATGATTCAAAAAGAGCTGCTTCATATCTGGGGTACACACTGTGGAGTTTCTCTTTCAAAAGTCTTGTGCTATATTGAGGATGGATCTGTTCAGTTCATCTTACTCCATACAAGATGGAGGGAAAGTAGTGGAAGATAGAAGAGTGTCTGCAATGGACAAGTTCATCAGCTAAGGACCACAATTTCCAAGAGTTCTAATCCACATGGATTGAAGATGCTCTCCAAAGCAGATACTCACCTTCTATAAATGAGGGTAACAAATGAGGATTTAAACTACACATTCAATACCATCCCTCCTGAAGCTTCTGTACTTCATTCAGTCCTATTATCAGCCAGTGTACCTGTAATCCATTTGTTTGCTTTCAACTAAATATTCTACATTTTGTAATCTTCTACATCACTATTTTGATAAACACAATTCTCCAATTCACAAGTATTTTGGGGACTAAGCAAACATTATCTTCAAGTAAAATACAATGATTCCCTTTAGTGACCCTGTAATCCCTTAGTAAATACAGTATGTTACCAATTTCAATATAGCAAGGATTTTTCAAAATGTTCTTTATGAATATTTAGCATTATACACAGCAATTAGACATTCTTACATCTGTAAATATAAGAAAAAAGACCAGCAGGTCAGATGTCCTTATTAGAAGAACAAAGTTCAAATAGATGAACACTAAGGAGTTTAATTATTTGCAGTTTCAAGGACTGCAGTTAATTAATACCACAAAATACTGATGATTTATACTAAACAATTTAGCTAATGTATGATTACTGCAAGTTGCTTCATGTTGCAACAGAACATCAATAACAGATGTTCCTAAAAGCCTAAAGGAAAACAAAACACATGTTCAGATGTCTCTTACTCAACCTCACAGTTATCTTTCTGATGTAATTTATCAACTATGGCCTGTTGCAAAAACCTTTCCCAAGGCCACCTTTAAATAAAGTACGTCAACTAAGTTCCTGCAAAATATTTCTCTGAAACATCCAACAATTGTTAGGCCAACTACTTACTTTATACAACCTTTGTCCCTCTATTTCACCAGATTTTGTGGTTGCACAATGAAATTATATGAAGAACAAAATGTCAGTTGTCTTTCCAAACTACTACTCAGTCTCAATCACAAGGCCAAAAAATACTTAAATTTTTAACATGACACATCTAATACAAAATCTAATGCTGCTATTAATGCTTGAGTCTGAAGTAAAATTGACTGTATTAATGGCATTCTTCTAACCTACACATTATCTTATAATTAGCTGATTTGAACACACATTTTTACCCAAATGTTTTGCAAATTACTGGCAATCAAATCACTCCCCATTATTATAGTTTAAAACATAACTCTTTCCCCAACTAAACAAGAGCTCCTACTACAATAAATCTTGAAAATAAAGTAACTTAAGTGTCTATGAAAAGTTGAGACATGGATGCAAATGGTACATAGCTGCATTAAAGAAATAAGGGGAGAAAACTGCAAATATGGAGTCTTTATGTTATAATTGAGATAAAGAGAAATAGAAGAAAGACTTGACATCTGAATAGTTATAAAAAAAACAGTCGGGGGGGGGGCTAAATAGTAGAGATTACAACTCAGGCAGTACATTTTGTGAAGCACTTTACATTGGCCAAAGATATGCAAATTACAGACTTTTGAGGGACTACAAACAAATTACACTGTCTATTCCTTACACCCAAGATGATTCTTCTACCCAATATCTCAATGTTTGATGTTTCTTCCATCCAACATTGAGAGATCCAGCTGTTTTCTAATCTTGAAGATTACTTTGATCCATATTTGAGAGAACGGTTAAAAAAAATTAACAGTGCTGAGAGATTCCTAACGTCCTGCTGTTAACAACACATTGGGTGACAGAAGGTGGCCATGCCTGCAGCAGCCAGCAAAAAAAAAAAAAAAACACGATACCATCTCTCCATCATGAAGTGAGACTTCAAATGTCAGGCGCAAAGTGAAACGGATGGCAAAGAAAAGTTTGGGATTTTTCTTCCCGCTTTTCCTTCCCAAAGCGAAATAAGAGTAGGTTAGGCTTCAAGAGGGCTATCCGTTCACTTTTTAGGTGACACTTTGGTTTACACCAGGGGTCTTCAAACTTGGCCCTTTTATGACTTGTGGACTTCAACTCCCAGAATTCCTCAGCCAGCAAAGCTGGCTGAGGAATTCTGGGAGTTGAAGTCCACAAGTCATAAAAGGGCCAAGTTTGAAGACCCCTGGTTTACACCTTCTACCAAATATGTTTATCTTTATGTTTGGTGTGGGGTGGGGGGGGAAGAGGGAGACAGAGAGAATGTTATAACCGCGCTTGGATTCAACCTACGAGATTTATTTATTTATTTATTTATTTATTTAATACTATTTCTAGATTGGGCCACCCTGCCTGCCTGCCTGCCTCCTTTCTCCATCCGGTGGGGGGGGGGGACTGTCCCTTCAGTCCGGAGGGGGCTTCTACCACTAATTCTCTCGCGCTGCGTTTATTTGCACAGATGGGCGAGGAGGGGGCGCAGCCGGAAAATCCTGCTACCAACGAGGAAAGGGAAGGACAGCCCCGTCCCCCCCTCAGGAAAAGAAAAAGAAAGAAGACGGCGCCCCCCCCTCTCTCTCTCTCTCCCTCCCTCCCTCCCTCTCTCTCTCTCTCTCTCTTCCTTCCCCCGACTGAGACAGGAGTCGGCGGCGGGGGGGTCATCTGACTTCCCGCGTCTTGCCTGGCAACTCCGCTTTTAAAGGCACCGCTCTCCTTCCTCTTCTCCCTCCCCGCGAGGGCGCGCGCGAGAGTCGCCGGCGGCTCTTCGGGCCCCCTGCCCCGCTCACCTTCTCCGCCTTCGCCCGTTCGCCACTCGCTTTCGCCCTCGCCCAAAAGAAACCGCAGGGCTGCTGGAGCGCCGGACCTCGCAAGCCGCGCATGCGCAAGCATAGACCTGCCTTTCCCCTGCCATTGCTTTCTTCGCCCCCGCCCCTCCGTTAGGGACCAGGGAGAACGTGCAGTTCTACTGCAGAGCCGCAAGCCCGGTTAAGGCTCCGGGCTGACCCCGCGGGACGCTATTTTCTTATTGGATTACTTCAGGGGTCTTCAAACTTGGCCCTTTTATGACTTGTGGACTTCAACTCCCAGAATTCCTCAGCCAGCATTACTTCAGGGGTCTTCAAACTTGGCCCTTTTATGACTTGTGGACTTCAACTCCCAGAATTCCTCAGCCAGCAAAGCTGGCTGAGGAATTCTGGGAGTTGAAGTCCACAAGTCATAAAAGGGCCAAGTTTGAAGACCCCTGGATTACTTAATTCATACGTTGCAGATTGGGAAATACGGTCTATCGACGAAGCTGAGGTTAGCAAAAAAAATTCTCTGATGACAGTCCTGTGTGTGTGTGTGTGTTTCGCTTAATTAAAGACATTCATATCACTTTTTATTTGCAATCGTAAGCCAAAGGACTTGAAAGATCAAGACTTGAAAGATCAAGTTAGGGAACAGAACATCACGGTGAAAATCTGTCGATGTAGCTACTAGGAATCGGAAAGGACTTAAATCCATGAACCCAACGACTTTACGAAGCAATTCCGCTATTTTTTTGCTGTAGACTTTTCTACGGGTGGCTTCGCTCAAGAGCAAGATAACATTAGCAAACGAAGCACATTCTGGCTTCGCGTATGCGGCATCCAATTGGTATCATGAACGAAATGCCAACATATTAACCATTACTCGTTAAGTTTAGTTGCCAAAAGAGCAGACGGGAGGAGCAAAAATTTGCGTACCGTCCCTAAAATAGCTAAACTCTACCAGTCATGCGCAAAGGGGAGGAGACTTGGCTTGCAAATAAAAATCCGAACAGAGGGAGGTGTTTGATAACTTCGCCTACTGGAACGTCACTTTCAGTGTTTCATTCATTTCCCGGGCGATTATGCTAGCACCCATTCAAAAGTAATGTAAGGCAATTTGGGTCTGAATAATCGCGCCTCTAAATATCGTTGCAAAAGCTTAAGACTTTTCGGATTCTAAAAAAAAACTATTTAAAAACAGTTAGCGTTAGATAAAGTGAATGTATTTTTCATGAATTTCATTTCATTTATTCAATTTAAGTCATAGATCAAAATACAGAAAAAACAAAAGGGAAAAAGATGTGTGGATTTTTTGGGTTATTATTTAAAAGCTGACTAAAAGAAAAGGAAAAGGCAAGAAACAATTGATATATTTTTATCCAGGAGCAGAATAGTTCTGCTGCTGCATCAAGATTTCACTTCTGATCTTAGGCAGATTTTGGCCATTTCTAGAGGTGTAACATTGTACTCAGCAGTAATGATTATACATAAAAAAGGTGAAATATCGCAGGACCCAATCTGGGTTGGTCACGACGACCAGCAGTGCTTTTTTTTCTAACAGAAAAAGGTGCCGGAACTCACACGTCATACAACCCACCTTGCCTACCCTACAAGGTTCTATCCAAAAAAGGTGCTGGAATTCCATTCTGAGCGTTCTATGACAAAAGCCCTGCTTCCGAGCTTTTAGACTAATGCTGGAGCCCACCCTCAGGGAACTTCTCTCTAGCAAAATGTGTGCTTTGGGCTATTCTATGTGTAGTATTTATGTGGTGCCTGGTTATGTGTGTCTTTTTAGTTGTTGATTAGAGTGTTGATGGCCAGCTATTAAGTTGTTGGCTGTGGTTTCCTTGTGCTACCAAACCCTTGGCTCCTAACTAGTTGATAAGCTGTTGGTAAATCAGCACTCCTGTTGACCAAGAAGGGGCCCGTTTCCTGGGCTTCAATCATTTCCCTGGCTATTTTTTCCCCTGCTTGTCCAACAATCTTAATAGCTGCAAAATTGAATGTATGTCCTTGTTCGTTGCATTGTGAGGCTACAAATGAGTTTGGATCTCCTCATCTGACTGCTCACTTGGATTCTTGTAATCTGCTCGATAACTTCCTCCATGTCTCTCCTACATAGTTGCAGGGGCAAGTCCTGCAGGGGATACCTGTGACCCACCCATATTGGATCCTGCAACATTATCCTGGACACGTATATTTGTCTTCATTCATGAGGGGAAATACACCTGTTCTTAACATCTCTGTAGAAGGGACGCTATAATAAAACATGATTAGAAATTGCATACGATCCACAAGAACACAATTGGTCATTATAAGGGACTCTTCTGAATTTCTCTTCCGAAGCAGTAGCAGGCAGCAGACCATTGTGAAGAAACTTCTAAATACAGGTAGTCCCCCACTTACAACCATTTGTTTAGTGACTATTCAAAAAAGTGAAAAAAGTCACTAAAAAAGTGACTTACGACCATTTTTCACACAGCCATTGCAACATCCTCATAGTCACATGATCAAAATTCGAACACTTGGCAACTGGCTTATATGTATGGTGGCTGTAATGTCCCAGGGTCATGTGATCACCTTTTGTGACCTGACAAGAAAAGTCACTGGGGAAGCCTGATTCATTTAACAACTGTAGAAAGAAGAATCATAAAACGGGGCAACATTGATTTAAAAACTATCTTGTTTAACAACAGAAATTTTGGGTTCAATGATAATCATAAATCAAAGACTACCTGTATGGGTATCATTGCAGTATATAGTTCAAGTAGTTCTGTGCTTTCCACATAGGGGCAAAGTCATTCTATATCCAATATATACAAGCTTATCATTTTGGCTGCCTTTTTTAAAACTAGTAATGTTATTAAAAATTACAACATCAAAAACATGCAAATTTAAAAACAATTACCATAAAAAGATAATGCAGAAAAGAAAATAGAAAAATAAAAATAGGAATATAATGAAAAGAAATATATAAAGAAAGGGCTTCCCTGTTCATTACTACAAGTATAAATTTTAGTAATTTATTGCCTTCTCAAACTTCTCAAACTACAACAAATGATCATTTCTTCCCATATCCCATCTCTTATCTACAAACAAATGTCTTGTCATTTCAGTCCTTGGCAAAGCTGCATGAAGGATTACCAATAATAACAACATCTATTTCAATCTTGATTAAACAAACCAACTTTATAATCTTTTTTTTACTTTTAACTATCTGGAACTTTAATCCTTCAAAAATGTCTTAAAACTAGATGTCTTTTCAGTTCTTACAAAATTCTTTGAAGTTTTCCTTTTTCATAACATATTTTAAACAGTCCATCTATCATGGCAGGCATTATTAAAATTAACTTCTAGGTCGTTCAAAAATATCTCTCAATGTGCCCAATGTTAAAATATTTTGTATTAATAAGTCAAATTTAAGTCTCCTTTTTTAATTAAAATTTTAGTTCATTCTGGTTCCCTCTAGTGTCCAAACTTCAAAGTCCATCCAATTACATTTTTTTAAAGGATTCAAAACAAAAATATTTTCTCATGGAAAGAATTTTTATTATTAACTCCAAAATCTTATTTCAAAAAAAAAAATCAACATTTTATAAAATCAAAGTTTTAATCACCCTTCTGCTGTTTACTCCAGAAAAAAAAATAAGTCCTTAAACTTGTATTTAAAACTTCTTTAACTAAGGTTTGAAGGTAACTCATCTGGTGCTGCAAAACTTATTGAGCCAAAGGTTCATAATATGGAAAAGCAGTTAACAAACAATTTTCAGAAATGATTAGAAAAGGGGGTATGCGAACTCACTGGTAGGAACTATGCTTGAGGGCACCAACTGTAGTTTGAGCAAAAAGATGGCTCTAAACTTGCCATTGACAGCTGTCTCGCAGTTTCTTTATGAGGAACAGCTGTATGAACACTTGTGGGCAATCTCAAGTCTCTTTTTGTCCAGAGAGGAAGTATGAAGAACTGGTCTTCTTGCTGGGTCATCAGCTATTGTGGTCATCAGCTTTTCTTTTAGCAGAACTATCTTCATTTGAAGAAAACCCAAACTTTAGTTTTAAAATTGTTTATCAATAATTTGCCCTCCTTTCAGAATTTGGCTAGGGATTGTAGTATGCATCTTAACCCTGATGGGTTTTGCAATAATAGAGCTGCATTATTGGCAAATAATAAAAGTGACATTTGTTTCTTTTGACGTTTTGGTGGAAAAAGGAGAAATCCATTAGATAGTTTATTTAGAAATTAGATTGGATTTCTCTTTTTGTTTCAAATGATACCTATATTGAAAAAGGATGCCAACCTTGATCAATGGCAGAAGGGTATTAACAAATTTATCTGGGCGGGGAAAAAACCAAGAGTTAAATTTAAGATTTCACAAGATGCTAGGGAAAGAGGGGGACTCAAGGCGCCGAATTTGAAATTGTATTATGATGCGGTTGCCTTGACGTGGGTTAGTGATTGGCTTAATTTAACTAACAAGAGAATACTTCATCTTGAGGGATGGGATTTGGTATATGGATGGCATGCATATTTGCTTTACGATAAGAAGGTGGACAGGGCTTTTAAATCCCATATTCTTATAGAAGTGCTTTATTGCGTGTCTGGAAAAAGTATTATTATAAGTTAAATTATAAAATACCGATTTGGGGAATTCCTGGACACGCGATAGAGGGCGTATCTATGGGAGTGAGTATGGATATGGTTTCTTATAAGGAACTACTTAGATTGCAAGGGACTGATTGGCAACTTAAATCATTAGAGGAGTTAAGACAAGAAAACATAAGTTACTCTTGGTTTCAATATACCCAATTGAAAGTTAGGTGGAAGTCAGATCAAAAGGTTGGCATCACAATTACAGATCAAAATTTAGTAAAACTAATTAGAGATTTAAATTGTGCACATATAAAGAGGATATATAATGCTTTAATTGAATTGGATTCTGAAACGGAACTGGTTAAAGACTGTATGATAAAGTGGTCACAAAATATTCAGGAACCAATTTCGTTGGACACTTGGGAGATAATTTGGGTTAGAAATGTTAAATTTACTCAGGCTCAAAATTTAAGAGAAAATTTTTATAAAATGTTTTATAGATGGCATCTGGATCCCAAGAAGTTGTCTAACATGTATCCTAATTTACAGTCTAAATGTTGGAGATGTGGTAGTTTAGAAGCTACATATTTTCACATGTGGTGGACTTGTAGAAATATAAAAGCTTTTTGGATCAAAATTTGGTGGAACATTCAAAAGATTTTTAAGAGAAAGATAAAGTTTTCTCCGCAATTGTTTTTATTGGGTATTGTGGTAGATTGTGATGTTAAAGAAATTAACTTGATGTTGAACATGATAATAGCAGCACGGTTACTGGTGGGACAATATTGGAAGAAGGATAGTTTGCCCACTATAGAAGAATGGGTGTTTAAAGTTTCAAATCTTGCAGAAATGTCTAAGATTTCTGCTTATTTGAAAGATCATTCACAGGAAAGATATATTTCAGTTTGGAGGAGATGGATAAATTATATTCAGAACAAATATGGGACAAAAAAGTTCCATTTAGCTTATGAGTAGATTTTAGTGAGATATCGTTATTGGTACTTTGTTTGTAGTTATGTTAAAGGGGAGTTAAAGCACATTATGAATTTGGTTAATTGTATATTATACATAATTTTTATTTAGAATATGATTATTGTAACTATAATCCTGTATTTAGCTCTGGGAAGTGGGGGGGGGAAGTGGGTGGGTTTGGGGTGGGAGGGATTTGGGGATATATTGTAAAATTTTGTTTTTGTAAAACTCTTTAATAAAAAAAAGAAATTAGATTGTATTTTTTATTTCAAAAGTCTACTTTTTAGACAAAAGTATTTTCCAAACCTCTTCCAGAATTTAAAATTCAATACTCACTATAGTACATTTTCAAAGATCCCTCATTTCAATGTTTTATTAGAAATTTAAGATATTAAATCAAACCTCATCAGTGTAGATCAAAGGTGATATGAAACTCTTTAACTAAATCAGATTATTGATCTATATTAGAGCTACAAAACTCTGGACAACCAGTAGAAGGCAAACAAAAGGCATAAAGCACTCTTTTATGCTATACAATTACCATTTATAGTTATGTAGCTCAGATAAGAGAGCCCCCTTCTGCATAGATCTGCAGCTGCCTTTAAGATACCAAGATACCACACAGAAGATTAAAATTACAAATTTGGACGAGTTGAAATGAGCACTTCCTGAAATATCATATGAAAGGACAGATGACAGGCAGGTCTCACACAAAATATTTCTTAGTTATGCTACCTGGGGTCATTTCTAAATGAATATGCCTGGAAGTTAACTTGAAAGGCCCTGCGTGTGTTTTTCTTACTCACCATAGTTTCCTAAATGTGCATAGAAGGAGACTGGTGAATAATGGAATGGGGACAGCAAAGGGACAATAACTCAAGTTTCAAGTTTCAAGTTTTATTTAATTTGTATACCGCCCTTCTCCTTGGTAGGGACTCAGGGCGGTTCACAGGGCATATATAAAAAAGACAATACAAAAATTAAAAAAGATTAAACCCATGCCCAGTTAAAAACAGTAATACAAATCTAAAACGACAAATTAAAACCCATAATCCCCCGTCAGGCCAGACCAGCCATTTCAAATAGGTGGGTCTTCAGGCCACGACGGAAAGTTCGGAGGTCTGATGCCGTCCGGAGCTCCACCGGCAGTTGGTTCCATAGTACCGGAGCGCCCACAGAGAAGGCCCTCCCCCTGGGGGCCACCAGTCGGCATTCCTTGACTGGCGGCACCCTGAGGAGGCCCTCTCTGTGGGAACGCACAGGGCGGAGGGGAGTTGATGCCGGCAGCAGGTGGTCCCTGAGGTATCCCGGACCCATGCCATGTAGGGACTTAAAGATCGTAACCAAAACCTTGAACCTCACCCGAAAGACAACTGGTAACCAATGCAGCTCGCGGAGCAAAGGTGTAACATGGGAGTACCGGGAAACTCCCAAGACAACTCTCGCGGCCGCATTCTGTACCAGTTGGAGCCTCCGAGTGGTCTTCAAGGGAAGCCCCATGTAGAGAGCATTACAGTAGTCAAGGCGAGAGGTCACGAGCGCATGAGTGACCGTACACAGGGCGTCCCGGTTCAGATAGGGCCGCAACTGGTGCACCAGGCGGACCTGGGCGAAAGCCCCCCTAGTCACGGCCACTATATGATCTTCCAGGGTAAGCCGTGAATCTAGGAGGACTCCCAAGTTGCGAGCCCTATCCACGGGGGGTAAGAGCTCACCCCCCATAGAAAGAGATGGAACATTTTGAATGTCCCGGGATGCCGGAATGTACAGCCACTCAGTCTTGTCAGGGTTGAGTTGAAGTCTGTTCCTCCCCATCCAGACCCGAACCGCCTCCAGGCAACGGGACATCACAGCGAGGGCATCACTGGGGTGGTTTGGGGTCGAAAAGAAAAGTTGGGTATCATCGGCATATTGATGATACCCAACTCCAAAACCACGAATGATCTCACCCAGCGGTTTCATGTAGATGTTGAACAGGAGAGGCGAGAGAACCGACCCCTGAGGAACTCCACAAACGAGAGACCCAGGGGCCGATCTCTGCCCCCCTGCCAACACCGACTGCGAGCGTCCCAGGAGATAGGAGGAGAACCACTGAAGAACTGTGCCTCCCACTCCCAATCCCCTGAGACGCCGCAGCAGGATACCATGGTCGATGCTATCGAAAGCCGCCGAGAGGTCTAATAGGACTAGGACAGAGGAATATCCCCTATCCCGAGCCCTCCAGAGATCATTCACCAGAGCGACCAATGCCGTCTCCGTGCTGTACCCGGGCCTGAAACCCGATTGGTAGGGGTCCAGATAATCAATAAATAAATTAATTAAATCAATTAAAGAAACTGAAACAGAAGCTGCAAAGTTTGAGGAACGGGTAAAATGAAGCCTCTAAGAAGGAGAGAAGAGAAAGAAAAGCAAATAAAATAATTCTTCAAATATACAGAAAGCAGAAAAAACACTGAACATCAACAGTGGGATAAGTTCCTGTCTAACATCCTGATAGGTAGTCAGCCAAAGGGGGAATAGGACTCATATTTGCATTGTCATAATATATTTGTTTTAATGTATGTGTCTTAATAAATTGTACTAAGTGTTTTTAGGTTGGAAGATATTTTGTTATATTAGTGACAGAGTGTCTATAGAGATTCTCAGTCATCCTGGTCATAGTTATCTCAAAGGTGCTATTTCACCAGGCAACTGGACTTTCTTGTTTTTTCTTTGAAGATGTTTCATTTCTCATCCAAGAAGCTTCTTCAGCTCTGACTGGATGGTGGGGAATGGAAGTATTTCTGGAACGGAATCCTTCCATTCCCCCCATCCTGTCAGAGCTGGAATGAAGCAAAATGTTATGGCTCAGAATTTGTGTGAACCCAAATGTTGTTGTTGTTGTTAGTTGCGAAGTCGTGTCCGACCCATCGCGACCCTATGGACAGCGTTCCTCCAGGCCTTCCTGTCCTCTACCATCTTCTGGAGTCCATTTAAGCTCACGCCTACTGCTTCAGTCACTCCATCCAGCCACCTCATTCTCTGTCGTCCCCTTCTTCTATTGCCCTCAATCTTTCCCAGCATTAGGCTCTTCTCCAGTGAGTCCTTCCTTCTCATTAGGTGGCCAAAGTATTTGAGTTTTAGCTTCAGGATCTGGCCTTCTAAAGAGCAGTCAGGGTTGATCTCCTCTAGGACTGACCGGTTTGATCGCCTTGCAGTCCAAGGGACTCGCAGGAGTCTTCTCCAGCACCAGAGTTCAAAGGCCTCAATTCTTTGGCGCTCAGCCTTTTTTATCGTCCAACTTTCACTGCCATACATTGCAACTGGGAAGACCATAGCCTTGACTATACGCACTTTTGTTGACAGGGTGATCACCCTGTCAACCCAAATGTTATGATTTACTTAATAAACAGTAATTAAGCAACGATTTAGTGCAAAGAATAAACCAGGCTAATAATTCCTGTACCCACCTGTACTCTCCTCTAAAAAATTGTCCCTCTCCATGTTTTAAACATTCTTCTGAGCATTCCTGTCCTTACCTTAGCAGCTTATCCTATCCTTGGAGAAAGCTGCTGTCCAAATGGCAGACAAGGCAAGCAGACAGACAGAGAAATAATGATGGTGCAGCAGCTCTTTATGTAATCTCCGGGCCATAATCTCTGGGCCAACTGATTGTCTTTTTCTCAGTCTTTGCTCCCCAGAATGTGCTAGCATGCAACAGAGCTAATTTCAGGCTTATTTTGTGATATGGCAGAGAAGTTATTTTTCTCTATTCATGTTATATTAGCATAGTGCTCTCCAACAGACATTTTCACACTGTAAAAGGGAGAATAGTTTAGGCCTGTCAAAAAGGAACATTCTGGTAGCCAATTACAATGACTTTTCAAAACTGTACAGTTGCTAACATGCTTGTTCACTTGCAGGCTCAAGGATTATAAATGGGGTAGCTGCTTCTTTGGTTTTTGGGGATGAGCCTCATTTTATTTTAGAAACGATTTGAAAAGCACTTGGAAATCACTACCTGGAGAAGTAAAGCAAATGTATCTAAATTGGTTAAGAGCTTCAGGGGCGGGGGCAACGTTGGATGGTGAAAACAGCAAATTCTCAATTTTTTTCTCCTAACAATCAGAACTGAAAACAGTTGTTCTAAAAATAGGTTTGCTTTAGTTAAGAAGCAGGCGAGACAGCAAGTTAACAGTTTAACTTTTTATTCTGAACCAGGCAAAGAACAAGGGAACATGACATCTATTTATACTGACAGCTGCCGGCGGATTGACCAATCAGGGGTGAGTCTGCTCCCGCGCCGTGGTCGCCGCCAATCGGGTTCGTCCGGTTTTGACAGCTCGGAGCTGTCATCTGTAGCGCGTGTTGAACTGTCAGTGGTTGGCGCTTGCGCGGTTTCGTCCGGCAGCTTTTGACAGCTGTCAAAAGCTGCCGCGGTTTTACCTCAGCCCTGTAACTATTGTTTAACTTAATGTAATAACAATTAGTAAATACACAACACCCCTTCCCCCTCCCTCTGATTGAGTTGATTTTTTACCCCAACTGTTTCTTTTTTGGTTTTCCCCATTCGTAGTCTTTCAGGTATGGGGGAGGTTTCCTTAGTCTCTCGGAGCGCCGGGGGGTTGTCTCGGTAGGATGTTCTGTTTCTCCTGGGGCTTCTTGGGTTGGCACCGGGGGCAGGGGGTTTGGCTCTGCTGGTTCCGCGTTGATTGGTGTGGGGTGTTGAAATGGTATGTTCCGATCAGGGGAGCTTTGTCGTGCCAGTCTTTGCGTCGGTGCTTCTGTTGGCATTCCGTCGTCACCCCTTCCCCCTATGTTTTGAGGACTGCGTTGGCGGAGTTGGTCTATGTGTCTGCGGATATGTATATTTTGTCCAATGTCAATGATGTACGACAAGGGGCCTGTTTGTTCGATGACTACCCCTTGTGTCCATTTGTTCCCTCCCCCGTAATTTCTAGCCCAGACAGCTTGCCCTGTGTTGAGAGTTCTATGTTGGAGGGGTGGTTCTGGGTCTGGAGGGGATCTGTCTGGGTGGAGACGGTGGTGGTTAATCTTTTGCCCCAGCGAAGCTCTGCTGGGGACTTTCCGGTAGTTGTGCAAGGTGTGGTGTGTTGGGACAGAAGAAATTGTGCCAGTCTTTGGTGCCAGTTGCCGGAAATGATCTTGCGCAGTGCCTCCTTGGTTGATTTTACCATCACCTCTGCCAAGCCGTTCGTCGATGGGTGAAAGGGAGCCGAAGTGGTGTGCCTAATAGAGTTCGCCGTTGTGAAACTCTGGAATTCGTAGGAGGTAAATTGGGGGCCGTTATTGGAAACTATAACATCAGGAAGCCCGTGTGTGGCGAATAATCCCCTTAAAACGTCTATTGTGGCTGAGGAAGTTGTGTTGGCTACTGGCGCCACCTCTAGCCATTTTGAAAAGCTGTCTATGACAATTAGGAATGATTGTCCTTGGAAGGGACCTGCGTAATCTATATGAATGCGAGACCAGGGTGACCTTGTAGTTTCCCATCTATGTATGGAAGCCTGTGGCTGGGCGGCTCTAACTAGCTGGCAGGAATAGCAGCCAGCTACGTGTGCCTCAATGTGTTTGTCTATACCCGGCCACCAAACATAGCTTCTGGCCAGAGCCTTCATTTTGACGGTGCCCGGGTGCCCTTCGTGGAGGCTCTCTAGCACTTTAAGTCTGTGTTTGTCAGGGATGATTACCCTGCTGCCCCATAAGAGACATCCCTGATGGGTGGATAATTCCTTTTGTTTTAAGAAGTAAGGTTGGAATTGTGGTTCCTGGGGTGAATAGTGCCAGCCCGTTGTGACATAGCCTAGGACTCTGCCTAGGATTTTGTCTGCAGCGGTAGCTGCGGAAATATCTTTGACAGATAAAGGGCATTCTGGCAGCTCTGAGATAGCCAGTATTCTTCCAGCTGGTGCTGGGTCTGGGTCAACAATTGGTTGGGGCAGTCTGCTCAGGCCGTCTGCATGGCCCATGGTTTTCCCTGGCCTGTATTCTAGTTTGTATGAATAGGCTGATAGAAATGTAGACCATCTCAGGATGCGGGGAGATAATATTTGTGGTGTTAGCCTGTTTACTGTAAAGAGTCCTAACAGGGGCTTATGATCAGTAAAAATAGTAAATGGTCGGCCATACAGGTAATCATGAAATTTTTTTACGCTGGCCACTATAGCTAGAGCCTCTTTATCGATTTGAGCGTAATTACGCTCAGGTTTTGACAGCGTTCTCGAATAGAACGCTACAGGGGTCTGTATTCCTTCTTTAGTTAAATGGCTTAGGACCGCTCCAATGCCGTACGGGGAGGCATCGCAGGCGAGACATAAGGGCAGCTGATCGTTAAACAGGGCTACCGTTGTGCTGCTGGAGAGTAAGTTTTTTAGGAGGTTAAAACTTTTATCATGCTCAGGGGTCCACGTCCAGGGTTTGCCCTTGTCTAATAATCTATGTAAAGGTTCTGCAATGGAGGCTTTATGCGGTAAGAAGGTGTGATAAAAGTTGACTAAACCTAAGAAAGCCTGAAGTTCTTGTTTGTTTTTGGGGGTTGGTGCTGTTTTGATAGCCTTAATTTTTGTGTCCGTGGGGTGAATTCCCTTAGCGTCTATTTTAAAACCTAAGAACTCTGTTGAAGGCACCCCGATGGAGCATTTGTCTCTTTTTAATTTGAGACCAGCCTTCCTGAACCTTAGGAGCACCATAGTTAGTTTGTCAGCTAGGTCTTTTTCTGATTCTCCTGCAATTAGGACGTCGTCAAAATAGGGGCAGACCCCGGGAATCCCTTTAAGTGTTTTCTCCATGATTTCCTGGAAGATTCCCGGGGCTGCAGAGATGCCAAATTGCAGGCGGTTAATTTTGAATGCTCCCTTGTGGGTGACGATTGTTTGAGCCAGAGCGGTGTCAGGGGTGACAGGCAGCTGTAAATACGCCTGCGCCAAGTCTAACTTGGCAAATATGGCGCCTGACTTAATGGCCGCAAGGATGTCTTTGACAGCCGGGACCGGGTAGGCATGTGCATTCAATGCGAGGTTGAGGGTCGCTTTATAGTCGGCACATAATCTTATTTGGCCGTTTGGCTTAACTGGGGTCACTATGGGTGTCTCCCACTCGGCCCCTTCTACCGGTTCGAGGACCCCTAGGTTTGTTAATCTGTCAAGCTCCGCTTCTATTTTTTCCCTCAAGGCGAAGGGAACCCTTCTGGCCTTGATTCTGACAGGCATCACATTTGGGTTCAGTTTAAGTGATACGGGCGGCCCCGTGTATTTCCCTAGTGAGCTGTCAAAAACGTCCGCGAATTGAAGGCAGACAGATTCCAAATTTGACAGCTGAATGGCGTTGACACCTGTCAACGCTATTCCTAGCGCCTCAAACCAGTCTAATCCTAGCAGGCTGATTCTGTTTTCTTGGGTCACCAGAATAGGAAGGGATCCTTTAAATTTCTTGAACTCTACGGGGACGGAAGCTTTTCCCCGGAGTTTAATGGGCGTTTTCTGGAAGTCAGCTAGGCGGAGTTTGGTGGGTCTAAGGGCGGGCCTTTTCCTACTTCGGTTACAAATGTCCCTATAAGTTTGCCAAGAGATTAGTGAGACGGAGGACCCAGAGTCCACTTCCATCTCACAGGGAATTCCCTGGATCCGGACGTCCACCTTGATTTTGGGCTTAAGAATGCTGTGGACTGAATGTTTCTCCGCCCTCCCCCTTACATTAAGCACTGGGTTTCTGGGACTGTGCCTGGCTCTGAGTGTATGTGGGGCCATACCTTCGGCTGTCACCTCCAGGTCGTGCAGGTTTTCCCGGCTTCGGCTGCGGCACACGGCTTTGAGGTGGCCTGTCTTTCCGCACCCATGGCATTTGGCACTGCGGAACCGGCACATTGCTCTAGGGTGGCTTCCGCCGCAGCTGGCACACTTCGCCCTGTTTGTCGGGAAGTTGGGCCCCCTCTGGTTGTTGGCAGGCCCCCCCCTGTAGTTGCGTTGCATCCTCAGCTTCTCGAAATGCCGTTGTACCGCGTCTATGTCTGTGGGGCCGTCGTCGTCCTCGGAACCGCTGAACCTGCCGTCTTCCTGGTGTACGGACCCCCTTGGTCTGCTGTCCGGTACCCGTCGGTCGTCTCCGTGGCAGTCTTCGTATGCGATGACTTCTCTGGCCACATCGGTCATTGTCATTTCAGGCTTGGCGATCAGCTTCTTCCTCAGCCGTTCGTCCTTGAGCCCTATGACAATCTGGTCCCGGATTCGGTCTTCCAAATCCGGGAACCGGCACCGACGTGCGGCGTGCCTTACCCTGGTTATAAAGTCATTTGCTGGCTCGTCAGGAAGCTGGAGTTTCCGAGCGAAGTTCACTCTCCAGTAGAGTTCTGACTTGAGGGGCATGAAGTATTTACTCAGCCCCTCAGTGAGGTCTGCATAGGAGATAGTGGCGACCGGCTCCGGGGTGAAGATCCCCACAGCGGCGTCATAGACGGCGGGGCCGCTGAGCCAGAGGAGGGCGGCTGCCTTGGCCCGGTCATCCGTGATCTTCTTGACTACCAGGTACCCTTCTACCTGGCCCAGATGAGATTCCCAGCCTTCTGGGTGGCGGGTATCGAATTCTCGAATGTGGCCGTGGTTCGTCATGCTGTCTGTAATGGTGGGTGTCGCTGCTTGCGTTGAATGGAAGTTCGGCTTCCAGTGACTTCAGCAAGTGACCAGCTCGGCTAAGGGGAAAAATCTCTTCTCCCCTTAGGTAGTGACTTCAGCTAAGCAAGCAGCATCCCATCTTCGTCGCCAGTGCTTTAGTTAAGAAGCAGGCGAGACAGCAAGTTAACAGTTTAACTTTTTATTCTGAACCAGGCAAAGAACAAGGGAACATGACATCTATTTATACTGACAGCTGCCGGCGGATTGACCAATCAGGGGTGAGTCTGCTCCCGCGCCGTGGTCGCCGCCAATCGGGTTCGTCCGGTTTTGACAGCTCGGAGCTGTCATCTGTAGCGCGTGTTGAACTGTCAGTGGTTGGCGCTTGCGCGGTTTCGTCCGGCAGCTTTTGACAGCTGTCAAAAGCTGCCGCGGTTTTACCTCAGCCCTGTAACTATTGTTTAACTTAATGTAATAACAATTAGTAAATACACAACAAGGTTTCTCAGAGTTATTATTTGTAGTAGTTAATTGAAGGAAAGTGAAAGATACAGCATACGAATTCTAGCTATATACAGGCCATCTAAGACAGCAACACTGGTTTTCCCCACATTCTCATCCTTGTTCAATGTAAAAGGTACATTGAGAAAGGAGAAATGAATTAATTACACTGCTTATTCTAAGATTTATTGAAGTGAAATTTGAAATTAAGCCACTTGAAAACAAACTTAAAACTCATAACATAAACATTAACAAGAGAGCAGTAATAAATAAGGAAACTTGGTGATATGATCTGAAAATAGTATGTCCTTGTGAATGACTGTCTTCCAGGAAATAAACAAGGAAATTGTGGAGAATCACTCTCCTTAGGGTTCACAGGTACAGAAAATTTGGATCCCTTCTTTGTCTGTTGCTTCCTAATACTTGCAACAAAGTTGATCATACTACTGAGCCCCTAAGAGGCATTCTAGTTAATGCAAAGGGGAAAAAAAGAAGTGAGGGAGTGAAGTAATGAATGAATGTGGAATGACCTTTGCTAAAGTGGAATATCTGAAAGCAGCATGAGAAAGAACTGGACTGCACAGTGGAACTAGAGTCAATGGATATCCCGGCGGTAGCTGTAATGCTTGCTGCTGGCAACTCTTTCTATTTTACTGAGCTGTTTGTGAAAGTTCAGGTGCTACAGAGAAACAGCTTCTACATGTGATCCTCCTCCCTCTCTTTCTTTGATCTACAAAAACTGGGCAAGTTCACTGAGGAATCCTACTGCTTTGGAGCCCAGACAGCTTTACTTATACTGTGGAGAGGACTTAGAAGTGTACAGTAAATGTAAAAGAAAATAAAAAAAATCATACATGCAATCTTATCTTTGTTTCCATGTATATGGATAATTTAATACGGGCTAATTTTTTCAAAAAAAAGTTCTATACTTTTTATATCCAATTCAGCCAGGAGAGACTTGTTGCCATTTTCTAAAAGATTCCAGTATTGCACGTTTGATCAATTTTATGTAGTAAAATGTAGTACAAGTAATAGAAACTCCAGGCAAGTTTTTGGGAAGGAGATAACATTTTAGGAAAGAGATAATTGTTTCATTTTTTATTTATTTCATCCCAGTTTTTACTAACCATGATACCAGGAACTGGTCAGGAAGACTCTTACTGTTAGTTTTGTTGAATCATTTAGTATTTGATACTACTGGCGATTCCGTTGAAATATTTGATCAATATGGAACTTGAGGACATTGTTTTGCTGTAGTTTGATTTGATCTATTCTCTGAAGATTATAATTCAAGCATCTTGGCTACAATCTGTGGAATTTTATTTACTATTGATAGGTGGCTTCTGGAAGTAAGTAGAGTTTTAAGATTGGACCTTTATGTTTACAACAGTCAACTGTATTAATTTTTTTTCAGGAGGCGGATATCAATTAAGGAACTTTTTGAATTCCTGAACTAAATGGATTGGATGTGGTTAATAAGACCAATTCCGAATTCATATGAGATATTAGGAGAGATAACTAGAGATTTCAAATGCAGCAGAATCTGTTCTAAATGGGCTATTCTCCATTCTGTTGTCAAATTGGGTTCAGAAATACTAATTCATAATATAATTTTCTTAGTCTTTATGTTAATATATAGTGTGACCATAATCACTGTAAGTTGCAAACCATGGTGTAATGTATTATGTTAACAGAAGTATTGTGGTTTATTTAATAAATCATGATAAAGGAAAGCATAACTTAGTATATTTTGGGAATGCTTCTGAATTTTTGGAATACTTCTGAATTTTGGCACTGCTTAGGGAAAAACAAAAGGTGTCCCTGTTCAGTGTTGGTTTTGCATCAGTTGCAAAAATTTCTTCCTGCAGAAATTGGATCTGCCCATAGTGATTTATGCCTCAGTGAATTTAGATCAGTGACACCTCCTCTATGTCAAACTGTCCCTGAAATGTCTAAAGAAATTCTTGTTGAACTAAACCCTTTAGGACAGTGCTGGACAACCTCTTTATTTTTTTTTATTTTTTATTTTATTAGATTTATATACCACCCTTTCCCGAAGGACTCAGGGCGGTTTACAGGGTATTTAAAACCAAACCAATACAAAATACAAAAGTTAAAAAACAATTTAAAAAGATTAAATTATCCCTAAAAATAAAAACCCCAGTTAAAAATGCTCAGCCTGGGCCGGAGAGCTCAAAAAGCCAGGTCTTCAGGTCCCGGCGGAATGAACGAAGGTCAGGGGCAGTCCTAAGCTCCACAGGCAGCTGGTTCCAGAGGGCAGGCGCACCCACAGAGAAGGCCCTCATTCTGGGTGTTATCTGCCGGCAATCTTTTACCGCCGGCACCCTGAGAAGACGCACCCTGTGTGAGTGCACTGGACGAAGGGAACTTGATGCTGGCAGCAGGTGTTCCCTCAAATATCCCGGACCCAAGCCATTAAGGGCTTTATAGGTCATCACCAGCACCTTGAATCTTGTCTTAAGAGCAAAGTTTCTGGTTGTGCCCTGACTGGGGCACTCAAAAGCCAATGATGTTGTGACATCCATGGAGTAAGGCTGACATTTTTGGTCATTTTCTGGTTTGGAGATGCCTTAAGGAAAAAGCCATAATCATAAGAGAGCATCCATTCTGCCTGAAATCCTCTCTAGAATTTAAAAAAAAAGTCCCTGTAATTTTCCATCCTGCCAGTTCTGGAAAACATGAGTGACTGGAAGTGGAATTATGGAGGTCATATACATCTCAGATAGTACTCATCTAATTTAAAGGCAAAGCAGAATTTTTGCAGATATTTCTTTCTAGGAGTCTCTGGTAAGAAGGTAAACCACCAAATGATAAGTATGATCAGTCTAATTACAAAAACATTGTTCTTCTCCCTCTTTTATTAGATGAAGTAATCAAGTTTATAAAAGAAGATTTAAAGATAGTTATAGAAAACAGAGCAGTAATGTAAGAAATCATCATGGAATGATGAGCAGCTAGAAGAAAGGGATGTGATCCAGAAATCAAGAGGCCATGGCACAGAAGCGAGAGAATGCAATAGATTCAGTTTGTAGATAATTGGATTCTAGTGTAATGGATTGGGCACAAAGATTTTAAGAAAATCTGTAAAGAGGAATGAAAAGAGCTAGAAATTACCATAAATATATATTCTTCAAACACCAACATTTAAAAAGTAGGCAATTTACATTTAATTTATATTAATCTGCAGTTTAAAAACACCATAGGTTTTGTTTATTGATATGAGACACAAGAAATGTGATTTTGTGCGTGTGTCAGTTTGAATTGGACTATTAGTACTTCAAGCAATCTAAAGCAAAGCACTTTCTCCTAACAACAATATTGCTGCTGGAATTCAGTATAAAGTAGCCACAGACTTCTAAAAAGAACTGTTTCTTTGTGTTATTATGGATTCTGAACATCAAGACGAAAAGAGGCTGCGCTAGCACTTTTCATCCGCCAGGGGTGGCTGAGAGGGAACGACATCAGCACTGCGGCAAAATGGACAGCTCCTTCAGCATTTCTTCTAGCCTAGTCCTGTTAAATTTTAACGGTTAAAATCAACTGGGAATACGTACCGCAAGAGTAGGGCGTGAAAGCAGGGCCATAAACACGAATTTTTTAAACGTTCTTTTTATTGACTCTGCAACCAGCTGCCTTTTATTCTCCAGTTGTCGATTTCTGTTCTGCCTTCTTGGATTTTATCTAACGGGACCCTAAACGCCAATTAGGCTGCCCTCGTTTATTCTGTGAAGAGCCTTGAGAACATTTCGGCCTCCGACCTGACCTAAGACTGCCTAATCCTCATACTTATCTGGCCTTGTGTCCAGAGGACACAGGCATCCACCACCTTAAGTCAACAATTCCACGATGATTACCAGTCTGCAATTCTTTAAAATTCTCCCGGCACCTCTCCCGTCGCACCCCAAATCACTTTCTCAATTCCAAAGCTGGCAAAAGTTTAGCATCCCGAGAGTTTGCGGTCAAAGAAAACGTATTTAGGATCGAGATTGTCATTGACGCCCAACATCCTGGCGCCACCTCATTATCGTCCCCGCCCATTCCTCCCAAACCAATCTCATTCTCTTGGCCTCGCCCTAGAAGCGCACGTCCCCCGCCTTTCTGCAGCGGAACCGGCGATCCGCCTCTCTATATAAGACAGGGGCGTCTCGTGTAGTCCTCCACAAGCTCCAGGATGAATTTCTCTTCGGATTCCCACTATTTGGCCTCTTCCTACAGGAAGACATTCGGGGAGCCGCCCCGCTACTCCTCCCGTCTTGGCAGTTCGGCCACAGCCAGCAGTTACCGGTCTCAGTCGGTATCTCGCTGTAGCAACCGCGCCGTCTCGTATCGGCTGGCGCAGGCAGACACCTTGGATCTCAGCCAGGCAACGGCGCTGAATGACGAATTTCGACTGACCCGCACCAACGAGAAGGAGCAGCTCCAGGGACTCAACGACCGGTTCGCCGGCTACATCGAGAAAGTGAGGCAACTGGAGCAGCACAATCGCCTCCTGGAGGCTGAGCTGAGCGCCCTGCGGCAGCGTCAGGCTGAGCCCAGCAGCTTGGCCGAGCTCTTCCAGAACGAGCTCCACGAGCTGAGGGCCCAACTGGACGAGACGGAAGCCGCCCGGGCGCAGGGGGTGCTCGAAAGGGAGCGGCTGGCCGAGGAAGTGCAGCGCTTACGGGCGCACTGCGAGGAGGAGGCGCGAGCCAAGGCGGAGGCCGAGCAGGCGTTGCGCGCGCAGCAGAGGGAGGTGGACGGCGCCACCTTGGCACGCCTGGCTCTGGAGAAGAAGGTGGAGGCGCTGCTCGACGAGCTGGCCTTCCTGCGCAAGGTCCACGCCGAGGAGGTGGCCGAGCTGAGCGCCTCCTTGCAGCCAACCCCGCTGGCTGCCATCGAGCCGGACGCCACCAAGGCCGATCTGACTGCGGCCCTGAAGGAGCTGCGCTCGCAGTACGAAGGGTTGGCCGTCAAGAACCTGCAGGCGGCCGAGGAGTGGTACCGCGCCAAGTTCGCCAATCTCAGCGAGCAGGCGGCGCGCAACAACGAGGCCATCCGAGCCAGCCGAGAAGAGATCGGCGAGTACCGCCGCCAGCTGCAAGCCCGCACTTTAGAGGTCGAGAGCCTGCGCGGAGCCAATGAATCTCTGGAGCGGCAGCTACACGAGATGGAGGAGCAGCATAACGCCGAGGCGCTCGGCTTACAGGTGAGGACCGCCCGGGCGAGCGCTACTTGTTCTTGCCTCCCAAAGTGTCGCACGGTGATATCGTGCTGCCCCTAGCGCAGATTTGGGCCAGCTAAGTTTTTCAAGCCTCCCACTCCCCTACTACAATTACCGCATTTGTGTCTTCCAAATACTCTCAGCGGATAAAAATCCAATAGATTAAAACATTCAACAAAACAGTAGTAAATTTACAGCAGTCCTCTGAAAAGCAGAATCGCTTTTGCCTTCCCTAATCCCTGTTAGATGTTTTGCGTTATGCCTTCCCTTTTCCATTTTCATTGGCCGTTCTAGTTGGCTTAATGATTGTTGTAAACAATCACAATGTTCAGTGACAAAATGACAGAAAGGGTTGCACCAGGATGCCTGTCTGCTGTAGGCATCTCATTCCTTTCTAGGCACACCGCAACGTTTCCTAACGGTCACGCTGCTCTCCGTGGTGCTGAACATAGGCAACAATTGTTTTATTGCACCTCTTGAGTTGTGCTTGTTTACTAGCAGGAATGAAAGGTTTACTTTTTAGTGATCCTGTTCAAAATTCTTGCAAATCAGCCATTCATTTTCCAGAATGTTCTTTTATCTCTCTGTAATAGACAAATCTACTCATTACTTGATTAATCCTAGGCTAATTCTTCACGGTTGATAATTGTGCTTTGATTTTTTATTATATTTATATAAATTAAATATGCTACACAGTAAGTTACTGTGAAATTGATAAAATTATAAAAATGGTAAACAATAAAACCAGAAAAAGTAGAGCCAAAATAGGGATAGTAAAAGACACAATCAAAATAAAATGGTTATTACATTCAGAAGTGCTCATTAAGTGCAAAACGGTGTTTGTGTCAGCTGGACCTCTCTGAAAGAATATTTCAATATTCTAAACACAAGTCCATTCCTGCTGTATATTTACTGTTTCCAATACTGCAGAAACACGTTTGTTTTAATCATTGCTTTATGTGGAATGGAGTTCCATGTGAATGGAATGGGGAATGGGGTTCCATTTTCCATACAAAATGACAGTAATGAAGCTTTTCAGACATATTGCAGCAAATTGAATTCAAATAAATTTTACATCAGAAAATATGGACTTTCCTTTAAATTTTTTGAAATGTAGATACTATAGTTGACTATTTTTTGAATTAGCATTACCAACAGCAGTTAGGAGTTTTGCTAATATAGTACTGGTGGACAACTGCATAGAAAATTAAGAAGTTGCATGTTACCATGTTAAGAGGGGTGATGACTGCTTCTCAATAATTTGAACTGTTATTAATGTCAAAATAATAATGTTTCCTTCTGGATATCAGAAAGCATTTATTCATTTTAAGTTGTGATTTATTATATAAATAACTATATTAGTCTTGATGACAGCAGTAAAGCAATAAATCAGATATCGATTTGTCATCTCAACTGTTCGAGAAATGGAAAATGTAGAATAGGGATAAAAAAATTACCTTTTGCGAAGGAGGAAAAACAATACTCCATTACTAAAATCTGTAATGGGAGCGGTGGTTTTTCATATGTTCATAAACAATCTGAATACAGAAGTAGGCTGAAAAGTGGCCAGGTCTATTGATGTTGCCAATTATGAAATAAAAAACCTAAATAAAGCATTCCAGAAGAATCTTTCAAAATGGGGGCATAAGCATTAAATTGGCAAATGCTTTGGAATATGATCATAATTTCACATATACTGTATATTGGCAAAACTGAACAAATGGATTTGTGGTAATTAGCTCAATGAGAACAATAATGTGCCTCTGCATGCCATTCAAATGTTAATACACAGTCTCAATTTCCCATCAGTTCAGAGCTTGCAGAATAGAGGTTTTCGCTTTTGCCCAATTTACATAAACCTGTAACTTGCCTATTTTTTATCAATAAAAGATAATTTCAAAAATTGGAATAATTCCATCAAATAAAAACAATCACATCAGAAAGCCATATTTTATTAACACTATTAGGTAGGTTTTATATCAGTAGAACATAACTAGAAACATACTGAATTCATCAAATTTTATTACTCTTTACTAGTCTTTAAAAAATATTACCAAATGAAAAAATACAATGCATGACCATTGCCTATTGAGCTGCCATAATCTACTTTTATTCAATCTTATTATAATAAAGCAATTGGAAAGAATGTTCCTATTCTTGTGGCATTTCTATCCTAGAAACCTTATAGATATGTCTATTTTATACCTATTTTGTTGTTCAGTATTGAAGGCTATATCTCTATAATTTTAAGGTGCTTCTAACACAAATAAAAAAGATCATAATTGCTAATTATACTGTTGTAATTTAATTCATTTTCCAATTGTGTGTTGTAACAAATTAGCAAAACTTCATTTTTTCTTGCTTCTGATAAAAAGGAATTAAACTATTTAGCAGTCTTTAGCCTTAAAATGTTAATGAACTTTCTGAATTTACAGGACACTATTAGCCAGTTAGAAAGTGATTTGAGAGACACAAAAAGTGAAATGGCTCGGCATCTGAGAGAATACCAAGATTTACTGAATGTCAAAATGGCCTTGGATATAGAGATAGCAGCATACAGGTAACCAGGATTTGATTCTCAAAATCTACATAGAATTGCAATGCCTACTATTTTGTAAATGCCCATAATAGGTGATCAAATTTATGTTGCCCTAATAGCTTGATGAGAAATGGCTTGGTCTGTTTACTTTAATGCTTTGCCACAATTTTGCATTCAGACTCAAGATGAATAAATTTAGCTCTTGATTATTTTGTTAACGGTGATTTCTTTTTATCACATAACACAGAGATTGTTTACCTTGTCTATGTATGTAAGTGTGCCTGAAAATCCTCAATTTCCATTATTAATAAAATCTTTTTTGTGGTATTTGCAGGAAGCTGTTGGAGGGTGAAGAGACACGTTTTAGTACTTCAAGCATGAGCATCTCATCTCTGAATCCCCTTTCCAACCCTACTTACTCTTTCCAGCCCAGGCTCTTTAGTTCATCTGTAGCCAGCAGCTCCAAAATGTCATCCTCTTTCTATTTTAAGAAAGATGAGAAAGAGGATGCTAAATTAGCCTCAAAAATTTCATCAAGCCAGGTAGGAGACCCGTTTGCTGAAATGATAGGTGAAACCCTAACATCTGCTAAAAAACCTGAACGAACAAACTTGGAAGAAGGAAATGCTATCAATCAAAAAATGTAGTCAGTGACCTTAAATACAGATACGCCCAAGGGATAATAATATAGCTTAAGTCTTTAAATTGCCCATATCTGAATTAAAGTACTTAATAGCTCACATCAATTTAACTTTCTAATATTTCACAGTAGATTATTTCAATAGGAGCATTATGTTCAATACTGTCAGAAACACTGAGGCTCAAAGATTAATTTAGAAATACTCTAGTAAATCTTGTTCGCCAAATGCATTGTTGTAAGCCAGACATATCTCCCAAATGATGAATTAAAGAAAAAGTAAGCATGTGCAAACATACACTCACACTTATTAAATTATGTCCTGATTTATTTCTGCTGAGTACATCTTTCAAGTTGGGCAAAACCTAGCAATCACATTAGTGAAATAAAGATTAATCTTTGTCTGCCTCGTAAAATAAAGAAATTGACAATTCAATTATTTAATTTCCAGATAATGAACTTTACTCCATTTTAGTCCTTCTGGAGCACAGAGATAAAAAATATAAATATTTTGCTTTATAGTCGATACATGTTACAAGGAAATACAAAATATCTAGGAATGTTAGGTAGAAAATACTAACAAGGTTCAGAAAGATGAACACCATTATAAACTTGCTGCAGCACTGCATAAAGAAATTATATTAGCACATTCTACATTAGCACATTGTCAAGAGACACATAATACATTTTTTGATATCTACTCACAACTATTTGCAACATGTCCATCTTAAAAAAAAAATCTACATGCTGTAATCAAATAACTATGAGTCTTAGGATCCTGGTTAACTATTAATTGAATACACATCTGACCACCTCTGTGATTATCTAACAAGTCACTGCACTGTCCATTTTACCTTGTGCCATATTAATAGCCAGCAATTTTAAAAGTAGTTGTTAGAATCAATAGTGCCAGCTATTAAAAAATGAAAAGAAACACGTTTTAGAGGTTAACTTTATATAAAACAAAGCTAAAAGAATGCACTCCTGTAGTCTAGAAGCACAGTACTAATCCTGATTCAAAAGTAACTATTGCTGCCACTTCTATAAGGCACAACCTGCAACCTAAAACAGGGATTACGGTTGATCATTAGAAAAGGAATGTAGATTTATGTCGGCTGCTTGTTTCTGTACTATGGAAAACAATATGGCTTCTATGTAAGTTATTGAGATATGGTTTCTTAAATAAGAAAGGGACTTTTCCTAAATGTATTTTCTTATACATTCACTATTGCACAAATAAAATGCACTAGTAAATTTTAATGATTCTTCTATAATTTTGCTCTGACGGGTTAAGGCGAATGTAATTGTTCAGCCTTGCCAATCACAACTGAAAACCATATACATGCACAATACACACAAAAACAATTGATTTTTTTTATAAAGAAATGGTGCTGAAATCTGACAAATAAAAATTCTTACATTTCCAACAAACAGCAGATTCAGACCATGTTTCTGCGGCAAATAACAAAAAAAATAATCTTGGTTGGAAGAGACCAACATAAAATTTCCTAAACAAATTTAGGAATTCTGATAAGTCAGATTTACAACTCCTACCAGAATTTAACTTCACTATGTATCTCTATCTGAACATGTGCCAAGTTTTATATAGAACATATTATTTTAGATTTTCTTTGAATGCCTTAAAAATTGCCAGCAGCAAAATTGCTTTCTGCAGAAATTCAAGACTGTATTATTTGAAGTCTTTGCACTGATTCATCCTGTCACAAAGTTTCATAATACAAACCCATGTCCTATCTTGTGTCCCTTGAACTTACACTTTTCTCCTCTGTAAGGCACAAATTAATAAAAAAATGTACCACTTTAGGCAGTCTGTCTGTCATTTGTGCTATTGTGAACCAAAACTTTGGTGTTAAGAATTAATACAATTACATTACAGCTAATAAATATCTAAGTTTATTTGTGCAGAAAGGACCAATGAGTAAAAGTGAAAAAAATGAAACCATAAAGTGTTTTCATTTGTAACAACTATGAGTAAGATTTCCACATTCCACACTAATGGTTTCATAATGACTGTAAGATTTCCATGTGCAAATTTTTCAGATGAATTTGTATACTGGAATGGCACAGAAGGGGGTGGGGGCAGAATAAGCTAGAGCCGTCATTATTTTGATCTTGGAAGAAACTTCCCAAAATGGTTATTTCTTAAGAATATGCAAAGCACATACATGAAAGGATTCAAGGTAATTCTTGTGATAATATGTTGGGATTGTCTCAATCTTATGGAATAACTAGAGGGAAACATTAATGTGAAATGTGGTATGTCTTAAAATTGTTATCAACATGATCCTCTACATGTGCTACAATTGTGACAATAGCACATAAAATATATATCACTATAATGTGCTTCAACATTGTGATAAACTCCAAAGATTGAGTAACCAAGATGTAATAAAATCTTACGTATTCACTTGATAAGGCAAAATTTGGAATGATGCCTTGGGGAGATTTTTTTTCATGCAGAATTATAGATGAAAGAAAAATAAACAAAAGAGAACAACACAAATAAGCTCCTCCAACACTGCACATATGACTTACAAATCTAATGAACTTCTACATGCTTTGCAATCAAATTAGTTAACTAAAATACAACATACATATTTTTCATATTCCATCGTGGAGCTTCATTTTTAATGAAACAAATAGGGCATTCCCTATATTTGAATAGTTATTCAAAGATCAATTTGGAATGCAGTCTCTTCAAAAGAGAAATAAGAGACCCTACCAAAATTCTATGCGATGTACATATACAATATACATTCTGAATTCTGAAAATGCCTCTCTAAACTGAAACAGACAGACCTTGATCACTGTTGTTCTTAGGTATCCCATTCTAACAATCTATTAATGCAAAACGTGAAAACCATTTTGGCTTAGTGCTCCAAGTATAAAGAAGGAAAAAGTCCTGAAGGATTAAAAGTCTCTATAAAGCCCAAATACAGATTTTGTAAAGATTGCTTTCTTGCAGTACTCAGCAATATGCTCTCTTTGATTCTGGAGATACAGAAAAGGCTAACAGAAACCCGTCTATGCCAATGGTAAGCATCTCTTAGGTGGCGAATTCTCAAAGTTTACCATGTGCAATATAAAGGCAAGGCTCTTGTTTCCTGAAGATAGTTTTTATTAGCTATAGCTAACTGCATGGTCATGAACTCTAGCTTTACAAGAAAAAAAATGGCTTCAATTGTTTTCTTCATACCACTTCCCTCTGAAATGTCTTACTTGTTTTCTTTAAATGAAATACCCCTACAATGTATTAGTTTTTTGGTTCAGAACTGGTGTACCAGCTCTTGATTTTTACCATTAACGCGTTCTGTATAAATTTCAGCTGTATGAATAATACATACAGAAACTCATACTGACTTTGATGATGACCAGAATGTGGCCACCATACTGCTCAACAAAAGCTTGAACATTTTTAGGTACGTTACGTATCGGTAATAAATATGTTGATTATCAGAAAAAAGCACTCCATACTTCTCTCTATGAACTTAATGCTTCATTTGTGACAATGCTGTCATGAGTCCATAACAATGGGAGAAATCATGTTAATCTTTGCAACAAAGTAAATATGAAGTCTGGTAGCATATTGAAGACTTCCTGACTCCATGCCTACTTAGATATTCAAATATATGTAAGGGAGCATTTTTACCCGACAGCTAGAAAAAATTTAAAAATATAACAAAAGTTGCTATTTTTTCTATTTTTCTGTCAGAAAACCCTGTTCCTCTGCGTTAATTCCAATAATTTGCTTGTAACAAGATTTTGCCACATTGATGGCAATAAGGACTGTAATATTTCATTCTTCAAGGATTTGTGGTTGTTGTATGGTGGAAGCAAAGATTTAATGTCGTAATTCACCCATTTGTCCAAACAAGATTGTGTTGCTGCTTGTGGGATTAGTTTTAAATTCTTTTTTTTAAAAAATGTCAGGCAATGTAATCCCATGCCAAATAGAGTCAAAATAATAGTTAATTGCTGTTCAATAATCCTATCCTACCCTTGTTGTGCTGAGTGGGTCTATTGCATTTTTCTTATATGCGATATTTTAATATTTTTAGCTGTAAGCTAATCAAATTCATATTTTTCAATAAGACCATTATTCTGGCTCTGTTCTATAGCTACCATTCAGCCAGCTCCCAATTTATTATTCAAGTGCACTTTTATTACCTGGGGAACAAGTGTACTGTTTTAAACAGTTGGAAAGCATATGGTCCATTTATTTTCCCACTGACAAGTGGGAATACATGTCCCAATGCAGCCCAATTCATTGCCTCATCTACGTTTACATTTACATTGCTATTCAACCAGTGATGATCTATAGGTAACAGAGATTTATTTCTTTTCCTCTTCTAGTATTTGGTATATTATGTATTTCAATATTTTTCATATAAGGCATGAGATATAAATGCTTGCAGTTTTTAAAGGGTGATTAGCCCCATTTTATCTGTAGGAAAAAATCTAAATCATTTTATTTCTAAACTGACAACTAAATAAAATTCAAATATCTCTATCAATAAATGCACGTTTTTCCCAATAAGATATTGTGGTCCAAGAGATCATCCCTGAGAACAGTACTGCAAATATACTTAAAGACTTTTGGATAAACTGTAGTCTCAGATACACCACCACCCATGGATTAGTCATGAATGCTGCAAGACCTACATATTTAGAATGAATTTTGTTATGTTGATATGTTTGTTCTTCCCTGAGCTAGGCGCTGATGATACAAGACCACTGAAGTATTTATAGCTTACTTACTGGTACAGTGTTAGTTTTTCTCACTGCTTTAAATTGTTTCCTTAATTATTATGCAGAGCAAACACAGTGCATCTCTTTAAATTCATTTAAATGAAATGGCTTTTTTTGCTGCAGTTCTTATTTGAGGTTTTGTTCTTTTAAAAATCTTCTGAAAATTTAAGAGATTTTTGAAAATGTGGAATCTCCACTAAGAATCAGTCCATAGTGAAGTATAAGCAACCCATCCTGGAAAGAAAAAGAGAAATCATATGAATCAAAAATCCAATGTAATCAGCAAACTAAAAAAAAAGCAACAACTTGCATAGACAAGTTTTCTTATTGTACACCAGGCAACTGTGAATTCTAGTCCTACCTTAAGCCCAGAGCTAGTTGGATGATCTTGGGCAAGTCATTTACTCACCCCTGGGAAGAAGGCAATGGCAAACCATTCCCCACAATCTTTCCAAGAAAACTGCAAGGATTAGTTTAGACCACAGGTCTGCAACCCGCGGCTCCGGAGCCGCATGCGGCTCTTTCAGCCGTCTCCTGCAGCTCCCGGTCCTCTGCCATGTGCAGTCCCCCCCAAAAAAAAGTGGGACTAAAAAAGTTCAACCAATCAATTCAAATATGCAGGGTAGGTGCATATCTCGCCTTGGCTCCACTCTTCAGTCAAACCCTGTTCTGCGCATGCGCGCATGTGCACACATTTTTTGTGGCTCCCAGTTTTTCCTTTTGTGAGGGAACCGGTTCCGAGTGGCTCTTTCACTGTTTCAGGTTGCTGACCCCTGGTTTAGACAGTTGCCAGAAATCAACATTGATTTGGTGGTGTGCACATACACCCATTAGGAATTGGTATTGAAATAAAACATCTTTGGCTTAATAATTTTTTAGAGAAACAGCAAAGGACACACAACTGGAATCTAAATTCCACATTTCTCCAAAACAGTGACAAAATAACTAAAAAAGATATATTATATAGTTTCAGTTATCTATTTGTTGCTTAAAATGTAACTCCACATTAAGAAGAAAAGAAGAGCTATTACCAAATGTTAGCAAATTCGGAGTTCATCTTTTTATGTAATTTTTCCATCTTCTAGCCTTGTTGTAGACTCTTCAAGGAGTTTGAAGGCAAATTTGAAGACAATTATGTTCATTGTGGCTCTCAATCTTTCTCTTTGCTAAGCATTTTAAGTGTTAACACCAGATATGTCATGCTAACTATCTACTACATGGATCTCTTACGAAAAAAGTGTACAAAGAAAGAGTAAGAAAGAGTACAGAGAAGAGCAAAAAAGATTATTAGGGGACTGGAGGCTAAAACATATAAAGAAGGGTTGCTGGAATTGGGTATGTCTAGTTTAATGAAGGGAAGGATGAGGGGTGACATGATAGCAGTGTTCCAATATCTCAGGGGCTGCCACAAAGAAGAGGGAGTCAAGCTATTCTCCAAAGCACCTGAAGGCAGGACAAGAAGCAACGGATGGAAACTAACCAAAGACAGAAGCAACCTAGAACTAAGGAGAAATTTCCTGACAGTTAGAACAACTAATCAGTGGAACAACCTGCCTCCAGAAGTTGTGAATGCTCCAACACTAGAAGTTTTTAAGAAGAGAATGGAGAACCATTTGTCTGAAATTGGTATAGGGTTTCTTGCCTGAGCAGAACATTGGACTAGAAGGCCTCCAAGGTCCCTTCCAACTCTATGATGATGAGGAGGATAGTACTTCATTATGAATAAGCTTCTATTTTTACTTTCTAGAATAAATTTACAGAGAACACACTTACACAAAACATTTTCCTGAAAAAGTAACATAAAGGCACTTTTTCATTTTGAGCATTGCCCTGGAAATTTATTTAGATTTGGTTCACACCAGGCCAGCAAGTCACGCAAAGAAATATGCAGCACCATTTGTATGCTTATGAATCCATATCTATTTAAGATAGAAAAGTAAGTAAAATATCTGGTTATCACTATGACAAATATATATATGTTATTTCAAAATAACTATGTTAAGACGTAAAATGAAGTTAAAAAAGATATTTTAGAATAGGAGAAACTGAATTGTCATTGATGGGGAGAATTTTTGTGATAAAAATAGATAACATTTTTAGAATGATGGTTTTGTTTCAGAGAATCCACAGTTTTGACAGAAAATGCACCATTTAAATAGTGGCAAAATGATATATCTAAATATGAATTAAATATAAGGTGTTGGATGCAAAGGATGACTGAGTTTACCTGATCTGAAATTATATTTTGCAGCTTGCTCTTTAGTTTGATGAAAGAGTGGGTGCTGCTGAGAAAGAGAAGATTTTTGGAGTTAGAAGATGAATTTTAAAAATCATTATGTTAGATGTGCCATATTGAATATATGGAATGGATACAAATATAGTTTCTGCCTGAAAACACCTTTGTGGATCTCAGTAGTATCATTTTATAGATGAGAAATAAAAATTAACTTATTGCGAGATATTAAAATGTTATCAAGGAGAATATGAAATAAGACAAAAAGAAATGATGGCAGAGGGACATGGTTGCAAATGGTTTTCTTATCTACAGTTATTTCAAGGTTCTAAAATACACAAAAGAATTTATGGTATTGAATACTGTAAGACTGAGTTTGAAATAGAATTAGGTGCAATTGGTGATGTAATTGCTAAAAGGCATAAACTTCTGAAACAGAAGAACAAGTCAAACGATGTATGATAAAGTGGGCTAAACATTTTGGCTATAATATACAGATAGGACAAAGGAAAATATATGACATAAAAGATTGAAATTTGCATTATTATAATCTTTAAAACATTTTTTTTACAAAATAATGTACCACTAGAATATATCAGAAGAGAAATTGTCTAGAATTATAAAGGCACTTAAAATACGTGTTGGAAATGTGAACAAAAATAAATTTTTTATCATGCTTGGTGCAAGTGTAAAATAGCTAGGAAATATTGATACATGCATTGATTCAGAGGATATTAAAGATCAATATACAATTGAAAATGAAGATATTTCTTTTGGAACTGATGGACAGTGATGGAACTTTGTTTTTGTATATGATACAATGTTTTTGTATATGATTGGAGGAACTGAATATGCACAACCTGGAGAACAGAAGGGAAAGGGGGGACATGATTGAAATCTTTAAATATATTAAGGGTATGAATATAATGCTAGAAGGCAGTATTTTCAATATTAAGCAAAAATCAAGAACACGGGGACATAACTTCAAACTGACGGGAGGGAAGTTCAAAAGTAATGTTAGAAAGTAATACTTCACAGAAAAAGTAGTGGAAGCTTGGAACCAACTTCCAGCTGAGGCAGTGAGTCAATCATCAGTAACTTTATTTAAGCATGCTTTGAATAAACACATGTCCATCATCTGCCAAAAATAATAAAGAAGACACAGACAGACAAAAAACAAAAAAACTCAAAGGGAAGACTCAATGGATCAGTAGGTCTTTTTCTGCCATCAGTTTTCTATGTTTCTATAATTATTCTATGCACAAAGATGGAAAGACTCAGCAATAGCTACAACAGAGGAATGGTTAGTGAACATGATGGAAATTGCTGAGATGGCCAAATTGTCTTCTTTGATTACAGAAAAGAAATATCTACATTTATCCCTTATGGACTTTTTTTTTGGAAAACTTATAATTTATAGTTTTGATCATTAGGCAGAACAGATTATAGAAATAAGAGAGAGGTGTCATAACTTTAGAGAAAAAGGTAAATTTATACTTATAGCTGCTGCAAAGAAGATTAGAAGTCACTTCTTTGTTTCTTTTTTATTTTTGTTGTAATTTTTCCCTTTTTTGCACTTCTGATTTTTTATTTGATTTTTTGTTATTAGTTTGTATTAGTTTTTATCTTTTAAAGAACTTTGAATAAACTTATAAAAAAGAGAAATGCATCTAATCTGTGCATAGTTTCCATGAATTTTATTTAGTCATTGTGCCTACAGCAGATTCTATGGCAGGATTGGACAACTAATTTTCCCAAAGGGCCTTTTGTGAAGGCAAAAAAGACAGAATATCTCCAATAGTTTCTGCCTGCTTAATGTTCTGGCAGAATGGATGAGTCCAGGTCCCATCAATTAAGTATTGCCATCCTAGGAAACGTACATTCTCTGTTGTGATCTCACATTTGGGAACAGTAACTTTCCAGAGATAATGACAGTGTCCTCTCTCCTTGGGTTCTGGAAATACTTAAATCCTGGTTTTGTTCCCAGGCCTAATGTTTGTTATTTTAATGGCCATGTTATGTGGGCTTCATTAGCAGAGCATTTTAGTCTGGTCTACCTCAGGCATAATGTTACTTGCTATTTTTGTATATGTTTTTTAGTTTTGCATGCTGCCAACCCACTAGAATTGAAGGCCAATAAATTTAAATAGTGCCTTCAGAAGGTAACAAAACACCATCCAAAATTAGGATTGCTTTTAAACAAAACATTTTTAATTAACATTTCAGTACTTTACCTGCAGTGCACTCTTCCCTAGGGCGTTTTGTATTTCCCTTAGAGTCTGATAGTGTTCCAGCAGGTGATCACCACATATTATGTCAACCTAAAATGAACAGAAAGAAACTATCAAATTATTTAGCACTTAGTAAAAGGAGTGTTCAGTGTAAAAATGTATGCCCAATTAACAAGAATGATAGCCTGCTATAACTATTAACAATGAGCTTTTATAACTTTCAGAGAAACTACAAAACAACTGTTACAAGTCAGTTACCTTTAACTGATTTACTAACAACAGTGGCAAATATTGTATTTTCTAACCTTGCCCCTTTTAAACTTTACTCTTATTTGTTAGTGTATGGGCAGAGAAGTATCTTAAAAACTCCACTTTAGGGGTAATACTCTTTCAGATCAGATGGTGCTAAATTTGTTAAAGATGAGCAGCTGTTCTCAGTTCAAACATAATTTAAATTTAACAATAGATGAGCCTTGCAACCAGCTCTCTGTGGAATACCATTTCTCATCTCATCATCTAGCATTAACAAGACCCAGAGGCACTATTTATTCACATGTAACTATTGCATGGCATTGCTTAATTCATCCAAACCACCAAAAAAAGAATAATGTTCAATGATACAACTGAAACAAAAGCATGATCATTCATTCATGATCATACCCTTTGCTACCAGAAAGCATTCTATGATGTCAACAGCTAATTTAATAGATTAGTGGAATTAAACTTTCTCATGTCAGATCAAAGTGAAATTTAATGTGGAGAAAAGCAAGGTTTTTACACCTGGGCAGGAGAAACCAAATGTACAAATACAGATTAGGTGAAACCTGGCTCAGAAAGAGTAACTGTGAGAGGGACTTTGGAGTCTAGTGGGCAATCACTTAAACATGAGTCAGCAGTGTGCAGTAGCAGCCAAAAAAGCTAATACAATCCTTGGTTGTATAAACAGAGGCATAGAATCAAAATCACATGAAGTATTAGTATTGCTTTATAAAGCCTTAGTAAGACCACACCTTGGAATACTGCATCCAGTTTTGGTTATAGCATTACAAAACAGATGTTGAGATTTTGGAAAAAGTGCAAAGAAGAGCAACTAAGATGATTGAAGGCCTGGACACTAAAATATGAAGAATGGTTGCAGGATTTGGGTTTGGCTAGTCTAGAGAAAAGAAGGACTGGGGGGGGCACGATAGCAGTATTCCAATATTTGAGAGGCTGTCCCAAAAAGGAGGGGGTCAATTTATTTTCCAAAGCACCAGAGGCCAGGACAAGAAACATTGGGTGGAAACTAATCAAGGAGACAAGCAACCTGGAATTAAGAAGAAACTTCCTAACAGTGAGGACAATTAACCAGTGGAACAGCTTGCCTTCAGACATTGTGGGTGCTTCATCACTGGAGATTTTTAAGAAAAGACTGGACAGTCACTTGTCTGAAATGGTATAGCATCTCCTGCTTGAGCAGGGGGCTGGATAGAAGACCTCCAAGGTCCCTTCCAGATCTATTCTGATTCAGACTAGGTTCAGATGTATTTTCAATTGCTCTCTTGACTCTGAGACTATTGTGGTCTACAGAAAATTTGTGCTTTAAGTTCTATGACACATTTCAAATGCACACAGGGAGTTATTGTTTCTACATAGAGTGATTTATTTTACTGATGTTTTGACCATTAAACCCTTGACAAAAACATTCTTAGAACACACTTTGAAAATAACCAGAACAACTCTAAATTACTTTCTGGGCAATTTTAAAAACAGGAGGCTTATTACAATAAATATTGTTTTACTGTATGCCAGTCTTATCCAATCTGGGTGCTTCCAGATGTATAGATTTTAGCTCCCAGAATTCCCCCAAAACACTGCTATTGCTGAACATTTTGGAAGATGACATCAAAATCTGGAAGATATTGAGACTGGGGAAGCTAATCTAAATATTCTCGGGACTATGTGATTTCTCTAACAATCAGACTATTTCTTTCAAGCCCTTTAGTAAAACAAAAATACTGAAACTATAACGTAAAACCAAAACTATACAAAAACATCACTTTAATAATACAGGTAATCCTCAACTTACAACCATTTATTCAGCAACCACTCAAAGTTACAAACGAAATGCTGAATGAAGGGGCTTATCTACCCAATGGGGATTGTCGTCATAAGTTGGTCTAGTCACAGGACATTTCTCTTTACGATCGCACTGACTTATGACAGTAATAATCCCTGTCCTAATTTTGATCATAAATTGAGGACTATTTGTGGATAATACACCTGTATATAACTGAAACAAAACATATTCTGTTTGCCAGTCTACAAAAGATTATACTTGGCTGTATAACCATCTGGAATCATTAAAAGACAGATTATGATAAAATGGAAAATTATCACTCCTCCCAAGTAAACCATGATAAGATGAACTAATTCTACTTTATCGTCATGCTACATTATCAGAAAATACAAATCTCCTGCATCATTTTTAACAGTCTGATATAATAGGGCAGATCCTTAAAAGTTTCCTCCTTTGCCGATTAGGCAGATGATTCCCTAAGCGGCAACATTTCTTTACATCCCTCAGTCATTCTCACTTTCCATTATAAAAAGAAATCTCAGTTAATTTTTTGCTATTATACTAACAATCTTCTGATGTCTGCTTTAGCTGAACTGAGAAAGCTGACAACTCATCATGCTTAGGGGATGATTAGGGGACTGGAGGCTAAAACATATAAGGAACGGTTGCTGGAATTGGGTATGTCTACTTTAATGAAGTGAGAAGGAAGGACTCACTGGAGAAGAGCCTAATGCTGGGAAAGATTGAGGGCAAGAGAAGAAGGGGACGACAGAGAATGAGGTGGCTGGATGGAGTCACTGAAGCAGTAGGCGTGAGCTTAGATGGACTCCAGAAGATGGTAGAGGACAGGAAGGCCTGGAGGAACATTGTCCATAGGGTCGCGATGGGTCAGACACGACTTCGCAACTAACAACAACAACAACTTTAATGAAGAGAAGGGTGAGGGGGGACATGATGGCAGTGTTCCAATATCTCAGGGGCTGCCACAAAGAAGATGGAGTCAAGCTATTCTCCAAAGCGCCTGAAGGGAGGACAAGAAGCAACGGATGGAAACTAATCAAAGAGAGAAGCAACCTAGAACTAAGGAGAAACTTCCTGACATCTAGAACAATTAATCAGTGGAACAACTTGCCTCCAGAAGTTGTGAATGCTTCAACACTAGAGGTTTTTAAGAAGAGACTGGACAACCATTTGTCTGAAATGGTATAGGGTTTCTTGCCTGAGCAGAAGGTTGGACTAGAAGACCTCCAATGAAGGGGCTTATCTACCCAATGGGGATTGTCGTCATAGGTTGGTCTAGTCACAGGACATTTCTCTTTACGATCGCACTGACTTATGACAGTAATAATCCCTGTCCTAATTTTGATCATAAATTGAGGACTATTTGTGGATAATACACCTGTATATAACTGAAACAAAACATATTCTGTTTGCCAGTCTACAAAAGATTATACTTGCCTGAGCAGAAGGTTGGACTAGAAGACCTCCAATGAAGGGGCTTATCTACCCAATGGGGATTGTGAGCAGAAGGTTGGACTAGAAGACCTCCAAGGTCCCTTCCAACTTTATTATTATTATACTAGAAAGCCAAAGAACAGTACTGTGTTTTCCCAAAAGCAAGACCTATCCTGAAAATAAGCTCTCGCTTGATTTTTGCGGGTGGGCCTAATATAAGCCCTACCCCAAAAATAAGCCCTAGCTTTGGGGTGAGGTGCACACCTAAAAACCAAGCTAGGGCGGGGGTGGGGAGGTGCAGACAGGCCTCCCATGGAACGACACTTGCCTCGCGTCTCTGGCCCACTTCTGCGGCCAAAGGACAAGTTTCATTCTGCAGCTGACAATGGAGCTCCGGCCTGCATTTTGCAGTCAGAGGCCTTTCCGGAAGGCCTCTGCAGGCAAGAACCAAGCTAAGGATTCAATCCGTAGCTCGGTTTTTGGCTGCAAAATGCAGGCTGGAGCTCCATTGTCAGCTGCAGAGTGAAGCTGCTCCTTAGGCCACAGAAGAAGTAGACTGCCTGGGCGGGGCTGTCAGTGCCATTGCCGCGAGGTGAGTGGAAAAGACACTCCTCCCCCCGAAAATAAGACCTGGTGCCTCTTTTGGGGGCAAAAAAATTTATTTCAAAATCAGGTTCTCAGTTCAACTTTCAGTATTTCTTTTTATTGCCAGAAATTTTTATCTCTGTTATTTTGGTCTTTCCTATGTACACAATGCTTTCAAAGAAAAGTATTACATTAAAAATCTGTGGGAACCTCATTCATCTGTTCACTGTTATATACATGTTGTGGAAAAACAAAAAAAGGTAAAAATTATATTATATGAATTATTACAGTGTACCTGACAGCCAGGATCAAGATCCATCTTTCTCCTGAGAAATTTTTCCACATGTCCAATTGTTGCCTCTCCTGAAACACGTACAAACTTCTTTTCCAGTGGCTACAAGAATGAAGAACAGGTTAATTTACAGTTAGGTTGTAATAAATAGGATTTTTTTGCAAATAGTCAATCTCATGTTTACTTTAAAACCTTAAAATAGTCACAGAAGATGAAATCAATAATTTTTCACTGTTCATTCTTGAGACTTTGACAAGGCAATCATTTGCTGTCTAGGTAAGTGGACTGCATTGTAATATACAGTACTATGTTGTCCTTTTAGCAAACAATTGAAACTGATTTGAGGCTCCAGACATGGAAAGTGAGCTGCAGCTTCCTGAGATATATTGCCCAAACCTCTCTGCAACAAAGGACTCAGCTCTATAGGATCAACAAATAATCAAAGACTTTCACTTGGGGAAAAATGCTGGTGGTAGAAGACATACTACTGCAAAGGACAGAAACAGAGATACACCAGACAAGTTATTATGAGAGGCATTCTGTCTAGTCCTGTGAAAAAGATGGGTTGAAAGATCACCAGTGTTCATGAAATCAACTGATCATTAGCCGTAATTTCTGAACCCAAGGGGATAAATGATGCAGCCAGAAAAGGTAGATAATTAAAAGCAAATATAAATCTATAAATGAAAATGTGAAAAGGTATTTTCATCTATCTTCTCTGTGGGGTTTGAGGAACTATAAAGGAAAGCAGTAAACTGGAAGAAAGATTTGGATTTATGGACCATGACATATACCACTGGTATAAAAAGCTTTTAGGCAGATATGTGCTGCATTGTACAAAGGTAGGAAAGAATATACAGTAGTTGCTAACATGTCAGGAAGGACTCAAACTAAACCAAGACAAGAGATCTAGGTAGAAATTCAGCTAGAAAAGTAGTAGGCCTTACACATATCATAACAAATGTATAATGCAATAAGCGTTATCTGGAAATTAATACATGGTAGTACGGACGAGACCGGTATCTTTCAGTGTTTGTACATACGGTATATTAATGGAGAATATAGGCAACTATCAGAAAGAAACCTTCCTGAAATGAAAGTATGATATCACAGAAAGTTGATGGGATTTGAATAGCTAGTGGAATGTAGAACTCGAAGGATATTAGCTTTCAAAAATAAGTCCCTACACAAACAGAGGTGAAATAGCTTGTACGTTTATAAAGAAATTAATGTTCCTGAATATGGAAGCATTTTGTGCTGCTTAATAAGCACAGTAAAATTACTCTGAGTTAAGAAGCATCTGAATTAAGATTTAAAATGAATAAAAATGTAAAAAACTATACCACCATGTTTACTTACTTACTTAACCCTTCTCTCACGTAGAAGATGTGGATAATGTCTCATTAAATCATTCACTAAACTATCAAGAATGCATGCTGCGGAGATATTGGGACATTTCAACCACCTGATACCTGATGAAAAATTAAACTGGCCAGGAATGAGAGATCCAATAAATGAACAATCTCTCTAGTTGACAATTTCATATGTCAGAACAATGAAAAGATAGCCGTCTTGGACATAATTCTGACTAACTAAGGGGAATTGGACTGAAAATGTTAATGACACTGGGAAAAACAATCATATCATGCCGGCACTTAAGTTAATTATGGAATGCAGAAGAACTAAGTCACATACCTTGCATTTTGAGAAAGCAGATTTTAATGAATTCATTTGAAAGATGAGCAGAGTCCCATGGCTTAAAATCTTAAAGGATAAAGAAGCCCAAGAAGGATGGGAGATGCTGAAAACCAAGATCCTGAAAGCATTGGCACAAACAAATGAGAGGGAGAAACTGAACAAGTTTTAAGAGCACGAACAAAACAGGCCAGCTCACTGAAAAGCTGAGAAGTCAAAAGGAGATCTTGTGAAATAAAAATCGGCTAATATCTAAGGAAGAATCAAAACAGATGGCTCTGGAGTGATAAAAGCTAAAGTTCAGGAATTGTCAAGAACTGTACAACATAATAAGAAAGAAAATTCCAAGGTGTCCCAAAGGTGCTTTAAAAAAAAGGCAACTGGACTTTCTTGATTTTTCTTGGAGATATTTCACTTCTCATCCAAGAACCTTCTTCAGTTCTAAAAAAACGGGTAGGGAGTGAAAGGATTTATATTCTTTGCAATCAGATGGCTGAGAACCTCCACAGAAATTATGAGAAATTTTTTGAAAGGAAACTGAGTGAAGGAGACTTGCTATAATATGGGGATCAAGCAGAAGGCAGAATAAACATCTTTGCATCAGTGTTCTCAAAAGAGATGGCACGTTTCAATGAAATATAGTAAAACAAGCCAAGTCAAGAACTCAAATATATTCCCTCTGGGAGAGAAAAACTATGTATCAGCATCGTTTCATATATTTACTATATTCCAATTCTCAAGCAAAGAAAAAAAACCCTATTTTTTTGCCAGTGGTAGTAAAAACAATCCAATTTTTTTTAATTTTTTTATTTCAATTCCATTTATATCCCGCCCTTCTCCGAAGACTCAGGGCGGCTTACAAGCTTAGCAGTAGCCTTCATTCTATGTATATGCCTGCTTATTAGGGCTTTCACACACACCCCAAGCGGCATTATTACAAAGTCAGCTTAATTGCCCCCAACAATCTGGGTCCTCATTTTACCTACCTCGGAAGGATGGAAGGCTGAGTCAACCTTGAGCCTGGTGGGATGCGAACCTGCACTAATTGCAGGCAGCTGGTGTTACATAAGGAGGCATTAGCCCACTGCTCCACCAAGGCTCAATTTAAACTGAATTTAACATAGCAAATGCTTAACTAAAATACATACCAAATTAATTCATTACTTAGGAAGTGTGGTTGCAAAATTCAGCAACTCCTTATATTTTAGATGAGAATATTATTCTTTTATATATAGATTCTTATTTTTATTTTCAGTTAGACCAATGCATTTTTGGCCTCTCATATGATTGATATTTACAAATTATTTCCTCTTCAATTTCACTATATAGCACTAAAGAGGAACTCAAATATATTCCCTCTGGGAGAGAAAAACTTCCAATTCAGTTCCTCTTTCTCATATTTACAAATTTGTTTCTCTTGAGTTCCTCCCTAGTGCTGTACAGTGAAATTTTGCTTTTTTTGCTTGATCTCTGTTATTTCATTTCATTTGTAAATGTCCATTTTGTTCTATAAATAATAGGTTTGCAAACATAATGCCACATATACTTTTAATGCAGCAAAACAGTTTGGAAATATCGATACCTTAAAATTCCCAGAGAGATCATTTGCTCTGAAAGAAAGAGAGATAAACATAATCAGAGTGTATAGGACATATATACATTGGCATGCTCAACTTACAGGCATAAATCAAAACCCATGCTCTCTCTCCAGCACTTACTTTGTGGTTCCCAAAGAAAACCTTTCATTTTTGGTTTTTGAGGAGACAAAAGGAAGAGAGAGGAAGGCAGCATTTTCTGCCCTTGCTCTATGGAATAGGGAGGCGAGAGAGGGCCCCCGTTCTATTGGCTTTCCGCAAAGGAATTAAAATATGGGTTGGCAATCTTCCATGGGGAGCTCACGGAAGTACGCAGCCGTGGGGCTGGTTAGTGCTCCAAGAGTCCTCCCTCACCTTTTTAACTAACTTCTAAACATGTTCTATCACAAAGGGTTAAAGAAGATTGAATTACGATAACATTATTTTTAAAATACACTTTTAATAAACCAGCATTTGAATGTCTATTATGATATATTCAAGCATATTTGTCATGAAATACTGCAAGAATCGATTTGAACATTACTTGATTATTATTGCCACCTAGTGGATACATTCAAGAGAGTATTTTTTAAATTTATTTCCTTCAAATTATTGAGATTCTGAACCATTTCACAAATGATTCATTTGCATTTTTCATTATACTAAGACATTGATGCACAAGGCATAAGCGCCTTAAAGGCACAGAGGCTGCTTGTCAATTAGTTATATTGTGAAATCTGCTGCCAAGTTCAATTTAGTTTTAATTACTTTGGAAATGAGCTTACTCAAGTGTTATATTTTTCTTCTATCATGCTTCCAATTTTGAGTCAAAGATATATTGGTTTTCCTGATTTTCCTGAATGAATATAACTAACAATTAGTCTTAATTACTGGAACAAACTATTTTGTTTAAACTAACCTTCAGGATCTGAAATCTGTGGGATCGGACTCTGTTTCGGCTCCTCCATGTGTGGAAGGGAACTCCTCTGGCAGGCTGCAGGAATGGAGCTCAGATTTTCAGGATCTGAGCTCCATTTCTCTACTCTGCCAAAGGAGTTCATCTCCCCTTGGCAAGCACCTCTGAGTCAGCCCCAGAGAAGAGAGGAAGACCTCTTGACAGGCAACAGTAGTTTGCAGTCTTTCCTACCAGCTTCCCCATGGATTTTCTAGGGAAGCCAGCAGAGAAAACTTCAAATGGAATATGACTGCAGGTTTGGCAATTGGTCATAAGTGCTAATGGATTGCCAGGCACTCGGATCGTGATAATGTGACAAGAGACAGCAATGTTATGTTTTACAATGTCCAGAAATGCTTTACGGGCTATACAGCACCTTTCCGAGGCTATTATAACTTTAACTGGTTGTTAAAATGTTTGTAAATCAGGGATTACCTGTATGTATACCAATATGCATCATTTATAGCTTAAGGCATTGGACAAAAATCAAATTATCGATTATCTGCACAAAGTGTAGCACTATTCAGCAAATCATAAAGCTAAATCAAAGCATAGTGAAAATGCTTTCTATCAGAAAGTTGTATTCTTCAGACACCACTATCAGCATATGTTGAAAACTGAGCAAGTTTATGCAGAGTTGCAGATCTTAATTTATTTCACAATCCCTTGATCTTTTCACTGTACTAAAATCTAATAATGCAACTTAAAATTGTGGTAATATAATAGGCCAATGTAAGTGATCATTCCTAATCACAATGTCAGTGATAAAATATGCACAATCTCATAATTCAAGCTCCATCCTTTTACATTCGCACTTAGACATCACACTTAAATATCTAAGAGGCAGAGCTCACATCATAAAGCATATTTCATCATGCAACCTGCATGCTACTATCGTATTTATTCATATTTCTGTCAGTACCGAGACTTAAATATCATTTAATAGACAATAATTTGTCTATGTTCACATATCAAACACTGATTCCCAGAAATTCAATTTTAACTTACCCAATAAATTCCAGAAGAAGTGACATGTCAAGTTCTGGAGGAAGACGGAATACAGACCCTACAACCTTGCGGGGTCTTCCCCTGCCCGCTGCCATTGTCTGGGGTACAGCTAAAATATAAAAGATTAATCAGGCTAGGAATGAAAGAACAGAGAATAAAATAAATACATTCATACTTCTTTCTCTGTAATACTTGCAGATTGTTCTTCTTTCAACCCTTTCTTTTTTTTTCAATCCACAGTGTCCTTTCTCTGAGCAACCCATTGCCTCTGACTCATTGGTGATGATTTAACAATCTTTGCACCAGTACCCCAGAAAACAATTACTTAGACAAGCGGTGCATTTCTTTTCTGGATGTACTCAGGTGGAAGTTGGGTAACCATCAATCAGAAATGCTTTGATTTGGATTCTTATGCTGAACAGGGGATTGGACTTCAGCGCCTAAATGGCCGCTTCCAACTCTTATTACTCTCATACCATACAGTATTCTCTCTCTTGGAAGTATTATCAATCATCAGTTACTCTTTCTAACCATTTTTTCTTCTTCCCTTTATATCCCATAGTTTTATGTTCTTTCTTCCCTTTATGGGTTCCCTAGTAACAATATACAAGACTTTCATACAAATAACAGTTTGTACTAATTAGGTCTCAAGCCAGAGAAACTAAGAAGAATGGCCAAGAGTAGGGGGGAAAAAGAGAATTCAAAAAGAGCAGTAATGAAGAGATAGTGATAAAGATATGTCTCTAGAAAACTATTCATTTGTGCCCTAGACGCAAATGTAATCAAAGAACGTAAAACAATATAACACAAGAACTACTGTCTTCCAAATTAGAAAATTGTCAAATTTGGCTAGGTTTTTGGTGTCAAAGTCTCTCTTATATAAAATCTCATTAAAACAAAAGATACATCTTCTCCAAAATCTCTGGCATACATTTAGATGATTACAGACAATGAAAGCTACTAATATATCATGCTGAAACTTGCAGCTTTTTATATACAATTGTTCTCCCATTGCTATTTTTGATAGCTTTTTGTAAGTGTTGCTATGTTTCTAGGAAATGTTAAGAATGGTGTTGAATTTCTGAGAGAGCCACAGGCAGGTAGGCAATAAAATACAATTCTATAAATCTGATCTCATCAATCACAAGTTGGTCAGCAAGAACTGACTGAAAACAACAATTAACAATCTCAGTGCAGTTTGACACATGAACAAAACTACTTACTAAAATCATCTTTAAAATGTTTGGGACAAAACCACAATTTTCATTAAATAAGCCTAACTTTGGTAGTACTTTAATAAGAAAACATTAATCATGTTGTTTAAGGTTAGCTATATTTTTATGTTAGAATGTTATATTTTTCAGCTATGAATTTTTTTGAAAACTTAACTAGTATAAAAATAGTTTTTTTAGTTACTTTTTTTTAAACCAAAGCAGCTATAATGTCAGAGAAGAAATAAATATTGATCTTAGTCTGTAGAAAATAAGGTTAAATAGCTACATATCTCTTGGCATGAGGCATAATAAAAAGTATTTAATTTAAATTTTAATAAATTCACTTTATTTTAAGCAATAGTATACCCACAGTTAAAAAACTTACCAAGTTTGGGTATTTCTAAACCTCTTTCCCTGTAGAAATCGTGCATTCTCTTTTTTTCTCCTAAATGTATAAATATAAGAGCTGGTTATCCTCAACCTATAGATCTAGTTAATATGGAATAAGTAGACAAAAAAGACAAAACAGATAAAGAAAATGATCTAAATTCTTCATTTTTTGCTGTTTTATTAAAGGAATAAAACAAATGATAAAATGCTGCATAGACTGGGACAAAAAGATTAAGAAAATGAAAATGAGAAAATAAAAAGTTGGGAACATATTACCATATGCATATATGTGATTTTTTTAAAAAAAAAGGACAAGTATTTTAAATATATATTATTCCTAGATTAATACATGTACAGGTGAAAGTAATCTCTAAGAAAAATAGGTTGTGAAAACAGGAAATCTGCTGGTATAGGTAATCATATCTGAATAGTCTGCTGGTATAGGCTATCATATCTGAATAGTTTTTCTTTCATAGTTTTTTTAAAGGTCTTTTAATTTTTAATTAACTTTTAATTTTTCACAACAATTTCTCACATGGTTCATCCAATGAGAGTATTTTAATTTTCCAATATTTTATAATAAAAACTTGAGAGATAATAAAAGGAACTGCATTATTTTTATGTTGCAATAACTTATATTCATTAGAAAATATGGTCAATAAATTAATAGAATATCTTGGTAGACTATGAGGTATTTTCTTTGTTTCTTCAAAAATACTTGATTAAAATATTATCTAACCAGGCACTGTCACCACTGATGGTGATATGTATCAATCTCCTAAAATTTCACCAATACAATCTAGAAATGCTACAAATAATAGAATTATTCCAGTACAGAATAGTTTTTTCTAGGAGTTATCTTGATGTTAATTTATGATTTGCTACAATATAATAATTCTATATTATAAAGAGATTCATATTCAATTTGAAATCCCAGATCTTGCTCCTAGAGTTTAAGATTCTGAAGACAACATGTCAATCTTTTATTCCATTACTTTAATTTTACAGCTTTTACACATTTAACTGACAGAACTAGAACATTTTATTATTTAAATAAGAGGATTATAGTAGCAAAATAATATAAAGCACTGAACTCTTGTCCATCTTAAAATGAATTTGTGAATATCCCATACTAAAAAAAGAGTTCATCAATAATACTATTAATATGCCTACCCAGGTATTGAGACTAACAACCTGGTTGCTAAGCAAAACAGTCTTATTTTACTTTATACATTTGCAAAGATCATAAATATGAGAACTGGTCACAAAGTTACTTTTTCCATCTCTATTGTACTTATGAATAATTGCTAAACAAGGCAGTCACTAAATGAAGACTATGTATTTCTTTTAAGAAATAGATGAACAGGTGTGCAAAGGGCAGGGAAGATGAACATTCTAAAGAAAATGAATCTATGATTTTTCCAAGATTTCACACTTCTGTTCATAAACCTTACAAGCTGATAATCTCCAACTGCAATATTCCAAATTATATCAAGGAGCATGTGGTTCTTTGCTAAACTACCAACTATTTTATGGCAGCATAAGATGTATACTAACAATGTTAGTTACATTCAGTTAGATGTATCTTTCAGTTTTATCAAGAGCAGCCAATTCAGAGGTACTTACTTTCTTCCAAGTTGACAACTAATTTATATACTATGTCTTGCAATTGTCGATCCAGCCTATAAAAAGAAAATAAAAAGTAATTTTAAATGTAACTATTTTTCATTACAGCGACATATTAAAAGATAGGCACTGACACAAAATTATTAAACTATAACAATTATAAAACAAGACTGGGTGAGAAATAGCTATCAAAATTGCAAAATTTCCATGTCAAAATTACAAAAGCAACTTTATTAGCATTTTTAAAATATCACATTAACATTCCAACATAATAGTAAGTCCCAGAAACAGACTAGGAAAATATCAAGTACAAGACAGTGAAGTGTGGTCTGTGGATTAGTTTCATTGTTTTAATAATAAAGTTAATGGTTTTGAACACATTGCTAGAGTTTCAGAAGATTTAAACATATTCTCCCGTATCAGGCTGTTTGAAGTAATTCTTAGTTCCAATAGTTAATATCAAGACTAAAACTAACATAAGAACATTAGATAAAACTGTTCATTTATACACAAAATAAATATAGAGTACACCATAATTACCTGATATTATAAAGTGGCTGTGTCTGATGTACTACAATGTTGCATTTTGGACATCTGTTACTATAGTAAAAATGTCTTACTATGCAGCTTTTACAAACTGTAAAAAAAAGAAAAGATTAATTACATGACTGCAACAAAATGATCCATTATTACTGAAAGCAGTAATGTCCAGAATCTGCAGAGATACAAGAGTATTCAAAGTTATGATGGACTTTTTTAAAAAAAGCTATTTATAACCCATCCTCAAGGTTATGACTGCCTCCCCCTACAGTCATGTGATTGCATTTTGGGTGCTCGACAACCAGCTCACATTTGCATTCAGTTGCAGTGTTCTGTGCTTACATGACCACAATTTGCGACTTTTGCTCTTTTCCAGCAGGTCAAGCAAAAAATTCCCCGCTGGATATCTAGGAGTTTGCTTAATGACCACATCGTTCACTTAATGACATAATTAGCTTAATGACTGCAGTGACCAGCTTTATGAGCATCATAAAACAGTCATAAAACTGAGTACAACAATTTATCACCAAAATTCTGGGCTCCATTGTGGTCGTAAGTCCTGGCTAGGATGTAAAGTAACAGCAAAACAAAAACAGAAAATTAACAATTCTACTTAGATTTGTACATCCAGTTTTTGTACATTGTCTTTAATCCAGTCTTATTAACCCAAATGGGCTGACTTCATGCCTGTGTCCTCCACCTAGCCCAGGGGTCGGCAACCTGAAACAGTGAAAGAGCCACTCGGAACTGGTTCCCTCACAAAAGGAAAAACTGGGAGCCGCAAAAAATGTGTGCGCATGTGCACACATGCGCAGAACAGGGTTTGACTGAAGAGTGGAGCCTAAGGCGAGACATGCACCCGCCCTGCCTCCTCCGCTCTCATTCACTCATGTTTTGTTTGCAAAAGCTCTCGCTCTCTCATTCACTCACACTTTGCTCAAAAAAGCTTCCCTCTCCCTCTATTCACTCATACTTTGTTTGAAAATGCTTCTCGCTCTCATTCACTCGAAAGGCCAGCCACGACACCTCCATTGACTTCCATGGGGACGCTTGGCAATGAAGGGGACGATTGAAACCGCTCCCGGTAGTGCTGCTACTGCTAATTTTTCCACTTGCTGATTGGGCGTGGTGGAGGCTGGCGGAGCTGCTGCCTTTGGCTCCTCTTCCTTCAGGCCACAAAGCTGAAAGAAGGACGCAGCGGAGGCTGGCAGAGCTGCTGCCTTTGCCTCCTCTTCCTTCATGCCAGGCAGAGGAGAGAAGGGTGCGGCGGAGGCTGGCGGAGCTGCTGCCTTCGGCTCCTCTTCGTTCGGGCCAGGCAGCGGAGACAAAGGGGGCGGCGGAGGCGACGTCATGGCAGAATCTGGAGACTGAAGGTGCTGCATCGCCATGAGAGAGGGGAGGGGTAAACGGTGCCCCCTCTGACAGGGTGCAGCAAGAGGAACTGCCGCCTCTGCTGCCAAGCCCCGGGCAGGCGGATCCCCATTAGGCGGTGCGGACGCCTCCGGGTCCCTGCACAAACAGCGATGGGTGAGGCGCGCCAATGGCTTGGATTTGTTGCCAAGGTCAGCAGGCCTGGCAGGCACCACGGGGGAATCTCTTGGAAGATCCACCACCTGCGGGACGGCCAAAAGGCAGGGGCTGACAGGGGAAGCTTCCGAGAACCCCGGTGGACCCCCCCCAGGCTAGCAGAGGCGGCGGTGGAGCAGGGCGAGGGGAGACCTGCCAGGCAGAGAAGAGGCAGGCCCAGGGCACCCCGAGACTGGCTGCCCCCACCTGCGCAGCAGGTAGAAAAAAGGCCCACTCACCTTTCCAGTCCTCCCGTCTCTTCTTCCGCTGCCACCACGTGCAGTCCGAAGAAGCAAAGAGGTTTGTGGGCAGTCCCACAAACCAAAGAAGTTCAACCAATCAATTCAAACTTCGCGAGGTTTTTTTTTTGTGTGTGAGAAGTTTGAATTGATTGAACTTTTTTAGTCCCACTTTTTTTTCAGAACTGCACATGGCAGAGGAGGACTGGGAGCCGCAGGAGATGGATTAAAGAGCGGCATGCGGCTCTGGAGCCACGGGTTACTGACCTGTGACCTGGCCTTCTTGTGAGCATACAGGACTTTACTGATTAAAGAATAAACCTGATTTACAATGGGGTGAACTAATGAATGATTAATATTGAATTTATACCTGTAATTCAGGATACCACAGTTCAGTTCACACTATTTCAGTTTTTTAAAAAGTTCAGACAGCAGGCTATCACAAAATAATTTATGTTCCTAATTTACAGTAGGAAAGCTCTGAGATGAAGCAGTTTCTTCTTCTGCTTGGTAAAAAAAGCAATACTTTTTATCTACAGTGCTTCAGGCTCTAGTATCAACGAAATATTTTCTGGAGTTGGTACCGGAAAATTGACTCCAAATTTAGATTTCCGTAAGGCCATTATAGTGTCAGTTGGGCCATGATAAATGAGTTAAGAAAATGATCTTTGCATAGTTAATATACTTATTCAGAATAACTGATAGAAGACTGAATGTCAGACTAGGCTCTGAAAGATTTTTTAAAATATGTTCAGGGGAAAGTCAGGATCAAAGGGAAAAAGAACAATTTAGGAACAACTTTCATAACACATGGATTGTTGAAATTTTCTAGGATTTTTCCTAAACACATCCATTTCAGTTGGTATACCACATATTATAAGGCTGCGATATAAGGCAGATGCAAAGTATAATTCCAGAAAACATGAGGCTGCTTTAAGAATTTACAGAAAGGTATCAAGTTCAAGCTCATGTTCTGAAGCACCCTTTTCCTTCTAGTCCAGAGTTTCAATCCTAATGTTTTATTGTAACTTTCATATTATTAAAGTGTACGTAACTTTTTTCAACCTATGTAAACTTGTTTGCAGAAATGTTTTACAATTTTATAGCTTTTAATGTTATAAGCTGCCCAGAGTTATGATGGCCAGCAAACAAATTTAATAACAATTCCAATACTTACATGTGTGAAGACATTCTGTGATGGTTGTGGCATCTATGAAATATCCCTTGCAGATGGAACACATGATATATGGTACCAGTTCAGAAAGATTAATCATGCGCTGAAATTTCACAAAAGTATGTTAACAGTATTGTTTAAGTTTGCTGATATTAGTTTTTATATTTAAAATAAGTACTTAAGAACATATTTCTTCAATAAACTATTTGCAAACAATAATGGCCATATTATGTGGTTGAAAGCAAGCTTTAGCTCTGCGAGTCTTCCAAGGTTTCTATACAGCAGGGGTGTCAAACTCACAACGTGACTTTTTTTGACATTGCCGGCAATGGGGTGAGCGCAGTTTTGCTATGATGCATCCGGCCCAAGGGCCGGCAGTTTGACACCCCTGCTATAAAGAGTTATGTGTCTCCAAAGCAAATCTGGAAGGCCACATTAAAAAGAGAACTGGGAAACAAGCATGTTTCTTCTCACATAATGTTTGATGTTGGCCTCTTTAACTGCCTCAGGAACTGAGCAGTGCAAGACTAGATATTGCGCCGGTACCTCTGAAGGAAAGAAGACTTTACATGTAGTATAAGCAACATGTTCCAAGCCCATCTCTTGTTCCCAGAACGTGATGGGAGACACTGTCGCTGATGAGAAAAGCAGCAGTACTTTTGCACCAGAACTTTAAAAAGTTTGTCTTGCAAGTTGCTTTTTTCTCTTTCTGAAGTATGGCAAGTTTTTACAAACTATGACAATGTTTTTATATCAGTTTTGGATTTGCTGCGATCATTTGTCCATAAGAGCATGTAAAGCAGGGGTCTTCAAACTTGGCCCTTTTATGACTTGTGGACTTCAACTCCCAGAATTCCTCAGCCAGCATGCCTGGAAGAGGAATTCTGGGAGTTGAAGTCCACAAGTCATAAAAGGGCCAAGTTTGAAGACCCCTGATGTAAAGTAAACTAGCAAGACTGACAGAACTGGGGTATACAAGAAATGTCACATTGTGACAAAATTACAAAAAAAAAAGGAATGCATTTGCACAGAAAGCAACGTTCCCAAGGAAATCAAAATGGCTCACAATAATTTTATCAGCGAAGTTGACGGATGGTTAATTGGGATCTCCGCAATGGTACTTTGCCGAGCTACCCTCTCGCCCCCTTCACCCCGCTGCCGAGGAAAGAGCTACCTCGTCCTCATCGTCGCAATCCATTTCGCCCTCCTCCGTCCCAAATCCTCCGAAGAGGGCTGCGGCTCCACCTCCTGCCGTCCCTTCCTCCATCATCTCTTCCTCGTCCTCCATCTCTTCGTTACCTTCACAGCTGCTGGATTCAGAGCGGCTTCCCTGTTCGTAACGAGCACCCGCCCCGGAGCAGCCAGGCGTTTCCAGCGTGGCTGCTGTCGCTACTTTCCCCTCCGCTTCCTCGGACAGTCCACCAGCCTCCTCAGCCACGACGGACCCCTCGCTTTGCAGAGTCAACGCCATTATCTCCGACCAAAAAACAAGCAGCCGCTCGGCCTCCTTCCTCCACAAGGAAACACAATTTTCCAACAATCGCAGAGTATCGCTGTGGTCCCTGGTCGCCTCCTCCCCCGGCTTAATTTGCGCCAAGGGTCCGTTCCGTTCCTCCAAGCAGAATAAAAAAGGTTCACCAATTTTAGCGCGTGCGCACGGCTAATTTGGCGCGCACAGCTCCAGAACACCTGCATCATTTGCATATTCGCGCTGTGTTCTGGGAAATTGAGTTAATTTTTGCTCCTCTTTTGCAGATGAGAAAGCGAGCGGTTTTTTACCTTTAGGTACGACGGCACCTAAAGACCGGAACTAATTTTAACTTTCAAAATTAAAATTGGATTAAAATGTAAAATGTAAAATGTACGCGCACAGGAAGTGGTGTAAAAATGTGAGCGAGGCAGGGACGAAAATTAATGAAATAAAAATATCTGATCATTTACATCCATACCTGTTGTACTGTAATGCTAATTAGATATCAATTCTTAAAATAACGCTGATTTTTTGCTGCTTCTGTTGATCTGTCTTTAGACTATAGTTTCAATTGAGCTTGACTTCCATGCACAAAAATTATTTGCCGCTAGAATAAATGTTCTCCAAGTACCAAGTTACATCTGCGGCATCCAAATATATAGGTGGGATTTAGTTGTTGACGTTACTGAAGGGCACAGATCTTTGTAATTTAACGGGGGGGGGGAAACTGAGCCCTGCTCCACCCTACTGTGCCCTACATATAATTAGATGTAATTTGTTTAAATATAAAGAAAAAAACTATTAAATATGTTAATTTACTTTTAAGGTAAATCTTTATTTAAATATAAATTTAAACAAAAAGTAAAATTTACTTTAAAAGTAAAATTAAAGTAACACATTTAATAATTTTTTTCATCATTTAATGGTTTTCCTTTTAAAAGTAAGTTTAATAGGTTTAAACAAATAAGTTGGTGAGAGCTTTTGAAGGTCTTTTGGACCCATATTTAAGGATATCAGGGATTGCTACTTATCTGCTGTATGCAAACTTGCATGCCTTATAGGTTTATATCTAATCCTGAAAGGTAAAGCATTTTTTATCATTACTGTAAAAGCTATGTGCTCAATGAATAGAGAAGGGAATAAGACACTTCAGAATTCAAATAACTATTATATTTTATGCAACGTAATACAAGTTTAACTTTTTTTCTACCTAGCAGCAGTATTAAAATATTACTATTTAACTTTTATGGAGAAATGAGCTCTCCCAAGATTTGATTCCTGTCAACAAAAGTGCGTATAGTCAAGGCTATGGTCTTCCCAGTTGCAATGTATGGCAGTGAAAGTTGGACCATAAGAAAGGCTGAGCACCAAAGAATTGAGGCCTTTGAACTATGGTGTTGGAGAAGACTCTTGCGAGTCCCTTGGACTGCAAGGCGATCAAACCGGTCACTTCTAGAGGAGATCAACCCTGACTGCTCTTTAGAAGGCCAGATCCTGAAGCTAAAACTCAAATACTTTGGCCACCTAATGAGAAGGAAGGACTCACTGGAGAAGAGCCTAATGCTGGGAAAGATTGAGGGCAAGAGAAGAAGGGGACGACAGAGAATGAGATGGCTGGATGGAGTCACTGAAGCAGTAGGCGTGAGCTTAAATGGACTCCAGAAGATGGCAGAGGACAGGAAGGCCTGGAGGAACGTTGTCCATGGGGTCGCGATGGGTCGGACACGACTTCGCAGCTAACAACAAGATTTGATATACTAAACAACCTACCAAAGATACTATTCTTTCCAGTGTGTAAAGATGCATTGATAAGTAATGGGGGTTGCTTGTATGTAAGCTGTAGGCAATTTTTCATTTAAAAAAAACTTTAAAAGGGAAAATGCGCATTTCAGAAAATGCGATTATCTAACCACACACATACAAGCTTCTGCGGGCGATTTTATCCAAGCTCTTGAATAGTGAAATAGCTCTTTTCCTTTGATTTCCATAAAGCGGAACTGTCGTAAAGCAATGGGAAGCCTCTTCCTTAGAGCCTTTCAAGGTCTCGCTGGGCGAGTATGCCCGGACTGTCGCAAAAACGCGGGAAAGCAAAAGGGGAGGTGAAGCCGTTGGGCGCGCTAACATGGCTGCTTTGCCGGAGGAGCCGACGGAGCCAGTACCGGTAAAGCCGGATCCTGATGCAGGAGCGCCGCCCGCTCCGCCCGCTCCTCTCTCCCAGTCTCCGATTTCGACGGCAGCAGCAGTTGCAACAACTGCCCCTCCTCCGTCTGCCTCCTCGGTCGCTGCCACCCTTCTCGCGGATGGGGAGCCGCTTGCGGGAGGAGTTGATGCGAAGAGCTCGGTGGCTTCCAGCCCTACGCCGGCAGCCTGTCAACTACCCGCCGACCGGCAGACTCTGCAGGCGGTGCTGCAGTTCTTGCGGCGCAGCAATCTGCGCGAATCGGAGGAGATCCTCCGTAGGGAAGCCCGTGGCCTCATCGACGACGTCTCGAGCGACCCGAATTCTTCAGCGCCCGGGGTCCCCGGAGCTCATGGAGGGGAAGGACAGGATCTCAATGTCGGGATCGTGGCTCCTGGAGCTGGGGACGTGCTAATCAATTCTATCACATTTGGCCAGACTGGAACTACGATCTCTCCAGCCGCTATTACGACACCTCCTGCAGCGCCCTTGGGTCCTCCTGGCAAAGGTGAGATATAAAACATTAATAGTAAGTGTTCATTCAGCCAGCTAATTACTTTTGCCCTGCACTCGTGACCAATTGATATAAAACGTATAGTAGTTCATTTCGGAAAACATCAGTTCAGCACTATCCTTCTAAATTTATTGAAGTTATAGTAATAAAACCACAGTAAATTTAGTGTGTTGGCAGGAATAGCCAATACCCCAGAAGACAAGCTCGGGATCCAAAAAGATCTTGACAGATTTGAACAATGGGCCCTATCCAACAACATGAAATTTAATGTGGAGGAAAACGAGGTTTTACACTTAGGCAGAAAAAACCAAAGGTACAAGTACAGATTAGGCTCCAAAACAGTAACTGTGAGAGAGACCTTGGAGTCCTAGTGGATGATCATTTAAATATGAGCCAGCAGTGTGCAGCAGCAGCCAAAAAAAGTTAATACAATCTTTGGTTGTATAAACATAGAATCAAATTCACATGAAGTATTATTACTGCCTTAGTAAGCAATACTTAGTAAGGCCACACATGGAATACTGCATCCAGTTTTGGTCACCACATCACAAAAAAGATGTTGAGACCTTGGAAAAAGTGTAAAGAGCAACTAAGATGATTAAAGGCCTAAGATGATTTAAGACAATTCCTTAAAATAGCTCTGCTTTTGGTGATATCACAGGGAATATAAAGGGAGTGGTCTTAGAAATGACTTCCAACCTTTTCAATAGGTAATTACAATTTTATTGTCCTTCCACTCTCTTAAATGTTATACAAGTTCCTTCAGCCCCTCATTTAATTCCTATCTCTCTTAATCTTCAAATTCATGAATCATCAGTTCATTTCTTTTTCAGCAAAAAGTCCATAAGGTAAAGGTTCCCCGCACATGCGTGCTAGTCGTTTCCAACTCTAGGGGCCGGTGCTCATCTCTATTTCAAAGCCAAAGAGCCAGCACTTGTCTGAGGACTTCTCCGTGGTCATGTGGCCAGCATGACTAGACGCCAAAGGCGCACGGAACGCTGTTACCTTCCCACCGGAGTGGTCCCTATTTTTCTACTTGCATTTTTACCTGCTTTCGAACTGCTAGGTTGGCAGAAGCTGGGAAGAGTAACAGGCGCTCACTCTGTTACGCGGCACTTGGGATTCGACCCGCCAAACTGCCGACCATCTGATCGACAAGCTCAGCGTCCTAACCCACTGAGCCACCGTGTCCCTATAAAAAGTCCATATAAGGTTTCTAATTTTTCAGAAAAAAGTTTTTTCCCCAACCAGGGAGGTCAATTTTACCATTTCTGCAAATTCTGACATTTTTACAATGTATTTCTCCACATGAAAATTTCATTATTCTTCCATTGTTGTACATACAGTAATTTTGCTGCAGTTGCGATATATAAAAATCAGTCTACTATACATCTTTTCTAATTCATTGTCCATAAATCTCAGATAAATTTGAGTTCTGGTTTCTTCATATTAATCTTTAAAATCTTATGAATTTGTATCCAAAATTCCTTAACTTTTTTCATTTTCTTTTTTTGTATTTTTAATTTTTTCTTTTCCTTTTTTCCTTTTGATTTATCTTTTGTTGTATGTAAATATATGTGAATTTTAAAAAGTGTGTGGGGGGTCTTAGAGGGAGAATGGGAGAGTTAGCTACATTCTACGATGCTGCCAAATTGTTTCTCCCATACAGAATGCATTAGGGAAAATTAAGTTTTCAAAAAATTATTCTACAGAGAGGCCAAAACCTGATACCCTTTACATATTTTGGAAACATTCTGTTGGATTGGAAAGAAGGAGAAAGCTCTTGCTGAAATGGAAGTTTAACAGCATTGCACTAGTATTTTCTTTCTTTGATCATCTCATGCTACAAATAGATCTTAGTCAGTCCTCAGAGTTTCCCTTCATTCTATATATTTGATTTTATTGTACTTAATTTGTAATTTTGGGTGGGGCAGGCAATTTGTAAACAATTTGTAAACAATTTGTAACTTTGAAAGGGTGGAATTTAAAAAGAAAATATGCATTTGGAAACCAAATCTATATTTATAGGGAAATTGCTAATGCAGCTGTTCTTAATAGAAACATTTAGTTGATAAATTTGGGTCAAAACATTCTTGCTAGCCATCAGTTGAATGTAGCTAGTTAACATATTTCATAGTCAATATGTGCTGGATTTGAAGTAAAATGGAACATTTTGTTTCAAGGAATTCAGACGGTTTAGGATTGAAATAACGAATTGGAAAAGAATGCAGACATTAATTTTCCTATATTAATTTTCTAGCTGGAGTTCTTGTAGAAGATCAGCCAGATGTGAGTGCAGTGCTATCTGCTTATAATCAACAGGGAGATCCAGCACTTTATGAAGAATATTACAGTGGATTGAAACACTTCATTGAACGTGCTCTGGATTGTCATCGAGCTGAATTATCACAACTTTTTTATCCTCTGTTTGTACACATGTACTTGGAACTAGTCTACAATGGACATGAAAATGAAGCAAAATCGTTCTTTGAAAAGTAATAATTTTGTTGATTTAATATCCATGGATATTCACTAATAAGCAATAGAAAATACATTTGAAACATTTTGAAAATATAAAAACCTTGCCAGTTATCCCTCTTGGCAGAGAAAGATTAATAGACATTCTTTTGAAGGTGGTTGATTGGGTTTAGTAAGTGGATATGATTTCTTCAGGGTTAGGGTTGATGCAAAATAAAGAGATTCCCAGTTACTTGGTTACTTACTATCTATAAATTATTTTTTTTCAGGGAGTTTTGGTTTCATGTATTTATTTATTTTTTATTTTAATTCCATTTATATCCCGCCCTTCTCCGAAGAATATACATAAAATATAATGCTTGCCTTTGCTTGTAGCTATGTATATGTCAAAGAAATTTAATTCTGAGGTGCTTAGAATCTAGTTAAGGTATATTTTGTCTATGTAAATTTTTACTGCTTGCCTGAATCTTTGAATAATGTTATTCCTTCTCGGTAAAAGGAGGGTTTCTTCTCTGAAATGCTAAAACTATTGTTTTCTGTGATCCAATTCTTTAGCAACTCTGGACAATATATGTACATATATATTATTTATATATTTATATATTTATATATATTTACATATATATATATGTATAAAATACAAACATTGAAGCAACTATAACTAAAAGGGCTCTACAATCAGCTTATCACCAAGGAACAACTAGGTCTTTAGTAATTTCCTAGACATCTTAAGGGTGGGAGCTGCACAAATCTCTGGCAGGAATAATACTTCAGAAGACAACAAAATAGGTCCAGTTCTGAGTCCTGTAAGATGACAATGTTTTTTGACCGGACACAAAGAATACCCACCTCCTTAATTGTACTAGGTAGGCAGGAGGTTGATGGTTGCTCAGCCAAGCCCCATACCATGAAAAGTTGTAAAGGTGATAAACAGGATCCTTGAATTGCAGAAGGCAACTGGTAACCAGTGCAGTTCTTGAAGCATCAAGGTCATGTGCACATAACATGATGCTTTATCATTTCCCATACTGCTGCCTTCTTGACCAGCTGTAAGTTCTGGATGGTCACGAACAGCATTTCTCCCTTGGTTTTTCAAAGAATAGAGCTGGGGTAAGGGAAAATAATTGCCCATGATTTGGTTGGAAAAATATTACATATGTCTGGATATGTTCTAGATGTATTGCATAGGAACTTTGGTATTGTCAGTTGTTACCCATTTTGGTTACATATACAGCTGCAAACGGGATTATCAGTTATTTTCCATTCCATTTTCCATACATCTCAGTTATATTTCTGTGCCATAGTTTTTATACAACTAATTGTGATACAACTTTACAACTGTTTCAAGATCTCCCGATTACTTCAGTTAATTAATATGATGATTAAGTCCCTACTTATCTCTAATATATCACTAATCTCCCAGGTTTCACGGGGATCAAGAATGTTATTACCAAGATGACTTGCGTGTATTATCAAGTTTAACCAAAAAAGAGCATATGAGGGGCAATGAGACTATGCTGGATTTCCGAACAAGCAAGTTTGTGTTGCGTATTTCCCGTGACTCTTACCAGCTTCTGAAGAGACATCTTCAGGAAAAACAGAACAATCAGATCTGGAACATTGTTCAAGAACACCTTTATATTGATATTTTTGATGGAATGCCTCGTAGTAAACAACAGATTGATGCTATGGTGGGAAGTTTAGCTGGAGAAGCAAAACGAGAAGCAAATAAAGCAAAGGTATGACATGAAATAAATCATGGACAGTATTGTACAGGGATAAAAAATGTGAAAATTACACTTATGGCCGCAGTTGGTATAGTGGGTTGCTTGAAATACTGTACATTATTATGCTCCAATTAACCAGAATTTACTGTTTTGCTCAAATTGAAAAATAATTATTGAGAACAAACCAGCTTCAAAACAATATGTTTAAGTTACTATCGAGTTTTGGTCCATAAGAAACAAGCTAACAGCTCATTTCCTTTTTTAAATTTGGCTTATATGAACAAGGAAGTAAAACTTTTTCTATTTCATCTCTTAAGGTTAAGCTTAAAGCCAGCTGGGTACCTTGAGTCAGTCACACTCTCTTACCCCAACTCACATCACTGGATTGTTATTGTGGGGAAAATAGGAGGAGGAAGTTGTGTTGGGTATGTTTGCTGTCTTGAGTTGTTTGCAAGAATAATAAAGACAGGATGAAAACAAATAATTTCTCGACCCATCATGGTAGTAGGGGAGGTATAGATTAATGAAATATTGAATCAGTTGATAGCAGATGCTTTTGAACGTAAAGAAAGGGCTGCAAGTTATTCACACCATACATAAAGCAGGAAGTGAGCAGGGAGAGAGTTATTTAATCAAATTTGTGTAGCTGCCCATCTCACAAAAAATGACTTTGGGTGGCACACAGCGATTGAATAAAACAACTGTAAAAACAACCGGGGAAAAAATAATACAAGTAGTCCTTGACTTACAACAGTTCATTTAGTGACTGAAGTTTCAATAGCACTGAAAAAAGTGACTTAATGACTGTTTTTTCACATGACCGTTATAGCATCCCCATGGTCACATGATCAAAATTCAAACGCTTGGCAACTGATTCATATTTATGATGGTTGCAGTGTTCCGGAGTCATGTGATTACCTTTTGTGACCTTCTGACAGGCAGAGTCAATGGGGAAGCCAGGTTCACTTAGCGACTCTGTTACTAATTTAACAATTGCAGTGATTCACTTAACTGTGGCAAGAAAGGTCATAAAAGTGGGGCAGAACTCACTTAACAAATGTCTGGCTTAGGAAAAGAAACTTTGAGCTCAGTTGTGCTTGTAAGTTGAGGACTACCTGTATAAATATTCACATTAAAAGATTAGTATTATAAAAACAATTATATAAATCCTAGGCAAAGAGAGGATAAGGATGGCTACCTGAGCAGGTAAGCAAGTCTCTGGTTCCCTGGAAACCCCAGGCCTGATAACAACCAGTTGCCTTACTTGCACTGAAATAAGACCAGAAGCTTCAAAAAACAGCACTATGTGTAAAAATGCTTTACTAGGTCCCCTTAATCTAGCAGTTATGTAGATAACCCTTCCCCAACTCCTAATTCTGATATGTCAGCATATCTGGAGGGCATGAGATTAGAGACAGAATTATGGTTAGATCAGTGTAATTTCCTTTCAGTATTCACAAGGTGTTTGAGATCCTTACCTTTTTTTGGGATATGTCAGGAAAGAGGTGCTGTTTAAAGAAATAGACACTAAAAATACTTTTGGCATGTTTTAGGTTCTTGGTTTATCCTTAAACAAGAACTTCGGATTCTGATTTGTGATTAGAAATTGTGTTTATGTGGTGCCTTCCTATTGGCTGATTGGTGTGTTGATCCTTTTGACTTACAGGTATTTTTTGGCTTATTAAAAGAACCAGAAATTGAGTTACCTTTGGATGATGAAGATGAAGAGGGAGAGAATGAAGAGGGCAAGCCAAAAAAAAAGAAGCCAAAAAAAGATAATATGGGATCAAAAAGTAAAAAGCAGGATCCAAATGCTCCTCCTCAGAATAGGTAATGTTGAAACATAGAACAACTTCCATTTATATGGCTCAGGTGCAGTTCTTACTTAAATGTGACATTTCAAAGTAATAGGCAACTCTTTCTTGCTTAAATGTTCCTCCATTTTTCACCCCCATGTAAAGCAGGGGTGTCAAACTGCCGGCAAGCAGGCCAGATGCATCATAGCAAAATCACGTCCGCTTCATTGCCGGCAATGGCAAAAAAGTTGCGATACGTTGCAACACATCATGTGACATTGTGAGTTTGACACCTCTAGTGTAAAGAGATATTCATGTTGGGAGGGAATAGAGAAAAACTATAAATTACATGAATCACCATATAGTTTATACTAGGGTGCAGATAAAAGTTTACTAGTCTTCAAGTGGACAGTGAGGAGGTCCTGATAATTTGCTTGAGGATAAGCATCTGCTCAATGAGGTTGAAAATGTTTATCTGTATTTTGAAACTGTTCTTTATGCAGAATTCCTCTTCCTGAGCTAAAGGATTCTGATAAGCTGGATAAAATAATGAATATGAAGGAAGCTACTAAACGTGTTCGGCTTGGTCCAGATTGTTTGCCTTCTATTTGCTTCTACACATTTCTTAATGCATACCAGGTTAGTGTACTGGATTGAAAGTGGATCAGATCACAATATAGCCTTGACGAAGGCTTGGATTAGTGATTGGAGAGGGAAATCAAAAGACGTAGAAATTATTGAAGGAACACTATTTTTTTTCCAGTCTCCCAAATAAAGAATGTTAAATTTCAAAAAGTTCAAACTTTCTTTGTGGACTAGTTCAATCTAATATGAAGATAAATGTTATTGTTATAATCTTTGCTCCGTTATTTCTGGGGACAGTTAACAGAGTGAGAAAGTAGCACAAGCTTCTCCCATCATATAATATGGGCCAAAAGTCCATGCCTTTTTTGTGTTGTAATCCAGGTGGCTCCCTTTGTATTTTATACTGGGAAGCCACCACCCCACCCCCACCCTGCAATACTTTTGAAAACACATAAATAGGGCTTCAGCAATAGAAGCACTGTCAAACTCTCTTCTCACTTTGAAGCCACTTAGACAAAAATGAAGCTGATAATTTTTGCCTTATTCACTTCTTAACTTTTTAATGTAACTCTTTTCTCTGTTATTGTTATAAATAACTCAAAGAGGGCAAACATGCCTATTATTCCTTCCTCCTCCTATTTTCCCCACAATTACTCTGTCAGGTGGGATGGGCTAAGAGAGAGTGACTGATTGTTACCCCAATCGATACTGTATTGTTGGCTTTATTGTTGGTATAGTTAGCAGGGGTGTCAAACTGTCAGCCCACGGGCCGGATGCATCATGCTGAAACCACGCCCACCCTATTGCCAGCAATGGAAAAAAAGTCACGACACGTCACATGACATTGCAAGTTTGACACCCCTGGTATAGTGCTTCAACTTTTTATTTACAATAAAACTTTAATTGTGGTTTATGTAAACAGGGTCTTACAGCTGTGGATGTTACAGATGACTCTAGCATGATCGTTGGAGGCTTTGCTGATTCCACCGTCAGGGTATGGTCTGTGACACCCAAAAAGCTTCGCAGTGTAAAATTAGCCACAGGTAATAAAAATTAACTCTCATTTTAATTTTCATAATAACTGTTCTGGGAGAGGTTTCTCATGAAGTTGTTCTGTTAGAATAGCAGTATTAAACTGAAGAGACAAATACTAAAATAATGGCCAAAATAGTTTCTTTGCAATTTAAGTATTCACATTTCTTTAATTGCTTAACAATACTTTAATGTTATTTAAGACCTTCAGATTAATACCTTTGCAAAATGTATTTTTGTATAAATATATACGTCAAAAAAAACTGAACAGTACCGTATTTAGTGAACCAATTATTACATTTTTGGAACTTCAGACATGCATCCTGTGTACAGATGCAGTCTTGTACAGGTGGTCCTTGACTTGCAACCATTTGTTCAGACTGTTCAAAATTACAGTGGCATTGAACAAAGGGAATTATGCTTCTGCCCAAAGTTACAGCTGCTGTAATGCCCCTGTGATCATGTGAACAAAATTTAGGCACTTGGCAAGCTACCTGCCCTTATGACTGACTGATGGGAAGCTGCAGCACACACACTCCCAGCCTACCTCCCCACCCCGCTGTGTCCCTGCCAGCCTTGGGCCTGCTTCCCGTACCCTTGGATCTCACACACTCCTCCCCACCCCATCACCATTTGATCACTTATTTTTTCAGTACTGTTGATCTCCTGGAAGCAACAGCTGTGTGTGTGGTCTTACACAGTGGAGGCTGAATGGCTCCATCCTGCATGGAAATGGGTGCCATTTCATTGGGGCCACTCCCAAAATGCAGACCACATTGGGGAAGGACAGCAGGTGACTGTACCCCTCAGCCTTCCTATATAGTGGAGGCCATGTGGCACTATCCTGAAAGCAGGTGCCATGTGGGGTATGAATTGTGGCCGCTCCAAATGGTACCTGCTTCTGGGACAGAGCTATGCAACCTCCACTGTGTAGGAAGGTGGAGTGGCTTCTTCCAGAAGGAGATGTACATTACTGAAAAGGTTAAGTGACCGAATGGTGACAGGGGATGGGGAAGAAGGTGTGGGACCAAGCAGGATGGGAAATAGGCCCAAAGCCTGTAAGGACTCAGTGGGAAGGAAAAACAGGCCCAGGTCTGTGAGTATCCACTGGAGTGTGGAAGCAGACCCAAGGCGTGCAGGGACCTTGGAGCATGGGGTGTTCGGGGGTGGAGGAGGCCTGGGGCAGGCTATGTTTGAGCTGTGGAAGTGCTGCAGTAAGGGCCTGGGCCTCCTCCGCTTGAGGCATCCAGTGCTCCATTTAATGACCTTTGCAGTTGCTTAACTACATTGGGAGAACAGGGATAGAAGTCATTAATTGAGGTGATCATATGGGCTCCTCGTTTAATTACCATCATGACTTGCAGCTGTAAAGGGCAAGCTCAATTACAGTCATAAGTCGTAATATTGTGTATACATGTACAAAAACAGCCCGTTTGGTGTAGTGCTTAGGACATCAGGTTAGAAACCAAGAGGTCATTAAGTTCTAGTCCTGCCTTAGGCATAAAACCTGCTGAGTGACTTTGGGCCAGTTACTTTGTTCCAGCACTAGGAAAGAGGCAATGACAAACCAGTTCTGAAATCTAGCCAAGAATACTTCAGGAACCTGTCAGTCAACATGAGGACCAAGGAAGGGGAAAAAGTGCAAAACTGACTGATTTTGTACTGGAAGATTTGGGAATGTTTCATTCTTCCAACCATTTCAAATTTCCTTCAGAACTATGATATTCTGTGGGTAGTTTCCTGATTTCTGGAAGCAAGTACAGTAGTTTGGATCAGACATGATTTGGAATATATTTATGCATTTATTTTATTTTAAAAGACTTATATAGCTACTCATAATTGTAACAACAATCCTGGGCAACAGACAAAACAAAAGCCTATCTTGGGGATGATATGGACTTGAAATAGGCTTGTTTAATCTGGAACATCAATTTGGGACATACTGAACTCCTTCAGAGGAGTTTCTTCCATAAGCCAGATCTTGAAATTCATGCTCTGTTTGTCACGGTGTTTGGGAATAATAGAATGTTCCCAAATTATCAGGAAAAGTCAATCCCTGAATCATTGAGATTTGCACCTCACTAATAATGTATTTTTTCAAAAAGAAAAGAACATAAAATCAGGAAGAATATAGAGATAGGAAATTCAGATGGTTGGGAGGATAGAATAAAAGAAAATATTGAAAGTGCAGGCCTATTAGCCTATCAAATAGGTCACCCAAGTTATTCTATATATGCATCTGCAGTTTAACTGAGGACCTTTTAGATTAAAAGAGTTAATATTTCACACATTGAATTGCTCTATTTGTGGCATGTTTTAATCTATTGTCTTTTGATAGGAACTAAGAAGTACACTTACTAAAACAAGTACTATTAGTTGATTATACTGAATATGAAATTTAGGGTTTTTTTTTCTTTCAGATCTCAGTGTCATAGATAAAGAATCTGATGATGTTTTAGAAAGAATCATGGATGAAAAAACAGCAAGTGAACTGAAGATTTTATATGGTCATAGTGGCCCTGTCTATGGTGCTAGCTTTAGTCCTGATAGGTAAGATAATAGTTCCTTCACTGAGTGTGTGAGAACTTTTGACTTACAGGTATTTTTTTGGCTAGATGTATCTTGTGATAAACTTTTAGGATTAAGATTTCTTTTTCCTTTTTGCTTGTTTTGTCAGGAACTATTTGCTGTCATCTTCAGAGGATGGCACTATCAGATTGTGGAGTCTTCTAACATTTTCTTGTTTGGTGGGATACAAAGGACATAATTATCCTGTATGGGACACACAGTTCTCTCCGTATGGATATTACTTTGTATCTTGTGGCCACGACAGAGTGTCTCGGTAAGAATTAGCACAGGTTTCTCATCCAGATACAGTCTCAGAATTGTTTATTTTGAGCTAAGGAAACCTTTTATATTAGTTGCTGCTATAACGTATGTCTTATACTACATAATTATATGGCCATTGATTAAAAATAGTTGTTTATATTTATATAGAGGCACAAAAAGGGCAATATTTCATTTTTGATGCAATCTATTTTTTTCTCTTACAAAATGTTCTCTCTGTTGGATTAAAGTTTGTGGGCTACAGATCACTATCAGCCTTTGCGGATCTTTGCTGGTCATTTGGCAGATGTCACATGTACACGTTTTCACCCAAACTCCAACTACATTGCCACAGGCTCAGCAGACAGAACTGTGAGGCTTTGGGATGTACTTAATGGAAACTGTGTAAGAATCTTCACAGGACATAAGGTAGATGGCTATCAAACCTGTATGGAAATAATTTGATTTTACTGCTAATCTAATATATAGATATACTTCCCATTCACTACATATTCTGGAAGTCTCTTTAGCATCTGATTCTGTTTTTATGGAGCTAGTCTCAATTTTTATTTATGTGGTTTTCTCTGGATATTTCTTTGAAATTGTATATTCTTAAACATTGTAAGTTGTCTAGAGGTTTTTTAAGACTCAGGTGGCCTCAAAAATCAGATAGATAGATAGACAAGACAGACTGATATCAAATTATAACTTTTAAATGCAAATTTTAGGGGAAACCTGATTGTGGCTTCACAAGTAAGCCACAATTTACACTTATAAGAATCTTTAACTTTACCCAGTAGCCCTCATCAAATATATTCAGCTAGAACTTTTCACTTAAAAATTAAACAGAATTTTTTTTGTCATCATAAAACAGGTTCATATATTTTACCAACCATGGTTTACTGAGGATTACACCTGACCCTTATTTTAAAAACCATATTGGTTTGATTAGTGCATCGTGCTAAGCCCAAACCAAGGCACTTTATAGTTTACTGTGTGTATGTGTACCAAGCTAGCAAAACTTTCTTCTGGCAAGTCTGAGAACAAATACAATGAGAATTCTACCTATTAGGGAACTTCCTGGTGAAATGTTAAACATTTCTAGCAAGAGAGAATCTGTGGCACCTTGCCCCAATTCTAAAACGGGAGGCCTTAGCATTAAGTAACTCATGACTATTACACATAGGTCCTTGACCTACGACCACAATTGAGCCCAAAATTTCTGCTGTTAAATGAGACATTTGTAAAGTGAGTTTTGCCCCATTTTATGTCCTTTCTTGCCACAGTTAAGTGAATCATTGTAGTTAAGTTAGTAACATGGTTGTTAAGTGAATCTGGGTTCCTCATTGATTTTGCTTATCAGAAAGTCACAAAGCATATCATGACCCCAAAATATGGGTCATAAATGAATCAGATGCCAAGCATCTGAATTTTGATCACGTGACTATGGGGAGGCCCCAACAGTCATAACTGAAAAATGATCATAAGTCACTTTTTTCAGTGCCATTTAAGTTTGAGTGGTCACTAAATGTAAGTCAAGGATTGCTTGTACTTTGAAGATGGACTACTACAATGCATCTGTACTGGAGACTGGCCTTGAAAACTACTTACAAACTTTTAAGTAATGTGAAATATGGCAGCTATATGCTGGTGAGAAAGCCATAACAGCAGTGATATATCAGTTGCCAGTTTGTTTTCAGGAACAGGGTAAAGTGCTACTTATAATGTCATGCAGGTTTACATTGCTTATGACTAGTCTTTCTAGAAGCCAAATCAAGAGATGTGGGAAACTACCTTCTGCCCCTAAGAGATATTTTCTCTAGTGGGAGAGAAAATCACATAGAGCTTGTATTATGAGTAATTACTGTTTATGATTAAAAAAACTATAATCGAACATCCTTTCTGGTCATATATTCATTATTTGGATTCTGGGTTGAGGTAAATAATGAGGAAATAGAACATTAAGTGTACTTGACCCAGTTAGTTCTGGACTCTCCTGGAGATTGGAAAGCGTTATCAGATGGACAATCCGTCACAAGTGATTTTGTTCCAACAACTGGAATTTTTCATCTACAAACACTATATAACTGAATGGGAATGATTAGCAGATTTAAACACTAAGCATGTTTAAATGTGAACATTTATAAATTATTTTCAGCCTGTTTTGTTTGTTTACTGTTTAGGGACCAGTTCATTCATTGGCATTTTCTCCTAATGGACGATTCTTGGCAAGTGGAGCAACTGATGGAAGAGTGCTTCTGTGGGATATTGGCCATGGTTTAATGGTAGGAGAGCTAAAAGGACACTCAGACACAATTTATGCACTCAAATTCAGTAGAGACGGAGAGATCTTAGCTTCAGGTATGATTAAAACAATTTATTAGAAAACTAATGGTATCAGCACTATCTCATTTCTAAAGATGAAAAGTAACTGCAGAAATAGTTGCATTAGTATTAAAAATGGTCCCATCCACCCATGACATCCTGACAGTGTTATATAGCTTGAGGCTTTGGAAATGAACATTTGTACAATTTTGAAATCAGTTTTGTTAGGATTGTCTTTGCAGTTTTCATATTTACAGATTACAGAGTCTTCTTAAAATAAAGTTGTAATCTATAGTATATTCCTTTAAATTCATTTCAAACATTTTTCTGTCAACATTACTGGGAAGATATTTTTAGAAAACCATGAAGACGCAACTTCTACTATTACTAGAACAGTAGGTTTGCTTGAGCATTTATCATAACTTCAACTATATTCCATTTTAAAAAATGGATGTTACCTCCCAAACATGACAGCTCATATGAATTCTTTCTAAATTCCTGGTATATTAAGCACTCTTAGTTTAGTTGAATATACAGTCTAATATCAGACTGTAGAAATTAGATAAAATACAACAAACAATAAAAAGTGAGGAATATAAAGCACATAAGCTCCATTTACATCAAACTATATTTGACTCAAGAGTACTAAGTGTGATACAAAAGATGGCATAGAAAGCTTAGTGAAACAGTCTTGATAGCTTCATCCAAGCATGAACAGCGATGCCTCAAATATCTGGCATTATTATTGAACCTCCCTTCCAACCCCTTTGAGAATAAGGTGTTAAATCTCTTCGAGGCATAAACACTTTTCTGTATGAGACAGATGAGGCTGGAAAAATCATTAGGAATGGCAGGTGTACTACAGAAGCCCCCATAACAATATTTGAAAGTTTGGATATGTTCATTCTTCAGGGCCAAGTGAAAAACACTTCCAACCTTCAACATACATTTTTCTGGTCCAGGGATTAACAGGGATATTCAGTACTGTTTTCTGAAACCTTATTTTTACATTTACCGTGATAAATGGTTGTTTTCCCAGGAAATAATAAACTGTGTTTGGCAAATTGACTATAGTGAGGTGTTTATAGAATCCATGGATGCCATTAACTGATAATTGCAATTCCTATTTTTGATAATTTTTCATATATTTTTTCCAAGGTTCAATGGACAACACAGTTAAACTTTGGGATGCTGTGAAAGCTTTTGAGGACTTGGAGACAGATGATTTTACAACAGCCACTGGACACATAAACCTTCCTGAAAGTTCACAGGACTTGCTGCTGGGCACATATATGACCAAATCAACACCAGTTATACACCTCCACTTTACTCGAAGAAACTTACTTCTTGCTGCTGGGGCTTATAGTCCTCAGTAAAACAGAAAAGTAGATGGCTTGATTATGCAAGTCTTGTAAAGTATGTTTAGATCTTCACATTCCTGAATATTACCATTAATATATTGTATAAATGAACTGAAATTCTACTAAGTAAAATGGTACTAAGTAAAGCAGGACAGAAAGAAAACAATGGCATTTCTGCTTTTTTTCTAACCATTGCCAAGATACTGTAAATAGACAGCTAGTTTGGGTACCAGTTAATCCTTTTTCCCCTTTCTCAATAGTCTTTGGGACACCTTTCCCAATATTAGTATAGGTTTAACTGTATAAATATTTGTCTATAAAATTGTTCAAAAAAGTTGGGGGAGTAGAATGTATAGAACAGCGTACTGTATTTATGTAGCAAGGAAACCAGAATTATTATTTAAATTAAGTCTCCAGAGCTTTAAAAATCACATATAACTATGTATCTATTGGGAATTACTAAAATAGCTAGCATTTCAGAAGATTGACTTCATAAATGTTACTTAAGACTTTTAAGAGACACTGGCTTCTCTAAGAATTCTAAATATTGTTCTATTGAAGTAAAAACTATTGTCCCAGAAATATGATTATTCAAGTAGGAATAATGGCCTTAAACTTTTCCATAATGATAAATCTTGACTTACCCCTTCATTGAAATAAATCAGGTATATATTGAGTGTTGGAATCAAGTAGCATGGAACCAGTATACATTTTTTTAAAAATAATTATGATTTTGTATTTTATACAGTTTTGTATCTTTATAATAAAAATTCTGTAAAAATACTTCCATTTGAGTGAGTTATCTTTACATGTTCTTTAAGAAGCAACCTTATATTACTGTAGCATACCTTAATGCAATGCTAAGACTTCAGGTAGTCCTCAATGATAATTGGAGCCAGAATTTCTGTTGCTAAGCAATGCAATCATAAAATGTGATGTCACATGGCTGCATCGTTTAACGATAGCAATCCTGGCAGTTCCTATTGCCATTAAATGGAAATCACATTAAGTGAGACCATTCTAGGAGCGTGACTTGCAACCTCTTGCCAGCTTCCCACAAGCAAAATCAATGGGGAAGTCTTGGGCAGCTTGCAAACAAGCTGGAAAAGTACTAAGGCATGAGAGAGGGAGGTGCTGTGATTTGCACAGGATGCTGAAGTAGTGCAACTGGTTGCGGGTTGGGGGTGTGCTGTGATGCAAGTGTGCATTACAGTGTATGGAAACCCTAGTTATCTTGTGTTCTGTAACAGGGATGGCTTGGGAGAAAAAGTGAGAGCAACTTGCAACCTTCCCTGCTGGCTTCCTCATTGACTCTGCTAATGGGAAGCTGGCAAGGAACCTTACCAAGGATCACATGACCATAAGATGTTGCAACTATGTGAGCTTGCCAAATAACTGGCTTGTGATCATGTGACAATGGGTGCTACAGTGGCCAGAACTTTGAGAACAAGTGGTAAGTACTTTGCAGCACTATCTGTCAACGCTGCTAACATCAGATGTTCTTGCTTTGACAACATAGGGAGATGCAGCCTTTTGATTTCTATGCTCTTAGAATTAGATGATACTGGGGAAGGAGAAATGTGATGGGAGTTAATTAGACATAACAATTCTGGGGCTTTTGAAATAAGAGATAAGAAATGGCCGGGTTGGAAACAGGAGGGAAAGCTTGCATTTCAAACTAATTGGAGAATGTGATTTATGACTGCTAATTAGGGGAGGGTATTGTGCTTTGATACTATGTGTTTAGGGGAGGGGAATTCAGATTTTGGCTTCAACCATGTATGTGCCGAAGCTATGTTTTTCTATTAAAGATTTTTTAAGGTAAACAATGCCTTGAAGTTCTTTGAAGAGTTTCATTTGTTGGAACCATGACACTTATCACAGCTTCAGTTGCTGAACAGTGGTCCTTAACTGAGGACTACCTGTACATAGTTACAAGTTCAAAGAAATTATGATGCAGTGAATAGTGAAATAATTCTCAGATAATGTAATTTGTGGTAAAAATTTGCTTACATTTCTGAGATTGTATGATGCTAGCACTTAGCACTGGACTGAAACAAAAATTGTGTTTCACATCTGTAAGAAAAACCACCAAGCTCAGAGACTCAGCAAAAAAAACCACTCAGCAATTCAACCCTGAGCTACAAATATTCTTTTCGATTAGTACAGATTTGTTTCAGGGAAGCTTTATGCTCTTAAAGACTGTTTGCTGTGACTAGTTAACTTTTTTTCCTAGAACAACCATGACTGCAGTCAACTATATTTTTGCATCTAGGTTCTAGATGGTCAGAATAATTAAAAATATATTTATGCAAAACATCAGATAACACTGGATTATGATTTAGGAGAGGGAGTCAGCAGTGGCCATAAATCTTGCAAGACTTCAAATTTTGAACATCTTTAAAAATGATAAAACTGAATTATGATTGATAGTACCCAATAAGAGTAGACATGTTCACTAGGGATTTGGGTTACTACTTGTATGCAATATACTTTTAAAATGCCTAATTGCAGGAATAAGTAGTAGGAAAACACTATCTCCTTCAAATTCTGTTTAACAGATTCTCCATATAGTTTTATTGATAACAATATAAATGTGGTTTACTATTTTCATCTTCCAGGATGTTCTTCAATTGCCAGGTCTACGGCCCTAGCCTTTCCTAATGGCCTCTTATACAAGTACAGCCAGGTTGATGTAAAAATTAAGATTCTGGCTTAGACATCAGAAAAGTGAGTTCTAGGTCTCATTTAGGCTTGAAAGCTGGCTTGGTGATGATTTTGGGCCAGGTTCTCAATCCAGCTCACTTCATATGATTGTTGTTGGGAAAGTAGGAGGCAGTAGTATTAGGCATTCTCATTGCCTTGACAAATGGATGGGTAAGATAGGATAAAAATATAATACGAGTAGTAGTACTTAGTCTGAATCTGCTTAGCTTTTTAGGACAGCCAAGGTTGGTTAATTGTGCTGCCTATTATGGGCATTTACAGACTTATTTCTATTTAGGACAGGCCTGGGAATCACTTTTTAAATGCTAATCTGGCAATCTATTAAAAGTTAACATTTAAAATTACATAGCATGGTTAATTGGAGTACAAATCCAGTAATACAAATCCCATTTTTATTAATATAGAAAAGAACTACAGAATTTTATTTTAACATTTGCTTAACTTTTGATATTTCCCTTCACTTATAGAAGTCACCCAGGGTATGGTGGATGGAGAACGCTGAAGGGCATACGTATGTATGCAGATGCACACCAAACTTTGTAGGCCAAAAATCACTATTTCAATATTTTAAACCCTAAAAGGCCTATGATCTACATCTAACAAATTGTTTTTCTCATTATATACTTGTCCATACACTAAGATCTTCAGAATAAAACCTTAAATCTTTTTAAACAGGCATTCATGAACTGTTCTAAAGAATTCTTTGTTCTATTTTTTTAAAAAAAGGTTGTGCTATTTTAGCTTACTTTCCATATATTTTATAGTGGCTATCTTGACTATTCTGTTTGTTTAGAAAGGCAGAATAGTGAAAGTACCTTTCAGTGAAATAAATCAGTGCTCAAAACTGTTAAGGAAGAGATGTGATGTTGCTTTCATGATAACCATCATCTTTTTTATTCTGTGGAGCAGATGGTTTACTGCAATGCTTAAAATTACTCTCATTTATGGGCAATATAGATTGAGAGGGCTTCTTTAATTAATAATTTACACCAGAAATTTGGACAGTTTTCACACATTGATACCAAAGGCAAATATAGACATTTTTCATGATTTACTGAACTGTGCATCTGCTTCTGCAACTCATACACAGCAATACAAGAAGGAAGTCCAACAATAAGAATCTGTCCAAGAAAAAAGAAAGAAACTTCAGTCAACACATGATCTAGCATAACTTTTATTTAACTCAATTCTCCCCTATGAAATGAGGAAACAAGTGTACAAGTAGTCCTTGTTTACCAACCTCTTTAACAACTATTCAAAGATATGACTATAAAAAAAGTTATGTGACCAATCCTCACATTTATGACCATTGCAATATCCCACAGTCATGTGATTACCACTGCAACAAAGGAGTTAACAGAGAATGTAGAAATAAAATTATAACTTGTGGTCATGTAATGTTTTGCTTAGGAACTGTGGAGCTTCACTTAATCAAATGGGAAAGTCGTAAGCCCATTGAAGTCAGGTAATCTTCTGCTTACTGACCTTAGTACAGTTGCCAGTCCCAACTGTAACAGTAAACAATATATAAAAATAGGTTCACTAATGGATATTGAAGTGACAGAAAAGCTTTTCGTTAAGTAAAGAATTACAGAATTGAAACTATGGAATCATATATTATCATATTGAAAATAAAATAGGGCAAGCTTCAGTACATTCACTAAAAACAGCTAAAACAAGTGGACCTTGCATACTGCCTGCAACAGCCAGAGATCATCTGAAGTTATGACAGTGATAAAAAAAGAAATTTTGTGATCAAGCCCATGCTGTGTTTGCTGATTAGTAAATGTTGTCCTGTGTCTGACCTATTTTCCTTCTTTTTCCCCCTTTCCACAGAGAGGATAGGTTAAACAAGTGATCTCTTCTTGAGCTGCTTTTCTCCAACTGAATGCTAACCACAAGTTAACAAGTTCAGTTCTGTGACTGCCTGTAACTGACTAGACTTTAAACAATTTGGGTTTTGTTTGCAGCTCAGGAGCTTGCTAGACAAACAACTGGTGCCAGTCCGTTCCTTTCAATATGTATCCCCCAGTGTGTGCCTGCTTACTCTCTTGAAATTCCTTCATCTCCAATAAATGTAAATACAAACATTAATTCCCTTGCTAAAGTAATATTGTAAGCTGATTGTGGTCACGAGTTTCTATTTTGTGACTGCATTACTTAGCAACCGAGTTGCCACTTCCAACTGTGGTTGCTAAATGAGGACTACCCAAAATTAAGCCCTTTTCTTAAGTGAGCTCCATAAAATCTATGTAAAGAGAAAAATAGGAAAACAGCTACATTAGAGATATTTTAGGTCCAATGTTACTAGACTCAGGTTATTGTTTATTCACCAAATAGTATGACACTTACTTATTTCTTTGCGATTTCCTTAGGTTTCCTCATTTTATATCCAAGGATGAGCATTAGAACGCTTCCATATGTAAGTAACACATACTAAAGACAGAATATATACAGGTCAGATCAACCAAAATTTCAGATGGATACTGTAAAATTATAATGGCAGATACTCACATTCCTTCTGCCTATTATTGTATAACTATTGAAGTATTTCTTAAATCCTGTAAATTGGTGTTGTGTTCCAGAATCATGTCCTGCCATTATTGCTTGATCTAGATGCAACAGAAATTAATCTTAATTTCAATTTAAAACAATTTTGTTTGTGTATATATATCTGATGCACTTTTAATTCGTAACAAAATTACTAGTAACTGGTAAACAAATAACAATTAACACACTAACAGTTACAAAGCAGCTTTACTTGCTTTTTTGTAGTTCTGTCTCAAGTAAGTAGCCTGACTGGAAAGCCCATGGATATTTAACCCAGGACTGAAGCAGATATACAAATAAATGAACAACTAAGGCTGGTAGAAATATTACTGAATGTTTGGACAGGTTGCATTCTCCAACCAACTGCTTCATACCAGGAAGAGACACTTAGCTTCAATTTCTGATGTGGTGGTAAATCTCAAGTTGGATTACCGCAATGTGCCCCTTAGCCTTTCAAGATAATATGAAAGTTGCAGCAAGCATAGAATGCAATGGAATGTATATCAACTCTTGAAGATGCTACGTAACCCCCTACCATGTATGAAAAAGCTCACTGGTTATGGTATCCAACTCAAAGTCTATTACCTGTTCTTTGGGCAGGAGCTATGAGCTCAAGGGGAAGTCTGAACTGTAAACCAGTTCCACCTGCTCAGATTTAACAATGGAATCTCAATGAAATTGACAGATCTTGGAACCCAATGCCATTCTGTCTTGCTGGCATTGAGTCTCAATCTGTTTCTCCCAATCCAGTCTTGGACAGTCTCCTGGCAACTTGACATCATTTATTTGATCATAGGTTGAGAATTACATCATCAATGACCTGATGAAATATCTCAACCAGCTGTTTCACCTAATGTTGAATAGGACTGAGGAGAGAATAGAGCCCTACAGCATACCCCCTATCTCCAATTAGGGCTTTAAGTTTGATCACTCCCTCCTCCTCCAACCCTTGAAGATAACTTAAAAGAATACTATGATTGATAGTACTGAAAGCAACTGTGAGATCAAGCAAGGCCAGGAGGACTAGAACTAATACATAAACTCAATGAACATCCTCTCTAAGCTGAATGTGACTGCAATGTGTCCAGATAATGTTTCCTCCAGGACCGTTTACAGTTGAAGTTCAACTACTTTCTCTCTATCAGAGAATGGTTTGTTCCTCCCACTGGAAGCTTTTATCAAGTTGTTAGTGCTAGACAAGACAGTGTAAAAATCAAGACCTTAACCTCTCTCCTTTGGTATGTTTTTCCACAATGGACCAATCTGTTCCCCAGTACCTTCAAAAGGAACCTATGACAATCAATATACTATTGTTTCGCTTCATCTTCTCCTAGATTTATCACACTTCCAGACAGTAAAAACCAAAAGTTGCATGCAACTAGGAGAGGGAGTTAACAATGCACAATAGGTAACAAGAGCGTATTCTGCTTGGGCTGGGATGTAGGATTGTGTTGTTTTTAGCATAGGAGAATGTTGTAGGTATTCTTAGAGCACCAATTTTTCCAGCCAATAACATAAAAATCAAAAGCAACATCCTATTGGGACATTAATCTTTTAGGGATCAATTAACATTGTACACAATTATGAACTTTAAAGAGTATGAGAATTTATCTCCCCAGATAAGGGACAAATATGTCATAGCATTCAATACATCTGTACCTGATTACAGTGAATAGGAAAGTATGGCGGTATATTCTATCCCTTTAGGATTTGAGATGAAATACAGGCATGGGGAGTATAAACAAATCAATCCAATACAACAATTAAAGCTAAGTCATCTGTTAAATATGAAAACCACTTACCAAGTATTTTACTTTTTTAACTAGACGAGCACACGAGATCCCTTTTCCACCTGAATTTATATCCACTTAAGAACAGAAAATCTGAAATATGAAGATGGTTCACCTATAGATCCAAGACAGGCAGCACTACTCAAACATAAACTCAACATTTTAACCATCCCAGAACAAAAAAAATACTATATAGCTACAGGATGCCGGTTGCATGCACCAGTACATATTCCCATTTATCAGGCAGCAAATGATCCTATTGATCAGTTTTCGCCCTCCTGGTGCCTTTCAATTGTTGGGACAGTCACGTTGCCTGATACTGTAATTACAAAAGCTATGATTCAAAACAAATGGAAGACTCTGGTTGAGAAGGATGCTATAAAAATAGCTACATTTGTAAAAACATGCATAATATTTCAAATAAATGCAGAACAAAATTGGTACACTTCGCCTAGTTATATACGATAAAATTTAATATACTTCAAAGCATGCTGAGAAATATTATTGCTTTTTACAAAAACAAATACCAATAACAAGACAAGGCGGCACTCACCGCTGCCTCCTCCAGGTATCAGCGACTCAATGCCCTTCATGTACAAAATGGAGTCATTCAATTGACCAACGTTCCTTAACCAATCTTTGATGCTCTGAGGCGGGAGTTTATTTATCCAAAACGGAACTGTGGCCAAGACCGTTTGTTTCTATTGGCCGATGAATATGCTCGTCAAATTACTAGTTTCTCCCTTCTGTGACGGAAATCAGTGCCGTTACTCTATGGTCACTTGGTAATCGGCTTCACTTCCTTTTACCTTTTTTTCCGGCATCGTTTTCCATTCCGGGTCAAGGAGCAAATGGTGACTTTTCTTCAAGCGTGCGATTGATACGTGAAAGTAAGTATGAGGAATGTAAGACGGCTTTTTGGAAAAAGGCGAGGGAGATGTGGGGAGAAGCAACGGATCAGGACGTAAAGAGGAAAGGCTTACCGAACTGGGAATGGAGGAAAAAAGCAACATGAGTTCCACGTGTTGAACTGGTGTAGACCCTAAGACAGGGGTAGGCAACCTCGGCTCTTTTATGACTCGTGGACTTCAACTCCCAGAATTCCTGAGCCAGCCAAGCTGGCTCAGGAATTCTGGGAGTTGAAGTCCACGAGTCATAAAAGAGCCGAGGTTGCCTACCCCTGCCCTAAGAGTTGCGGAGTGGGTTTATAGGCTCCGCTGAAATAATCGTTTCCCAGCTTTTATTATTATTATTATTATTATTATTATTATTATTATTATTATTATTATTATTATTATTATTATTATTATTATTATTATTATTATTATTATTATTATTATCCACAGAGTGCCTTATATGCATCACTGGAAGAATATAATTTTATAAAATTTTGTGAAGAAAAAAAAATTCCCTAACAATTTTAGATAAATTTAGTTCTGCTTACTGTGAACATAGCCTTATTGGTACAAGTAGTCTTCGACTTACAACAGTTCATTTAGTGACCGTTCAAAGTTACAGTGGCACTGAAAACAATGACTTAGGACCGTTTTTCGTTTATGTCCGTTGCAGCATCCCCTTAGTCACCTGATTCAGCGGCTTGGCAACTGACTCATGAGGGTTGCAGTGTCCCAGAGTCACATGATCACCTTTTGAGACCTTCTGACAAGCAAAGGGGGAAGCCAGAGTCACTTAACAACTGTGTTATTAACTTAACCACTGCAATGATTCACTTAACAACTGCGGCAAGAAAGATCATACAGTGGGGCAAAACTCACTTAACACATGTCTCCCTTAACAAGATAAATTTAGGGCTCAATGGTGTTCAAAAGTCGAGGACTACCTGTATACTGCAGCCATTCATTGTGGCTCCTGTTTGTCTTCCAATATTACCCCTTTTGGTAACTGCAGGGCTTTTTTCCTCATAGAACGCCCAGAACGGAGTTCCGGCACCTTTTTTGGATGGAACCTTGTAGGGTAGGCAAGGCAGGTTGTATGACGTGTGTGAGTTCCGGCACCTTTTTCTTTTACAAAAAAAGCACTGGGTAGCTGCATCAAAAAATCTTATGCACAAAAGAAACAGCCTTCATCTTCACCATGGCTGCAGTACTGGTTTCAAATGCTCGCAGACCTTTTAACATTCCAGCCCTTTTCAATTGTGAAATGGGTAGAAATCAGTTTATAAGTATTTTTCTTGTATATTGGTTTCAGCTTATTATGCAGCCACTTAGGACTTGGAGTCTTAGCTGAGCGAGGATGCTTTCTAACTTTATAGGAATCTATAATATTAATAAAGAGATGAGTAGCAGCCACAGTCTGTACCTTACAAAAATTGGGCCTCTTAAAATCCTGCTACACTGTGCAGAAGAGTGACTTTATAAGGTTGAATTGTATTCTGCCTAACAATTTATTCAGTGCTGCACTTTTATTTGGTGTTCTGCATCTGTGATGATAATAGCTAATGGATAATATATGTAGCTGATAGATAGTATTAGCTTATAGCTAGCAGGTAATATATGAATAAGACTCCAGGTGCACCTCAAAGACCATTCCAAACAGTGAACTAATCATACCTTTTTATAAGAAAGCATAAAAGCATTTTGCAGAATGCAAAGTTATTCAGATATTGTGTTTGCTCAAAGTTTTCTGTAATATGCTGAAAACAGCATCCCATGTTAAACAGCATCTCATGTTTAACATTTTTTTAAACCGGTCTACTATAGAGAGCGTCCTCTCGTATGGTATTGTGGCTTGGTATGCTGGTCTGACAGCCGCGGATAGGAAAGTATTACAGAGGGTAGTGAGCACAGCGCAAGACATTGTGGGCTGTTCCCTGACACCACTGGATGACATCGCCAGGGCTCGTTGCCTTGGAAGAGTGAGGAAGATTCTCAGGGGTGACTCACACCCTGGACGGTATCTCTTTACTCTCCTACCATCCGGTAGGAGATATAGGAATATAGCCAGCCGTACCAACAGGCTGAAAAATAGCTTTTATCCGTGGGCTGTTAGGCTTTTAAATGGGACATAATCTTATGCAGAATTGACTTGGGAGGCCGGTGTGTGATGTAGTTGGTTCACATAGTGTGGTGGGATGGAGGGTTTGTTGTCACTGTGTGTTGGGGGGAGAGAGCACGGGGGGGGGGAGGCTCAGCTAATCTCAATGTACACATGTTGTACTTTGACAATAAAGGTTTATTTTTTTTTTAAATCATGGAGACAATGCTTAGTGGCGGATACTTTGGATTGAAAAAGATCTGTACCAAAACTTACAATGTTAATGTGTAGAAATATATTAACAAACCAAAGTGATTGTTATTAATTTTGGAATAACAGTTTGTACTGCTGTCTTATGCTGATAGTGAGATATAAAAAATAGCTAATTAAATGTTTGAAAGGCAAGCTGAGGTTAAAATAATTTATTCGAAGCAGACACATAGCAAAGGCATAACTTACTTTCTCTGTTACAAATTCATATTTATTTTTATTGGACTATAAGGATTATTTCTAGAGATAATAGTAATAGGGACACTGTGATGCTATGCAAGGAATTTCAGGATCTAGATTAACTCTTCAGATTTTCCAGGATATTTTTCCTAAGAAAAGCTCATTTTAACTACTTTTGCAATATGAATTCAGTAATTGACTACAAATAATTACGCAGTTGAAACACTTTCCATCCCAATTTGAAAAGCTTTAGTTTAATAAGTCATAGAAAAATCATCTGTCAATCTTAACAACTAGCCATTGTGAAACTACAGCTCACTGAAACAAAAGACTGAAAATAGTCAACTGTTATAACAGTTCTGTTTTAGAATATTTGTATGATGATGTAGTCAATTAAAATGTCTATGATCTCCCTGGCCCAGGACTTAGTTATTGATAAAGAATGAATCTTGATTATCAGTGTTCCAGAAAGCATTGACCTTCCCCTGTCTCATGTCTTTTGGTTGTTTTGAACTTCCCATCACTACCCGCTTACTTACCCAGAGGTGGAGGATGACGTGGGATCATATGTATATTTGGATGGTTCCAATTTTTGGCACTGTTAGAATGGCCAAAGAGCTAATATTTTTTTTTAAAAAAAATGAGTCAGGTATTTGATATTCTTATGAATTAATATCTGTCATCTCATTCCTAAAATGAAAGAATGCTTATGTTGTATAATTTTGTCCTGATGAACGATTTATAAATTCTAATAGTTCAGTTTCCTTTCATGTAGAAAGACAACCATGTCATCTATAGAGGAGAATTTTCCAAGAGGTGGTATACAGAAGAAAGGACAGGAAGAAAAAGCAGTCAGACAAACAACAGTGGAAGAAGATAATTTATTCAAGGTATGCAAATTATGAACATCTAAACCAGGGGTGTCAAATTGCCAGCGCGCAGGCCAGACGCGTTATCCGGAAGCCGCACCCACCACATTGCCGGCAATGACAAAATTGTCCCGATGTGTTGCGTGACGTCGCAAGTTTGACATGTCTGATCTAAACTTTTATTGCCTCAAACTATTGATTCTTCTAACTAGTTTTGTGACTGATACCAATTGCCTTATTCCCTGGCTTTCTTAGAGTCATAGGGCTGGAAGGGATGTTGGAGGTCTAATCCATCTCCCTGCCCAAGGCTGGAGTCCTTATATCATCCCAGACAAATGGTTGTCCAGTCTTTTCTTGAAAACCTTCAGTGATGGAGCACCCACAACTTTGGGAGGCAAGCTTTTCCATTGATTAGTTGTTGCCACTGTCATGAAATTTCTCTTTTATTTCAAGGTTGAATCACCCTCTAATGAGCTTCCAACCATTACTTCTTTTCCTACCCTCAGATGTAATAATAATAATAATAATAATAATAATAATAATAATAATAATAATAATAATAATAATAATAATAATAATTTTATTTATATACCGCCCTTCTCCCGAAGGACTCAGGGGGGTGAACAGGGCAGACATATAAAAAATACAAAAATACAAAAGTTAAAAAGAATTAAACATATGCCCAAGCTAAAAACAGTAAATACATATATTAAAAATGACAGTAAAAAACCCAACCCATCCCCCATCAGGCCAAGCCGGCTTGTCTTCAGATCGCGACGGAAGGAGCGAAGGTCGGGCGCCATCCGGAGCTCAACCGGCAACCGATTCCATAGCTCCGGGGTGCCCACAGAGAAGGACCTCCCCCTGGGGGCCACCAATCGACATTCTCTGATCGGTGGCACCCTGAGGAGGCCCTCTCTGTGGGAGCGCACAGGGCGGAGGGAAGTTGATGCCGGCAGCAGGTGCTCCCTAAGGTACTCCGGACCCATGCCATGTAGGGCCTTAAACACCATTACCAGTACCTTGAATCTCACCCGGAAGACAACTGGTAACCAATGCAGCTCACGGAGCAGAGGTATAACATGGGAGTATCGGGAGACTCCCAACACAACTCTCGCGCCTGCATTCTGTACCAGTTGGAGCCTCCGAGTGGTCCTCAAGGGCAGTCCCATGTAGAGAGCGTTGCAGTAGTCCAGGCGAGAGGTCACGAGCGCATGAGTGACCGTACATAGGGCATCCCAGTCTAGATAGGGCCTCAACTGGCGGACCAGGCGAACCTGGGCGAAGGCCCCCCTAGTCACGGCCACCATGTGATCTTCCAAAGTAAGCCGTGAATCTAGGAGGACTCCCAAGTTGCGAGCCCTATCTACGGGGGGTAATAGTTCACCCCCCATGGAAAGAGATGGAATATTCTGAATATCCCGGGATGCCGGGATATTATATTATGAAGAGTAAATTGATGCTCTCTTCCCTGTGACAGTCCTTCAAGTATTGGAAGATGGCTTTCATGTCTCCCCTAAGCCTCTTAGGCTAGAACATGGGTGTCAAACTGCCGGTCTCTGGGCCGGTTGCATCATATGTAGACTGTGCCCACCCCAGCTCCGGCAATGCAAAAAAAGTCACGACACGTCACATGATGTGGCGAGTTTGACACCCGTGGGCTAGAACATACATTGTTCCCTTAACATTCATCATACCCCTTATCATTTTGTTGCCGTTCTCTGCACTCTTTCTAGGGCCTATAGGGCATCTTTCTTTTAATCTTGGTGATTAGAACTGGTTGTAGTATTCTAAGTGTGGCCTCACTAATACAATATAGAGCGAGACTATCATTTCTTGATGTTGTCCCTCTGTTGATGCAACCTAGAACTGTGTTGGCTTCTTTGGCAGCTGCAGCACACTGCTAGTTGATATTTAAGCAGTGGTCCATCAGGACATCTAGGCCCCTCTCACAGGCATTACTGTTGACTCTGACTGGGCAGAGTCTGATGTGGAGGAATCGGGCGGTCTTGAGCACGTTATCTGGACTGAGTTCGACCCTGTTTCCCCTGATGATGTGGACAGGATCATGGGGAGACTGAGCACCACCACCTGTTTGTTGGATCCGTGCCCCTCCTGGCTTGTTTATGCGGCCCGGGAGGGAACACGAGGCTGGTTCCATGCAGTAATAACTGCTTCTTTGAAGGAGGGTGTCTTCCCTGCCGCCTTGAAGGAGGCGGTGGTGAGACCCCTCCTCAAGAAGCCTGCCTTGGACCCGGCTGTTTTAAATAACTATCGTCCAGTCTCCAACCTTCGCTTTTTGGCGAAGGTTGTTGAGAGTGTGGTGGCGCATCAGCTTCCTCTGTTCCTGGAGGAAACTGATTATCTGGACCCGTACCAATCGGGTTTCAGACCCGGACACAGCACGGAGATGGCATTGGTCGCGCTGGTGAATGATCTCTGGAGGGCAAGGGACAGGGGTTGCTCCTCTGTCCTGGTCCTATTAGATCTCTCAGCGGCTTTTGATACCATCGACCATGGTATCCTGCTGCGGCGTCTCAGGGGGTTGGGAGTGGGAGGCACCGTTTTACGGTGGTTCTCCTCCTACCTCCTGGGCCGCTCGCAGTCGGTCTTGACGGGAGGGCAGAGATCCGCCCCGAGGCCTCTCATTTGTGGAGTCCCTCAGGGGTCGGTTCTCTCGCCTCTCCTGTTCAACATCTATATGAAGCCGCTGGGCGAGATCATTCGTGGTTTCGGAGTGGGGTATCATCAGTATGCTGATGATACCCAACTTTTTCTTTCCACCCCGAACCAACCCAGTGATGCCCTCGCCGTGATGTCCCGGTGCCTGGAGGCGGTCCAGGTCTGGATGGGGAGAAACAGGCTTCGTCTCAATCCCGCCAAGACTGAGTGGCTGTGCATATCGGCATCTCGGGCTAACCAGACTATTCCACCTCTAACGATGGGGGGTGAGGTGTTACCCCCCGTTGATAGGGCTCGCAACTTGGGCGTCCTCCTGGATTCACGACTCAATTTTGAAGACCACATAGGAGCCGTGACCAGGGGGGCTTTTGCACAGGTTCGCCTGGTGCGCCAGTTGCGTCCCTATCTGGACCGAGATGCCCTACGCACAGTTACTCATGCGCTCATGACCTCCCATTTGGACTACTGTAACGCTCTCTACATGGGGCTGCCCTTGAAGACCACTCGGAGGCTTCAACTGGTGCAGAATGCGGCCGCGCGAGTTGTAATGGGGGTCTCCCGATACTCCCATGTAACACCTCTACTCCGCGAGCTGCATTGGCTTCCGGTTGCCCTCCGGGTGAGATTCAAGGTGCTGGTTATTACCTATAAAGCCCTACATGGCCTGGGTCCGGGGTATTTGAGGGAACACCTGCTGCCGGCATCAAGTGCCCTTCGCCCAGTGCGCTCCCACAGGGAGGGTCTGCTCAGGGTCCCACCGGTAAGAGATTGCGGGTGATACCCAGGGATAGGGCCTTCTCAGTGGGGGCGCCTGCCCTCTGGAACCAGCTGCCAGTGGAGCTGAGAACTGCCCCCGACCTCCGGTCATTCCGCCGGGGCCTGAAGACCTGGCTCTTTGAGCTCTCTGGCCCAGGCTGAGGAGTAACTTATTTTAATCGGGGTTTTAATTGCACAGGGTTAGTTTAATCTTTTTTTAAATTGGTTTTAACTTTTGTATTGCTGGTTTTTTAATTCCCTGTAAACCGCCCTGAGTCCTCAGGGAAAGGGCGGTATATAAATAATAAAAATAAAAATAAAAATAAATAAATAAATACTGCCTATCCTGTACCTGGGCATCTGGTTTTTCCGGCCTTAGTGCAGGACCTTACTTTTCACTAAACTGTGTCTTGTTGAATAGGCTCCAGTGCTCAAATGTGTCAATATTTTTTTGGATCTTGAGTCTATCTTCCAAAGTATTAGCAGTTTTTCAAATTCCAAAGTGATAATATGGGAACACTTTAAAAATGAAGGTGGGAGAGAAATATATATGAATATGAATACTTAATTTCCACTGAGCTTAAATTTTGGTATGAAGCTTCAATAATTTTCAACTTTTATTTCTTTATTAATTTTGTGCTCTGGTGCTATTACAGAGACTCTTGATGCTTCACATACATCAAAACATTGAAACTATAAAAGCAAATAATCACACTATAATCTGTTGAGCTGATGCCATCTTCCATTAATTCATCTTCCCAAAGGCTGTCTGAAGTAACTAGAGTTTTTAATAGTTGTGGAAGCCGATAGAAAGCAGGCAGATCAGATTTCTGAGAGAACAGAATTCCAAAAAGTACCTTTTTGGTGGATCTATCAGCCTCCACTCCACTTCCTCATAAAGATGAGAAACTATGAACAAGTTCTCCCAAGATGTCAGATAAATTAAAGCTGAACAAGGAAATGGGTTTGGATAAATGATTCTTTATAGTTAAATACTGAATCTAAGATAAAGTTTAATCCTGATTATAGTACATACAATCAAAAACCTGAGACAAATGGTGGCAATGCTTTTATTATATTTACTCATAGTTGATTTTTTTCAAATCAATAACAAGCCATTTTGAAAGGGTAGTTTTTGAACTATTTAAAATATAAGTGTATCACTGAAGACTATGGCAGAAATGAAAATTTACCAAACTGATTAATAGGTCCAACAGACACTCTGAGCCCCAAGTCAATTTTAAAACATTTGTCTGTTTTTATTTAAACATTTGTCTGTTTCTTTTGCATTTGATCTTAATTTAGTAATGGTGTAACTGTTTTTAGTTATCTTAAGTGGTTTGTGGATGGATGAGATATAACATTTTATATAAAAATAATTTTTATACAAAGGAGATTGCCTTGTTTTTAGCCATATATAGTTTGTATTCTCTCCTAGATGATTCCTGTACTAAGATGCTGTAGTACAAGCTTTTATGTTTGCACTGTATACATTGCACACTGTGCTTCATTTATTACAGTTTGAACATGTTTATGGGAAAATTATAACCCAAATTGGCCCAAAATATAGCTTGTTTCAGTCTTACATTGAATCATTCACCTCACCTCCTCAGTTTCATATAAGAGGAGGCAGCATATACTTCTTAGATAAGTTAGCTGTTGTGTACAGATCTGGTAAAAATGGTTGATTTAAGATATGCCTTATTGAAATGAACCAAGATCATTTCTAGTTTGGGGTGCATTGAATAGTTCAGGGACAGAGTATGTATGTTCCAGTTCTTCAATTAAACAATGTCATTTATTACAACCCTGAAAACATACATTCTCTGTTACAGCACCTGCTTGCTGAAAAAAAGCAGCCGGAGATTTATGTGGCTCCCACCCAATGATGTAAAAAAAGTCTTTGGAAGTCTGACTGTTCCCCATCCCTTGGGTGCTACATCCCTGTAGAATTCTCTGGTTGGTCCAGAGTTACTTCGGATACTGAGATGGGCAGCATATAAATTTAATAAATAAATAAATTCTAATTGACTGTGGGTATGTTTTCCCCAGATGCACATAATTTGTGTTTTTACTGTTCAAATATTTTAGGGTTTTTAATTTTGTAAGCCACCCAGAGTATTTTGGAGTTCAACAGTCTTTAAATCTTGTTTGTTTGTTCGTTCATTCATTCATTCATTCATTCATTCATTCATTCATTCATTCATTCACAGTAGTTTAAGTTAGCTAGAAAATCCAAGTTTAATTAACCATACTTTCTCATTTTATACCAATAAATCATGATTATTTATTTTTATTTATTTTATTTTTATTCCATTTATATCCCGCCCTTCTCCGAAGACTCAGGGCGGCTTACAAGCTTAGCAGTAGCCTTCATTCTATGTATATGCCTGCTTATTAGGGCTTTCACACACACCCCCAAGCGGCATTATTACAAAGTCAGCTTAATTGCCCCCAACAATCTGGGTCCTCATTTTACCTACCTCGGAAGGATGGAAGGCTGAGTCAACCTTGAGCCTGGTGGGACGCGAACCTGCACTAATTGCAGGCAGCTGGTGTTACTTAAGGAGGCATTAGCCCACTGCTCCACCAAGGATTAATTAAACATGGAAATGAATGTTTCCTACTTTTCTGTATACAGGAGATAAAAATCAGAATGAATTGGCAGCACCTTTAGACTAACATATTTTATTATGATGGATAAGATTTCATGAGCTGCAGCTTACATTATGTAATTTTTGATTGCTATATATTGACATAGCTCTGCTCCTACAATATAGAAGATAATAGATCATTCAAACCCAGGTCTCCAGTGATATATTTTGATAATATTGTACTGAATTATGTACAAATGAGCCATACTCTTTTAACTTTTTTCTATTTCATTTCCTGAAATTTGCAGTGATGTATTGCTTTGCTCTCCCTATTACTAAGATCTATAGAACTGGGGAAGCAACTTTGTATTTTTATGTCATCTATTTTAGACTCAACATGAAGAAGTAACTCGGAAAAGAAAGAAAAAATATGAAGATCAAAAGGAACCAAAAAAACTTAAGTCTGAGAAGAAAGCTGTTACAAAAACCAGTGATAAAGATTTTGAACTTTTGTCAGCAGAGGTTGGTTGTTATTTTGCACTGTAATTTATCTATTGTGCTATGATATACTGTTCTACCTGACTATCCCAATTGATTTTATTAGATAATATTTCACCATGATAAAATAATTCATAAGTCCTATTTATATAGCATAATATTGAATGAGCCTCAGTTAGTTAGGTTTGCACAAAGGACACAAATAAACCACATGTTGGTAGAATTCAGATGAATCCAGCCATAGTTTGATTATCTAGATGTATACTCTGAAGCTCAGTATAAACCCTCAGTATAAAACAAGTTACAGGTCTTTGATCTTGAAATGGTGATATGGTTTCCTTTCCACCTAACTGGATTTTTCTGGGTGCTTTGTTGCATCTCCTTAAATTCATATATTACCTGTACTAACAGAAGCTTAGTGTGCAAAACCTATGTAAAAGTATATCTGTTGCTTATTAGCGTTTGCTTTTCTTCAACAGTCTCTTACAGAGGGAACACTGCTGTTAGGATGTGTGAAAAAGAGTAACCAGTTTGATCTGGTGATCAGCTTGCCAAATGGTCTTACTGGATTTGTGAAAATAACTTGCATATGTGATGCCTATAATGAACTGCTAAATAAGCAAGTGGCCACTGATGAGCCTGTGGAGGTAAGACATAATGTGGAATTGGTAGATGAAATCCATGGAGATCAACAGAGGAGGCATTCATATTTGCCTTGTAGTTTGTTTTGCTCTTAATCAAACCATATTTGGATCTGCTAAGTCCAGGTCTTGAATACATAGATATTAGTGTTTGTTTGACAAAAGAATTGAGGACAGCCATTGGAATTAGCATATATGTACCATTCTTGATTATATTCTTAATTGTGATATATTTTGCTGTGAATCCAGTCTAACACAGTTTGATAGCAATGTCAAAATATATTCTATTTTCTGAATATACTCTGGGGAGACTTAGGCTGCTTGCTGTGGAACCTAGAAAATAGCTTGCCATTAATCTTTCCTTATTTTTTATATTCCCTCTTGAATTTTTTTTTGCAGGAACTGAATTCTCTCTCAGACTTGTTCCCTCCAGGAATGTTGGTAAGATGTGCTGTGGTAGGCACAGAGAAGAATGCTGTGGGACATCAGAAGATACACTTAACCATTAATCCAAGCGATATCAACAAAGGTTTGAATCCTACAGTTGTGAAAGCGGGCATGGTAAGTAACTCAAGATTTTCCCTCATTTTATTTTTCATATTTATTAAATGAACTATTTATCTCAAATTGTTTGAGACAATTAGAAAAAAACACATTTTTTTAAAAAACCTGTAAGCAAAGGAGTGACTACAAATGACAGCAGTGCAATTAAAGACAACAGAGGTGGGTAAAAAAAATCAAATTTCAAAATTACATTTTTACTTGTAGAGTTTTATAGGAAAATTCAGTGAAACCGCATTAACGACAATACATATTGGCTTAAAGTGCTGAGATATACAAACACATACAGTAATGAACAGGTGTCCGACATAAGATCTAAGAAATAAGTTTCATGGGAAAGGCCTGAACCTCACATACAATAGATTCTTAAAAGCTGCTGTTATAAAATGGACTTGTCCTGAATACAGCTAGTCCTCAACTTACAAACACAACTGAGCACAAAATTTCTGTTGCTAAGTGAGACATTTGTTAAGTGAATTTTATGACATTTCTTGCCATAGTTGTTAAATGAATCACTGCAGTTGTTAAATTAGTAACATGGTTGTTCAAGTGAACCTGGTTTCCCCATTGACTCTGCTGGTCAGAAGGTCTCACATGATCCTGAGACTCCGCACCCCTCATAAATATGAGTCAGTCGCCAAGCCTCTGAATTTTGATCATGTGACCATGGGGATGCCGCAATGGTCATACGTAAAAAAATGGTCATAAATTACTTTTTTCGGTGCCGTTGTAAGTTTGGATGGTCGCTAAACGAACTGTTTTTAAGTCGAGGATTACACGTATTTTATATTTTATTTAAATAATTGGGAAAAATAGCAGTAGCTCCCCCTCTCCTTAATAAGCTGCTGTTATTTCATTAATTGGGAATGCAATGATACTGACATTCTTTTTCTTATTATTTTTATGGAATAGTAGTGCAAAACCTTTAGGTCAGGGGTGTCAAACTGCCGGCCCGCGGGCCGGAGCGTCACGAAGAAACCACGCCCATCCCATTGCCGGCAATGGGAAAAAGTTCCGATACGTCGTGCGACGTCACGTGACGTTGCGAGTTTGACATGTCTGCTTTAGGTCCTCCCCCTGTGGAGGACTTAAGCAGATGGCTGGGGGTGGGATGTGGGTGGAGGTTGTAAAAGGGAGTGGCTGAGCCATATGCTGCATTCCAGATTTAAAAGCTGTGATGAAAATAAAAAGCCTCCCCTCTTCTGGTATTTCCATTTGGGAAGGAGTTTCACTTCCTTGTTTTGTTGCCTTTATCCTCCTTCCCAATCTGGTATTCTTCATATGTGCTGTCTCCAATGATCTTCAGCCAGCAGAGATCATAAGCTGATAAGAGAGGCAGATTAGCTTGAGATTTGAGGAGAAACTGATAGGTTAGTAGTTTAAGCCAGAAGTTTAATTGGTTTGGGATAAAAAAAGGAGGGAATAGGAAAAGAAATCTGAATTTGGTCAAGCACATTAACTATTTTGCTGCTTTTTTTTCTTCTTGGTTGTTCAAGAGAAATATTTCCTCCCTTTGCTCTGATGCTTAAGTTTATTATTTCTCTTTGGTATCCTGTTACTTGGAGATTTGTTGCTCCATTATCTTATGGCTACACCTTACCCTTTTAGCTTTGTTATTCTTAAAAAAATAAGTAGACATGCTACAAAACACTCTACCTTAGCATAATTTTTATTAGTAAGAATGCTTCTGCTTCCTGGATTTTCTCCATAGTTATTCTTAGAAAATAAAAGCAGTGGGTATAAGGAGTCCTCCACTTAACAATCACAACTTGACCCTGAATCATGGTAGTTGAGCAAAGTGGTTCTTAAGCGACATGTCACGTGACTTCTTTATCAACCACTGCAGAGGCAAACAGAGGAGAAATCCTTCAGCATGCTGGAGGAACAGGCCTCAAATTTGGTGAAAATGCTAGCAAACGCAGACTCAGTGTTTGCTAACATTTTCCTCTGAAGGGATGGAAATGCTGGTGCTCACTAGCATTTCCCCTCCAGAGAGCTGAAATGCTGGCAAATGCCAGTGTTTGAAGATGTGCAAATTGCTGGCATTCGCTAGCGTTTTTGAAGTCCCTTCCTCCAGCAAATGAGATAATTGCCCTCCCTCCCCCAGCATGGAGGGAAGGCAAAATCTCGCTGGGGGAATGGAGCTTAAATCAAATGTCCTCTCTGCTTACAACTCTTCCCTGTCAGTTTCCCAACTGACTTTCTGGAAGAAACCAGCAGAGAAGATTGCAAATGGTGATTACGTGATTGCAGAGCACTAGTCGTAAGTGCAAAGGTTGTCAAGTGCCCAAAATGCAATTATGTGATGGGGGGAGGGGGAGGGAATGAGGTTTTATCATAGCCAGAAGTGCTTTACAAGTTATAAAGCATCCATTCCAAGGCCATTGTGACCGGTTCTTAAACAACTGATTGTAAGTTGAGGATTACCTGTATGTGCATTCATTACTGTGTGGAAAATCTGTCTGGCTTCTGAGAAAAATAAAAGTTTAATTATAAATTATAAATTTATAAATTATAAAAAAAGACTAGCGCTGAAGATGAACATGATGGGAGTAGTGTGTGTGTGTGTGTGTGTGTGTTATGTTGATACACGTACACACACATAGGTATTTATGGCTAGATGTGCTCATTGTGTCACCCATTGTGTCAGTTAGCAGGATCCCAATGGCAATCAGTTTGTTGTTCAATTTAACAACAATATTTTTAAAACTCTAAAAAGATTTGGGCAATTAGCAATGAAGGTCTTGGGAAAGTCAATGGCTTTTTTTCCTTAGTAAATGAAACTTAGTAAATAAGAAGAGATGGGGGACAAAGAACAGTATGAATAACTATATATCTCTTTATATATATTTAATTCAACATTTCTTATTTGAACAGCTACTCTCTGGATGCGTATCTAGTATAGAAGACCATGGTTACATTATTGATATAGGTATTCCTGGAACAAAAGCATTTCTTCCTCGGCAGAAAGCCCAGGGCTATCTGCAATCACACAACAAAGGTAAAACTTGTTATTGTTGTATTGAGTGTAACATTGGGGGGAGAGAAAGTAAGTAAGATATTACAAAGTTCTGTGTGTCTGTTTATGTGTGTATTTAAATCAATGTACAGTAGCTATTTTTCATATTTGACCAACTTCTCTAGTTTTTTTAATGGGAGTCTTGTTTGTTTTTTGCTTATTTAAAGTATTTATCATGATGAAATTGGTGAATTAATGAAATAGCTGAAAAATATAACAGAAAAGTTATAGCAAATAATTACTGATGAGAGATTATATTCTGTACGCTGGATTTATAGGAACTGAACTAAAGATAGGGCAATATCTGAACTGCCTTATTGAAGAAGTAAAGAACAGTGGAAGAATAATCCGCATATCCATCAATCAGTCTGAGGTTGCTTCAGCCATTGCCACAGAAACACAAAACTGGTCACTTGCCAACTTGCTACCTGGGCTAGTGGTGAAAGCCCAGGTTCAGGAGGTAAAATTAATCTGCTATTGTTTATAAGCATACATACAAAAAAGAAAATTGTATTTGTAGTGGGCATATAGTTCATCCCTATTGATGTTAAAAACCAATTTTTGATCTATTAATCCAAGAGTCTACATAGTAGGCAGATATCAGCTTGATTTTTATTCTTCTAGACTGTAAATGATGTTGGAAAGTTTTTAGGCAGATTCTGAATTTTATAAGCCCTCCTACTTAAAATTGTTATGCTCACAGTTCTGTGTTAATTTCATTTCCTTCAAAGTGAGGGTGGATTTTCAAGTGTATCTCATTTGTTTCCCAGAATCAAGGGTAGCAAGAATGCTGATTCTCCTCCTAAGCCTAGTTTCATTCACTGTTGGTAAAGGAGGAGTGATTGAGCCCAACCCACCTGTACTGTGGACTCCCACAAGACTATTTAATATCTAGTTAAAACTGCTGGACAAGCTCATCCCTCATCATGAGGTCAGGCTTGCTTCAAGGATCTGTTGATGATTCAATTAAATATCTTGTCACAGGCCTACTAAGTGATCCTGTCAAGATTGTGTTGTAATAGTGTGAGGATGTTGGGATCTACATGAGGAGGAGCAAACTTATGATCAATTCTAGCTAATCTGAATGGCTGGGAGGTCATGGACCATTTCTCTCTTGGGATTTTTCCATTTTAGTTCTAGAAGGAACTGGCACACAGTTTGGAGTTTGTCCTGGACTCACAGCTCTTGCTCAAAAAGCAGATGGCAGCTGTGGCCAGGAAGGTCTCTGCATTGTATTATCTTGTACATCAATTGCTCCTTTTCCCATTTAAAACCCAGTATAATATAAGGATAATTACAAAATAAAATATTTTTGTTGGCAAACATACATCTGTACTACTAGCTTTCATCTTCTGGTTGGACTTTTATATAATTTCACATATTCAGTCATACATGCAAAATGATATTTAATTGAAACTTAAGTAGAAAATGATGTAATACAACCAAATATATAACAATTCTAAAATGTCAAAATAAATACTTGCTTTATTAAGTCTTCACTTTTCCTCCAGATCTTTTAAGGAAATCTATCCATAAGAAGCATTTTTTGTTCCTTTTATATTTTTCCAGGTGACTTCTTCTGGAATTTCTTTAAGTTTTCTCTCTTCCTTTACTGGAATTGTGGATTTCATGCACACAAATTCTCTAAAAACAGGACTTTTCTCACCAAATCAGATGGTAAGTTGGTAAGCAATTATGTTTAAACTATGATGAAAATATAAATGAATTAGTGCATTTCTAAATTACTAGTTCTTCGTATTCCTGGATTCTAGATTTTTTTTAAAAAAGTAAAAATGATATTCTTAATGCTCTTAGAACAGGGGTGTCAAACTCAATTTCATTGAGGGCCACATCACCATTGTGGTTACCCTCGGGGGGCCGGGTGGGTATGGCCAGGGTGGGTGTGGCCTACTGGGTGGGCGTGGCTGGAGTGCGTATGGCCTACTGGGTGAGCATGGCCAGCTCTACATCATTGGCATCAAGGGTGCCTATGGGGGCCTGGGCAGGAGTGGGACAGATCTGGGGGTCTCTGGCAGACGGAGGGTCCCTGGGCCAGAGCCAAGGCAGTGGGGGCCGTTCCCTCACTGTTTCCAGGATGGCTTCGCAGGCCACATGAAACCACTTTGCGGGCCGGATCCGGCCCCTGGGCCTTGTGTTTGACATGTCTGTCTTAGAAGGTGGCAGGATTTATCTATCCTCACATAGGCGCCATAGAAACTCAGTGGACATAGGGTTGGTTAACACTTGGATGGTAGACTACCAAGCCAGCCTGAGAAGTTGATAAACATCTTAGAAATAGTTAATACTTCTGTGTCACTTGTAAAAAGACTGTATAGATGTACCCATGAAATCATAAGGATCAAGACTTTTAATATCTTTATTACCTGCTGGCACTTTGTAAATACTTATAAAAATATTTTTCTGTCTTCCTCCACAAACATATTTTCTCTGTTAAATAGAATTAAAATACTTTCTTTCGCTTTTCCTCTTTCCAGGTGAAAGCCTGCATTCTTTCAAATAACCCTGCTTCCAAGGCAATTCGCCTTTCTTTGCGCCCAGTTTTCCTTCAGCCTGGCATCCAGCTTAGTCAACTTTCCAATGATCGGATTGGTATGGTAGTAGCAGACTCAAAAGTAGAGATGTTTCTCAAAAAAATTGGTGCTGTTTTCATGCTGGATGATGGCAGTCATGCTTTTTCACATGTAAGTAACGTAATGGTGGCTTCAGCTTGTATTTTTTTTATTTATTTAAATGTCTCATCAATCAAAAAACATCAAGGGAAAATTCAACTATCTTTTTACTGGCTGGAAGACTTCAGCTTCTAGCATTAATTTTATTTATTAATGAGTCCTTGCTAAATGTATTTTATTATTTCTCTATGTACTTGTACAGTGAAATCTGTAGGACAGAAATAGGCCACTTGGGTTCTTGCTGCTCTTAGAGTTAGGTTGTTTTCTTGTGTATGTTTCACTGTCAGACCAGGTAGCATTTTCAATTCCCCCCCACACACATACCCGGTAGATAAGGGCTAATCAGTGACATAATTGTTTTATCAGTAAGGGCATGATTTTTACATAGGCTCTTTCAAATCGACTTCTTAACCCAGAAGTTGTTCTTAGGTTTTAAGTTGCTTTTGTGGTGTTTTTTCCACTAATCACAACATAATTTACCATCAGATTTTGGTGATATAATCCTGGACTTCCTGGATTCTGGGGGGGAAAAATACTCCCCCCCCCCAAAAAAAAGAAAAAGTTAGTGAAAAATTTTTCAGCTTTCATTCATTCATCATTCATTCATTCTGATGACGCATCCTTTAAAATAAACAAATTGGTTTATTGGTTGTCAGTCTGTTTCTAAGTTGTTTAAAATCTTGGTGTGTCTTTAAGGACTAAATTGAGATCTACTGTAGCTAATAGTCAAGGTACTAGTAGATCAGGATTTGGGAGACTCAGGTCCTAATGCAGCATCAGTATGGAAATTCACTGGGTGATTTTATTTAGGCAGTCCATTTCTCTTAACTCCAGCCTATTGATGGGGCTAAAATTAAGGATCATGTAAATCATCTTGAGTCTTCTGGAGAAAAGATGGGGTATAGATTTAAGAAACGGATAATAATGGCTATAAACGCTCCACAGTGGTTCGGTGGCTTATTCAGATATCACGTTTCTACAATTGTGAAACAGAACAAGAATTTTGCATACATGTGGAAGTTTTTATGTTTTTGCAGTTTGGGCCTTTTATTGTTGTTGTTATTGTACATGTACAAAGCGATGGACAGGCTTTTGCATGGACTGTGATTTTCTTATCTGCAGTTGTGATGAGGGAACGAAAACCCCAATAATAATGAGGCTACCTTTTTATAAAAGGAAAACATATCTTCTAGGTATGTTCTTCAACATGGTCTTCAGAGCTATAGGCCCTCCCAGGAGCTTCGTGCCTTCATTATTTTTTTAGCATCACACAAAGATTTTTTTCTCCTCTGTTGAAGTTTAGACATCAGGTTTAGAGAGGGAGACTTTAATATAGAATAAATATTATTGTCATGTATATTGTAAGACTTTTATTGTGTTTGTTGTTCATTTTATTCAATAATTCTTAAGAATATTTATTGGCTTAAATAAAGTAAATAAGGGGTTTTTGAATTTGGCCACTGATCAAGCTTCTAAGACACCATGTCTGTTGTGTTATAGCAGGGTTGATGTTATACTAGAAATTGACTTAATCGTTGTAATATATTCTATAGATAAAGTATCTTCCAAAGACTGCCAAATCTTTCAAAACTGAGGTGTTTAAGCCTGGAAGTAAACATACGTGCCGAATTATTGACTACAGCTTGATAGATGACATGATCATAGTGTCTCTCAAACAGTAAGTTTCTTGTCTCATTTCATGTACTTTGTATGGATTAATTTTTCAAATTCTGAACAGTTTAAACATGTGTCCCTTTCTGATACTGCCCACGGCAGGAATGCCTCATAAATATCTGACATGTTTCAGTTCCCTTGAGTGCTGAACCCCCATTGCTTTCCAAAAGACATACATATATAGACACTTATGCAGACTTAACTAGAGTTAACTACACATTCTTATTTTAACATCAATTTTATGTATTTTGAACTTTTGTACTTTAATTCAAGAACCACCAGTTTGGTAGAATACTGAAAAAGACTTGCAAAGTGACTCACAAATTATTGTTTTTCTCCGTTTGGATACATATATCCCAGTGTTGCTGTTTACATGTCAAAAATTATGTAATCTGTAAGCAATTCATTAGTATAAAACTTGGAATAAAAAGGCTTGTACCTGTAATAAGTGATTTTCATCACAATATTGAACACAGTTGCCAAAGTCTCCTGAAGGCTTATCATAGCTAATACTGCAATTTTTCGTCTTCCAGGAAGCAATGGTAGGGGACATAAAGAGCAAAAGAAAAAGAGAATTGGGACTCTTGTTGGTTTGGAATTTTTTAGACTCTATTAAGTCTGAAGCAGCTCTTGTTAGATGAGTAAGCTACTGAATAAGTTTTCACATGGATTTTCTGTAGATTCATATAGTTAATTTGAGGCCAATTTGATCAAATCATATCAGCTTTCTACAATATATTGTAAAATTTAATCAGGTTTGATGCCTCAAAAAAAATCTGGTTAAAATCAGAAAATCAATTAGACTGAACTGAAAGATCAAACTGCTTCATTTTCCTAATCTTCAAACTGAATTGATCTGTATCAAATACAGATTGAAATTGGAACCAAATTGCATTTTTCTATCAAAAATATTTTGTGTGCTGGGGCAGGAGAGCTATTATTTAAATTTCATCCAGTTTACTTTTTCACACCAAATTGAATTATTTTCTTTTTATGCTTGTAGACATATTATTAATGCTGCATTTCTGAGATACCATGATATACATCCTGGGCAAGTGCTAGAAGTAAGTCCAATAAGAAAAAAAATCTGCTTCTATGATAATCCTGTCTATATTTTCTGTAAATCAATTATCATAACTGAACAAACTTCAGAATGAAAATTTTATGCAAGTACTTCTGAAAGAATGTTAACATTATTGGTATATATATTTGAGTCCAAACTTTATGTAACTCTGGTAGAATAGTGTTATTTTGTTCTGTTACATTTATTGCATAGATCTATTAGGGGAGGCATATAAATATCACTATGATATCCACTAGGAGAGTTATGAATTGCTGATGTGCTTAAGAAGAAGAAATGTTGAATGATTTGTTTATGCCTTGATTTTGATTTTCAATTACCTGCTATCTATTTTTGACTCTTAGGGAAAAGTGTTGACTCTGAAGCCGTTGGGCATGGAGGTGAAGGTCACTGAAAATATCAAAGGCTTTGTCCCCAATTTACATCTCGCAGATGTGAAATTGAAACAGCCAGAGAAGAAGTATAGCACAGGGTCTACTGTTAAGTGTCGGGTAAGATTTTCCTGTAAGGAATTAAATTTAAACTCTATTTTAAATATTTTTAATTTAATTTTCTTAATTGTTATTGATGTTTCTATATAACTTTTATCATTAAAGCTGTTGTGACAGTGTGGGTATACTTTCAACTGGATATGCAAACTTTTTCAGCCTTGATGCTTGCTAGGTACCTTTAAGCAAATTGGTAAGTTTTAGCCTAACTTAATCAATGATCTCTGGGGCTAAATTAAAGTAAGCTATGTATTTTGTCTTGTATTCATGTCTAGAAATAAATATAAGCTTCACTAAAAATAAATCCTGACACCGCTTTCTCACCAGTTAGATATTAACACACCACCTATGTCATAATCTTGTGTAAGTCTTCTTAATACAGGTAGTCCTTGGCTTATAGCCATTCATTCAGTGACTGTTCAAAATTATGGCATGTTGAAAAAAATGGACAATCAAAATTCTGACCTTCATAGCCTATCTGTGGTCACATGATTGTGATCTGGAGACTTGGTGTCCAGCTCATGTTTAGGATGTTAAAGGGAACTGGGATCACATACTTGCCATTTGTGAACTTCCCACAAGCAAAGTCAAATGAATAGTCGGCCTCCTTGTAGGCCTCCTCCGTCTCTCTGTCACAGCCCTGCACTCCTTATCTGGGACTCACACTTAACAGCCCACACATCTTTGAGTTATGACGCCAACCAGGACTTCTGGGATTGTCGTCTCTAAGTGATGCAGTCACGTGAGTCACACTTTATGATTGCATCATGTAGTGATGGCAATCCTGGTCCATCGTAACTCAAGGAGTACCTGCACGGTTTAAACCTATTGACTTTTCTGACAGTCATTCCTGTGTAGGCAAGTGTAAAATTATTCCATTGTATCTCAAAGGTACCAGCTGGGGAAAGGTTTCTCTGAAGGATAATGGTTACTTCTACTTTAACTTACTTGTATTCGGACTTTATTATATTTATAATGTAAAGAAATACATCCCAATTTTCTTCCAGCTTTAATGACACTAATATTTCTGAATTTAGGAATTATATCAACTGCATTTAACTCCACTTAACTAATTACATAAATTAGTCATAACCTGACTTGAAACTACTTTTGTTAGCAAATATGATTCCAGTCTCTTGCTTTTCCAGGTACTTGTCTCCAATCCTGAAACAAAGAAGCTTATTCTGACTCTCAAGAGAACCCTTGTTAATTCCAAGCTCCCTGTCCTTGCCAGTTTTGAAGATGCCAAGCCAGGCCTGATTGCTCATGGTTTTATTGCGTGTGTTAAGGAATTTGGCTGCATTGTGAAATTCTATAATGATGTGAGGGGCTTAGTACCTACTAATGAACTTGGTTTGCTCCCCTTAACTCTTCCTCAAGAAGCCTTCTATGAAGGCCAGGTAAGCGTTTAATAGAAGTAAAAAGTATCCTTGAGTATTGCACTTAAAACAGCTACCTGAAATGCAGATGTTTGTATAACAGATTTGGCATTTGTTCAATAATATTTTAAAATCTAGACAGCAGCGTAGAATATTTTATCTTTTTTAAAAATAGCACTTTAAGCTAACACTGTGTGGAAAAAACACACATTAAAGACTAAATAAAATCTATACAACTACACAAGTCCAAAGAAAAGTTGTGGAATTTCTCAGTAAAGAAATTGCTAATACAATAGAGATAGGATATAAAGGAGAGCTAGGAGCAATTATGTAATGCTGTCATTATGGAATACATAGCAATTGTGCATTTAATATAAATAAAGTTTTAGTCTGAATCTAATAGTAACTATACACGTGGTGGTATGTTGATGCTGCATCCATTGGTACCTGCTGGCTCTGTCCACAATTAGTTGCACAATTAACCCATAACCATGGTTTGGATAGCCAAGCTAACCATATGGTATTAAAACAGGAATCTGATTTCTTTTGCTTAGAAGAGACTAGAAAATGTTATAATTATTATTATTATTATTATTATTATTTATTCAATTTGTATACCGCCCTTCTCCCGAAGGACTCGGCGGTTAACAGGGCATATATAAATAACAATACAAAAATTAAAAAGAAATTAAACAAATGCCCAATTAAAAATTACAATAACAATAAAAACAGTAAAAAAAAACATTAAAAAACCCTAATGTTCCCCATCAGGCCAGACCAGCTAGTTCAAATAAGTGGGTCTTCAGCCCGCGCCGGAAGGAGCGAAGGTCCGATGCCATCCGGAGCTCAACCGGCAGTTGGTTCCATAACGCCGGAGCGCCCACAGAGAAGGCCCTCCCCCTGGGGGCCACCAGTTGACATTCCCTGACCGGAGGCACCCTGAGGAGGCCCTCTCTGTGGGCACGCACAGGGCGGAGGGGAGTTGACGCCGGCAGCAGGTGGTCCTCGAGGTACCCCGGACCCATGCCATGTAAGGATTTAAAGATCATAACCAAAACCTTGAACCTCACCCGGAAGACAACTGGTAACCAATGCAGCTCGCGGAGCAAAGGTGTAACATGGGAGTACCGGGAAACTCCCAAGACAACTCTCGCGGCCGCATTCTGTACCAGTTGGAGCCTCCGAGTGGTCTTCAAGGGAAGCCCCATGTAAAGAGCATTGCAGTAGTCCAGGCGAGAGGTCACGAGCGCATGAGTGACCGTACACAGGGCATCCCGGTCCAGATAGGGCCGCAACTGGCGCACCAGGTGAATGATCTTTCTCTGAAAGAAATCAGAGAATGAAGGAGTATCTTTTTTAATTTGTAGTTTGTTTAGTCTTCATTCTCTGTTCCAAATGGATAAAGCTAAAGGTCCTTGTTCATACCCTATGTTAAACATGGTGGATCAGTTCATAGACAGTAGGGCTGCCGTGTGTACCTACTTGCTGCTAAACCAGTTTAATATGATTGGCAAACTGCTGCTCAGTGTGTTAGATCTGGATGTACTTAATCATAATTATGTTTTTCCTTTTTTTAAATAAAAAACCCACAGGTAGTCAAAGTGACTGTATTAAAATGTGAGCCTGAGCAGGAAAGATTGTTGCTTTCATTCAGATTGGGAGAGGATGCTATTTCAAAGAACGCTGAAAGAACAGAAACTTCAAAGAACCATGAAATGGTATATGAAACTGGACAGGTAATTTGTTCTAAAATATTTATTTTCCATTACTTGAGAAGAATGTCAGAGGCAAACTTTAAAGCTGTCAGGGATAATCGAAGATATTTTTTCACTCCCTGATATGTATGGGAGGAAAAGTTCCCATTTCAGCAACCCTGACAAAATTCTTAATTTTCTAGAGCAAAAGATAAAAAGGTGAGGGAGATTGATTTTTGAATAGTGACATTGAATGGTCAAAAAACAATTTTGATCCCTTCCCCCACATTATCACTCCCCTTTAAGAACAAGATTAAAATATTTTTCTCCTGTAAGGAAGCAGTTGAGAGGATGTGATTTCTATTAACACAACTGGCTCTGGTATTAATCTTAACCATTTTCACTTCCCTTGTTTTCATTTCTTAATTTCCAGCAAAGAAACCTGTATACAGGAAATTCTAGACTGACCCTTTGCTTCCGTAAAGGGCTAAAGATACAGCAATGAGCTAGCGTTGAGCTGTTTGATGAAGTAACATTATAAAATGCTCCATATGAGATTCAGTAAAGATTCTTACTGCTCCTGGACGTTTATTTTTAAATAGATAAATAGATAAAGCTGCTTGGAAATACTGTATTATAAAGTGAAAATAGTCTAAAACCTGTTTTTTTATTGTGCTATTTAGATTGTCGATGTAAAAATTCTGAACAAGAAAGAAGATGGCCTGGAGGTTGCAATCCTACCCAACAATGTTTCGGCCTACCTTCCCACAGCACAACTTTCTGATCACGTCTCCAATAGCAAGTTGTGGTGGCATTGTCTCAAGGAAGGTGATGTTCTCCAAAAGGTTATATGCCTCCATAACAAAGGAGGTCACATTGTATCCTTTTAGTTCTTGCCAAGACTTGATTTAATCCATTTGCCACCTTATATTGTGCAACAGCATGTACTCAAAGTGCTTCTCTCCAAAGCCTTGTGATTCCCAGCCAAATTGCTGGCTGGGTGGAGAGAATTCATTGGTTTTTCCTCCCATGGCATCTGACTTGTATTCAGTTGGCTGTCTGCATCATGATTTATTTCATATCTCCCCAGCCTCTTTTATCCTTCAGATGGGCCAAACTAACTGGAAATTCTGGCTCTGTCAAGCCACTTGTTAAAAAACACTGATCAGTGCAGATGAGATGTTCTCCACTATAGCACTGTTTCAGTTTCAAATACATTAATAGTCTAGGGTGGAGTGTTTGATTTCTATTATCCAGTACAAAAATTCCTAGGCCTGTTTTTTTTAAAAAAAAATTCCCTAATTCATTATGTAGATCTTGAGTAGAAAGCCAGCGTTGATTTCCTCTATGGAGGATGAACATTTAGTGAAGAGTTTTGCTGATATCCAGCCTGGATTACTGCTTACTGGCTTTGTGAGAAACATCATGTCTTATGGTGTATTTGTGGAGTTTCCTTATGGTTTAACTGGGCTGGCCCCCAAATCGGTAAGACTTGTTTCAGTGTTCATTATAAACATTGCTTTATTCAGATGCATTGGTTGAGAGGTATTCGTTAATACAAATTTTTAAGTTAAAATGTCTTATGTCGTCTTATTCTTCATAAAATCATAGAACTGGAAAGGGACTTTTTGGCCATCAAATCCAACCCCCTCCCCATTAATGCAGAGACACATTTATTAAAGGGAAGCCCACTATTTGTTTGGGTTATTGGTTCTACTGTCAATTCACCTTCAAGAATTAAAACTTTCATTTGGAATGGGCTTGATAATAAAATGGTGAGTAGGGGCAGAACTTTGAAATTCTGCAGGCAAGGTCTGCATTCAGGAACAACAACAAAAAAGGCAGAATTTCAAAGGGAATAAAATTGAATAGAATTATGCAATGTAGATTATTAAATGTAAAGCAAGAACAAGCATGCTGTTTGCTGGTTCATACTGAGGAGTAGAAATAAGTCAAAGGCAGTAGATACCCTGTTTCCCTGAAACTAACGCCTATCCCCAAAATAAGCCCTAGCTTGGTCCTATGTAAGCCCTACCCCTAAAATAAGCCCTAGTTTGGGGGTGACGCACACACTTAAAAATCAAGCTAGGGCGGGGGTGGGGTGTGTGGATCTGCCTCATGCGCCCTGCACCCACTTATTTTGCAGCCAGCCTTCTCCTTGCCTGCCCATATCTTCTGAGGCGTCTTCTGCATCCAGGCCTGCATTTCTGAAAAGGCCACTGCAGCCGAGAACCAAGCTATGGATTGAATCCATAGCTTGGTACTCAGCTGCAGAGGCCTCCAGAAAGGCCTGACTGCGAAATGCAGGCCAGAATGCAGCTGCAACATGAAGCTGCTCCTTCGGCTGCAGAAGAAGTGGACCGGCTGGGTAGGGCTGTCAGTGCAAGAGGTGAGTAAAAAAGACAGCCCCTGAAAATAAGACCTGGTGCCTCTTTTGGAGGCAAAAAAAAATTACCGGGTCTTATTTTCGGGGGAAATATGGTAGTAGAACAATAAATACTGCAGTAGAATTTGTCCTAATCAGCCATTTGGGGTGTATTGCTCTTCTCTTGGAGGCCTTGGGGTTGATGCTGATATAATTGTATCCTGTCTCCTTATCACTGCAGGCAATGAGTGACAAGTTTGTGACAGACACGAAAGACCATTTTGTGGTAGGTCAAACTGTACTTGCCAAGGTGACCAGTGTTGATGAGGAGAAGCAGCGCATCTTGCTGTCCCTGAAGATATCAGAGTGCTCTGTTGAGGGGTCTGTTTCTGAGAGCGTTGCCCTACTGGAACAGTACTTTAACGAACTGCAGGAGATTATGAGCTTCACGAGCAATAGAGGTAAAACTGTTTGGGAACACAAAGGATGGCATGTGAAAGTCTTATGTCTGCATTTGCTATTACAATGGTTGCATTGTGAAGCTATGCAAACATTTATATTTTTAAAAAATAATAAAAGTTGAGAGTCATAGGATTCTATTTCAGGCAAAATTTGTTGCCTGATGACTCACTCACTCTTCCTTCCTTCCTTCCTTCCTTCCTTCCTCCCTCCCTCCCTCCCTCCCTCCCTCCCTCTCTCTCTCTCTCTCTCTCTCTCCCTCCCTCCCTCCCTCCCTCCCTCTCTCTCTCTCTCTCCCTCCCTTCCTTCCTTCCTTCCTTCCTTCTTTCCTTCTAAGTTAAACACAAGAAGGCAATTTTCAAGGGTCAGTGCTTAAATGGATCTCTCAATATTAAGCAACTTGTGGCCCACCAGATGGTGCTGCCTTCAGCTTGCGTCATCCCTTATTGCTAGGTATTAAGAGTTCTAGCTTTTTTGGCATGCTTTGCCCTTTCGGCTCTTTGCCCTGCTGAGTACCGTAAGGAGTTGAAAGGGAGTTGGAGGCCACAGATTGCTATTTTTTGTCTTATTCTAGGAGAACTAACTTAAGGAAATTTATTAGAAGAACTTAATTACTATGACATTGAAACCTTTGTCAAAAGATGAAGATAAAATGTACATTGACTTTATACACTTTCAAAATAAAAAATCAATTTGCAAATAAAATTTAATTCATTTTCTTCTTATTGACAGATGATTCCAGTGTGGCTAAGAAACTCTCCAAATTAAAAGTGGGGCAGAGGCTAGACCTGGTTGTTACCGAAGTTAAGGCTGATGGCTCAGCAGTTTTCAGTGGTCCACGTGTTTCTGATTTGACTGTAATAGCCAATCACAGCCAACTTGGAGGTACAGTATTTATCCCCCTCCAACTCTTGTTTGATCCCCTCTATCTTTTGTTACCCTTGAAATGAATTGCTGATTACTGTAGAGTTACATCTTTTCGAGGCAGAAGGAATGAGATCATAAGGACACAAGGGATCAAGTGAATGTTGCATTTCCTTCTCTAATTATAGCCCAATTAGATGGTAGCGGTTTTCCAGCTTTGGCTGAAGTCAAAAAGCTAATGGACCTATTTAATACTCTGAGTCCACCAGAAAAGCCTAGTGCATAGAGAAAGAAATAGAAAAACAATCTTAGAAAAAAGTAATAGCTGATCACTATTGTTGCCAAATAAACTATTTATGTTTCTGAAGTCACTGGGAATTGAGCTTGTAATTTAACTAAAGTTTCTCTTATTAGGGCACCATTAATTGTTGCTTTCTTTAACTGAATGTGGAACATTTATCTTCATCTAAGTATTGTCTTTTTAAGGCAGAAGTATTATTGACGGTCAAAAAGTAAAAGCTGTAATTATCTGTGTTGATCTTCTAAAATCAAAGATCTATGTATCTCTTCAAGAACAACTGCTGTCTCCCAAATCCAAGAAGGTATGATGTTCTTTTTTATACTTAACTCTAAGATAGATACATGCTTATATGAGTAATGATGAAACCACAGAAAAAGCATTACTCTAATAGTTACCGAAATGGACAAATCTTTATAATGGAATGCCTCCCTAAGTTATATAATAATACCTTTATAAAAGATATTAAAAGATACCAAGAAGAAGGGAAAAAAATTGGTTCTTTCCTATGTCTTAGAGGGACTTAAAAGTGGTGGTTGATTTAAGTCATAGTATTTCACATATTATTTAAGGTTACTATTTAACCTTTGGGGAATAATAGGCACATGTGAGAATAAATCCAGCATACATGCATACCTGTAAATATCCTAAAGGTTTTCCTTCATCAAAACCTGTTGCTAGTCTTAATAACTTAATGTTTTGGGGATTTTTTTCTTTCATAGTTTTGTAGCCTAAAATGGTACAAATGGTATGTCTTAGAAAGTCGTAATAAATAAATTCCCAGATATGATTAAAAAGTTGTGAAATTCCTGAAGCTTTTTTAAAGAAGGATAAAACATAAGTTTCAAATAGGGCAAAGCAAATATATTGCATGTATAACAGACTTTTTTTTGGTTTTCTGACTGCAACTTCTATATATTTCAGTTAATCCTGAATTCTCAGCATGAGGCTGTTGTACACCACGTGGCCACAGAGTATGCAGTTGTTTCCTTGTTAGGAACAGGTCGGCTGATTGCAATCCCAGTGGCTTCCCACTTGAATGACACATTCCGATTTGATTCTGAAAAACTGAAGATGGGACAGTCAGTCAAAGTGGTTCTGAAAAGCACACAGATTGGTGGTGATCATGGGATGTTATTTGCTGTACATGGTTCAGGGAAGAAGAAGAACGTAATCAGATCACGTCATGAATCAGAGACACTAGAGAACACCTCACTTGTAACAAAAGAGTTGCCAAGCTCAGGAGACATAGTCAGTGGAATTGTTAAGTCTGTCAAACCCACTCATGTCTTAGTGGTATTTAATGATAGGTTGACTGGCTCCATTCATGCATCCCAGATCCTGGATGATGTTACTGTAGGCACTTTCCCAACATCATTACTAAAGGTTGGACAGAAGATTACTGCTCGGGTGATTGGAGGCAAAGGCATTAAAAGTCACAAGTAAGACAACATTTTATATATTTCTTGTATTGTGGCTAACATTTATTTTCACTGTGGTTCAATAGGCTAGCAAGCACAGCATTCATCATGCATTTGCTATTTTGTTTTTAATTTTTACTCCTAGTTCCAGAAAAATTTCTTGTTAAATGTACTTATTAGATTACTTACCTCTCCCTTTTTCCTTCAGGAGTACACACCTGTCCATCTCCTAATTTTTCCTAGAGCCATGTGACATGGCTTTGGCTGTAGAAATTCCAAAATCACTCAGTCAGCTATTATAAGTTTGGAATTAGACCCAAGCCTTCTCATTCTTGGCCTAGTGTTTTAAGCACTGTGATCTATATTCCCATTTTAAGTACCTACTCATTTCAATCCGGAAGGGATAAGAAGGCAACCTGGAACTTTCCCCCGGTGAAAGAAGTTAAATACAGTGATTTTTCCCACTTTCCATCTGTGTAGGAGTTAGTTTTGTATGGAGAAATCTCCTTGTGGCTGTTTATAAGCTCAGAGTCAGAGTGTCTTTTTAGGAGCAACTAGAGATAAGGATTTAAAATCTGTCCATGTAATCACAATAGGTTGCCATGAACAGTTGTAAAGCTTCAGGGGGCTTTTTAAATTTAAATGCGCTTTCCTCTATGTTTTATTATTTCAAATGCATCAGCTAAATTAAAAAGGTTGAGATTTACAAAAGAAAAAAATCTGAAATGTTTGTATTGTAATGTACTTATTGAGATCCAGGTTCTTATGAGCCACTTTGGTGTACTAGTTAAGGTACCAGGCTAGAAATCGGAGAACATGAGTTCCAGTTCCACCTTAGGCACAAAACCAGCTGAGTGATTTTGCATCAGTCACACTCTCTCAACCCGGGGAAGGAGGCAGTGGCAAACTACTTCCAAAATCTTGCCCAAAAAACCTGCAGGGACTTTTGAGGCTATTGCCAGGAGTTAGCACTGACTTAAAGGCGCACACAAACATACACACATGCACAGTCTTCCAATTCATGTGCATATTTCTGCAACCTGGAGAATAACTGCCACCGCATTTGACAGATACTGGACGTTTGGATTCCTGAGAACAAGTTTTATATAATTGAACATTTTTCGTTCTGGAGAAAATACAGTGTTTCCGAGAGGTACCACTATAGGAATTTCTTGCATTTTCTGATGTACTTTTCCCTTTTATTTGAAATGAAAATGATGAATCTAGCCTAACATTAACAGATGAAAAGCTATTGGCTTGTGTATTTGTTAGTGTGTTAGGTGAGTGCATTTGCTGTTTCTATTTTTCATGATTCCAAGTGGTATTCATATGGTAATATCTCTTAATTTACAGATATCTGCCCATCACCCACACCCACTTCACCCATACATTCCTAGACCTCAGTATCCGACCAAGGTAAGGAAATCTTTCAGTACAGAGCTTGGCCATTAAGATGAAGCCTTAGAACATGTTTAGAATATAATCCATTCTCTAAACGTTCCTTTCTGGCCGTTATTCATAAGTTACGGTTGTGCTATTCTAATCTGAACAAGGGACGTGGTGGCTCAGTGGGTTAGGATGCTGAGCTTGTCGATCAGAAGGTCGGCAGTTTGGCGGGTCGAATCCCGAGTGCCGTGTTACTCGTCCCAGCTTCTGCCAACCTAGCAGTTCGAAAGCACGTAAAAATGCAAGTAGAAAAATAGGGACCACTACGGTGGGAAGGTAACAGCGTTCTGTTCGCCTTTGGCGTCTAGTCATGCCGGCCACATGACCACAGAGACGTCCTCAGACAAGCGCTGGCTCTTCGGCTTTGAAACGGATGTGAGCACCGGCCCCTAGAGTCGGAAACGACTAGCACGCATGTGCAGGGGAACCTTTACCTTTACCTAATCTGAACAAATATTTCTAAATAATCCAAAAGGCTAGATGAGAGTTAAATAAGCTTGTAATAGATGTCTTGGGATCTGAATACGCATGTGACCTTGCAGCTGCTTGTTCCTAAGTATGAAATACAAGATACTTTGCAGAGAAGGGAGAAACAGGAATGCCAAAGGAGAATGCCTGGGCATAACCTATTTTACTTTCTTTTATGAACAGTGAACTGAAAGAGGAAAGTAAAGCAGCCTTGAATGCTGAAAATGACAGCCCAGAAGAAAGACCGAAATCTGGGCAGACAGTGACATGCTATGTTAAAAAGGTGAGATCTAGAATTTCTCAACTTCTGTACGCTGGGAATTTTTTCTTATCTTTTAACTTTGGATAAAATACAATGAGAAATGTCTTATTATTATTATTATTATTATTATTATTATTATTATTATTATTATTATTATTATTATTATTATTATTATTATTATAAAATCATTTGCATCTTTTCCTCCAAAATTATTACTTTGAAGAGTTAAGAGTTTTATTTTTTACTTTGTTTTATGTGCATATGTGTGTGAGATTAGGTGCAGGCAATGCTGAAATTCCTGAAATAACTTTAGAACCTTTGGTAAGAGGTTACATTGATGAATCATCTGTCTTTTTCCAATGAAATGTTGAAGTGGGTGTTGTGTATTTTCTCAGTACAATGTATTAAAGAAACGGCTGGAGGTGGAGGTCACTTCTACCATCAGAGGGAGAGTTCCGCAGCTGCTGCTTTTTTCGAATCCCAAGGTAATCGCTAAGGGATAAGAGGTACAATATCCTTAAGCATATCTTAGGAAGCTGCTACTAGTAATGTGAAATTTATCATTTGGTGAGAGGCACGAACTTTAAAATATTTCACATCAACCTGTATCTTGTTATACTATGTCCGGATTATAGTTCTGTTTCCTGTTTCTGTGCTATTAAACGTTCTAGGAGACAACTGTTAATCTGATAAAATCTAATCAGATCCCATAAAGTCCCCACAACATGCATAACACAAATGGTGGTTTTGGTAGCACACAGAAGTCACCGTTACTGGAATAAGAGTTCCCCCCCACCATCCTTCTTCAACAGGTCTTTAATACTGTGACTCTTATGCCAGGGAAGTGTATGAAATAATTTATATTTACTAGTCCCTTTCCCTTTAACAGGGCAGAAAGCAATCAGCATGAGTTAATTTAGCTCTATGGGTGACTCTTTGGAGTTAATCTAAGTCAGACATGTCAAACACAAGGCCTGGGAGCCAGATCCGGCCCACGAAGTGGTTTCATGTGGCCCGCGAAGCCATCCTGGAAACAGTGAGGGAACGGCCTCCACTGCCTTGGCCCTGGCCCAGAGACCCTCCTTCTGCCAGAGACTCTCAGATCTGTCCCACTCCTGCCCAGGCCCCCATAGGCACCCTTGATGCGAACGATGTAGAGCTGGCCATGTCCACCCAGTAGGCCATACGCACTCTAGCCACGCCCACCCTGGCCATACCCACCCAGCCCCCTGAGGGCAACCGCAATGCTGATGCGGCCCTCAATGAAATTGAGTTTGACACCCCTGATCTAAGTGTTGACTATCACTGCCTTTTTTTGTATTTTTGTAAGACACTAGCCCTCTCCACGGACTCAATTACATTTTATGTTTTTGTTCTAGTTATGCCATCTTCCGTGACTCCTGTGTGTTGCATAACAGCATTCTTACGTGGCCTGTAATCTTCCTGTAAAAGGCTTGTTGCATTCTTTGAGAGTTAAGGATCAAAAATAGACACATGAAGCTTTTGTTTGGTTATTCATATGGAAAACTTTGAGATTTCTTACTGATCATTTGCCATAGCTTGAAGCCTGTGCTTAGCCTTAACTCTCCAGGACTGTGTCTCATGAAAAACTCTTATAGTAGCACAAAATATTTTTCAGGAATTGACCAAACTGGGCATTTTTTTGCAAGTATTCTGAACATCGTCTATATTTTTTTCTATAGGATATAAAATATGCAAGGAAATGCTTCAAAAAAGGACAGGCTTTGACTGCAACAGTGACAGATTGTGATATTTCTGGAACCAAACTCTCTCTGTCACTAACAGGTATATTTAAATAGTGATCAATGCATTAAAATCAGATAATTAGGTATTTCGGTGCCAAGTTACAGTTATTGGGTATGGTGCCTGGAGCCAGGAAAAAGTTGCTGACTCCATTTACTGGGAGTAAGTGCTGCAGAGATTACAGGATTATATTGTATATTTTGTTTCTGCTACTGGTAGTTTGATACAGTCTTTGTCACACTATGGTAGAACTTCTAGCACTCTTAATTGGGACTGGATGAAATTTTTTGTATTTAGAACTTGATCTAAGGCATGCTTGAAAAATAAGACTAACAATCCACAATCTCAAAGGTGTAAGACTATGTCCTCTATAACAGTTATCTATAGTGTCTGTTCTGGATTTCCTCAGGCATTCATTCATTGGAGAAAGGAACAATTGTACTTGGCACTGTGAAACGAATTATTCCACATGTTGGTTTGCATATTATTCTTCCATTTGGAAGGATTGGTAAAATCAGTCTTTTCCAGCTAAATGATTCATACAAAGAGCAGCCACTTGAAGACTTCAGTATTGGAAAAATGGTCAGGTAAGAGACCTCTGCAAAAGCTTTAAATAACTGAAAGTAATTATCTTTAACAATGATGTTGATTATTCCTTACTTTTAGATGGCAAATTTTATATTGCATTTTGATTTGTGAAATATGTCAATGTAATATCAATGCCAAACATCTTAAAATTAGCCAGGACAACTTGAGATGTGTGTTCCAGTTGCTTAGAACAGTCTTCTCCAACCTGGTGCCTTTCAGTCTGTTATGAGTATAATTCCCAACCAGCAATGCCTTTGGAAGCCTGGAAATTACGCTTCCAGAGTATATGAAGGATGCCATGTCGTTACAAACCTACATTTTGAATTCCCATTTTCAGATCATTGATTTTCTTAAGCTACTTTGAAAACAAATCTTTGGTTTTGACTGCCAATATTTCAGGATGGATCCTTGCTCAGGAATAGTTTTCATAAATAATGTTTTTCTTCTAAAGATTTACATACTGCGCTCCCCTATAACCATCTCATCTGTGATTTTAAAAAAATATAATTTTTAAAAACTAATTTTGAAAAGTTCATTAAAACAGAAGGAAGATAAACCTCTCCTGAAAGCAATTTCCAAAACTTAGTTACGTTCTTAAGAAAATTCCGCTTGATAGTCTCAACCAGCTGGATTTCTAGGGATACTAAGAAAATGTAAGAGAGGTTCTTTGATGGTTATTGCAATAAGAAATTAAGCTTGAATTTGAAAATGTGATATTTCAACCACCCCAACTTAATCCCTTCTGAACTGCCTGAAAAGAAACAAATCAAAACTAGTGCATGTGTTTTAGTAAAGGGAGTTACATCTTCCTTCAGATCATGCTTGATAATTTTGCCACTTTATTCTGGACCACCTTTTCCAAGTACCTTCCAATGCCAATATTAAGTACAGTGTTTTGGAATGCTCCAACATGATAATCTAAGGCAGGGGTGTCAAACTCAATTTCATTGAGGGCCACATCAGCATTGCAGTTGCCCTCAGGGGGCTGGGTGGGTATGCCCATGGTGGGCATGGCCTACTGGGTGGGCATGGCTAGAGTCCGTATGGCCTACTGGGTGAGCATGGCCAGCTCTACATCATTCGCATCAAGGGTGCCTATGGGGGCCTGGGCAGGAGTGGGACAGATCTGAGGGTCTCTGGCAGAAGGAGGGTCTCTGGGCCAGGGCCAAGGCAGTGGGGGCCGTTCCCTCACTGTTTCCAGGATGGCTTCGTGGGCCGCATGAAACCACTTTGCAGGCCGGATCCGGCCCCCAGGCCTTGTGTTTGACACGTCTGATCTAAGACATGTATAATGTAATCAGCTTTTTCTTTTATTGGACATAATCACATCTGAAGTTGCATACAAGGTTACTTTTTATTTTTTTTCTTCTGTATAGATGTTATATTCTTTCTGTTGAAGACAATGCAGTAAAAGTATCCCTCCGGCCATCCAGGTAAGGAAATACTGCCTCATCTACTATCAGAAGAAAAACCTGCGCTTAGTCCTAATGCAATTCCATTGTATTATAAATGTGTATTTTGAGAATAGTATGGGATTTGACGTTCTAATTTATTTTGCCTATGCAGGAAGAAGGCACTTAACTCATTTTCCTGTTTACTTTAGGATAAATCCTAAAGGCCATCATAAAGCTGAAGATCCTGAAATTGTTTCCCTTGATAACATTCAGAATGGTCAACTCATCAGAGGTTATGTCAAATCTATTACAGCATCAGGCATCTCTTTGGGGTGAGTTTGTTCACAATCATAAAAGTAAATAGAGATATTTTTTCACTTCTGTGTATGCCTCCTTGTGTGTGTCTGTTTGAATCTTACCAGATTTAATTAGTATACAGATATATTCCTTAAATCAAACAGTTTTTTAACATCTCTTTTTGGAGAATAATTATTTGTGCTTGAAAAAAAACACTATTCCTTTTTATCCTTTCTATGTGGCAACTAGAGAAGCACTAGAAAAATATAGAGCTCACATCCTTCTTATATTTAGCATTGTCACACAAAGGCAGCTTCTGCATTTTTGTTACGGCCATGGCTTGCATTTTTTTAGCCGTATCATGGGTACCATTTAAAAATATGAAGAAGTTACAGTCTTCTTTCTTGACAGGTTATCGGATTCAGTGGTGGGTCAAATCTCCTTTCAGTATGTCACCCCATTCTTTGTGGCAGATCATTCACTCTGTATGAAGTACATACATATAGACCAGCTTCTTACTGCCAAAGTTCTCAGGTAAGTAGGATGTTTTCTCAGAACCACAGTTCCCCTGAGGTGGCAAAATTGTGTGCAGTAAAAAGTATGATTAAGAGAGGCCCGCAGGGACCAGGGTATGGTGTTTTGGTGAGTTGCGTATGTGTTTTACTTGATGTTAATCATTTTATTAACTGATCATAATACTATCTTTGTCAGAATCCATTTGTATCCCATTCATAAAACCCCATCTGTATGTTCTAAAATCTTACATCCCTCACTGGATTCTGCCATTCCCAAGGAGGAGAAGAGAAGATGTTAATTGGCTATCCTTATCCATTTGTTGCAAGGGTGTTTATTTCAGCCTGCCTGGAGGCTGTCATTAGACCAGGGGGAAACCTTTGAACTGAGAAGAACAAAGAAAGGGAAGGGGGGAGAGATCTGGTTTGTATCTCCGATTAGAATCTGAAAGGGAGGAAGGAAATGTCGTAAAGGCATGGAAGATCCCTTTTCCCTGCGAAGGTTTTGACACCTGAACCTTAATTGATCCAGGACTGACCAAATGGACTGAGGTGAGGGAGGTTTCACTTGGGGACACTTTAAAAGTACCAAACCGTAACACAGTTTTCAGATCCTGTCTAGATTTCCCACTGACAATTATGTTTTAGTAAAAGTTCCTTTTTGGACAATTCTGTCTCTAAGAGTTCTTCTTTCCTAAGACGTGGATTGGGGTGGGACCTTACAATCTTACTGAAATGGTGCGAAGCTGGACAGATTAAAAATGTAAAGCATTTTGTACATTTAAGAGGACACTATAGACTTCATAATTATGCTAGTTCTTTCTCCTGTCCTGTCCTGTGTTCTAATCATTCTGCAGTATAAACAGAGAAGAAAACCTTGTGGAGCTCTCTCTCCTTCCTGAAGACACAGGGAAGCCGAGCATTATTCCATGTGATGAAAAGCCTTGTAGTGAAAAGGATACACCCTCCCAGAAATCAAGAAATCAAAGGAGGAAGCTTTCTGAAAGCGAGCAGGTATCGATCCTGGAAGAGACTTTAGGCTTAATTAGGAAACATTTTGTTAAACCAATGTAGTTGTTATATATTTTCAGCTTCTTTCTGCTATATATGTGCAGAGATACATACTATTTTTTTAAAAAAACTACTGTTTTAACACTTTCTTTTCTTTCAATGACAGGAAGTAACGCCAGCAAAAAAGAGAGCCTATTGCGCTGAGGACGGCGATAGTGGTGTTGAGGTTTATTGTCGGGAGGAAGAGGAGAAGGAAAAGAAGCAGAAGAAGAAGACTAAAGTAAACGGCCGCGGGAAGGGGATAGGTCTGTTGAGATGGTGAAAGCCGCATGTTGTACTGAGTGGGATGATGGATGTGAGTATATATTTCTGCTTCTTCCTCAGCTGGGAAAAGAAGTTCCAAGACTGAAGGTTTCAACCAGCTTTATGTGGGAGGAGGGCTTAAACGTGCTGGATGGAACCACATTGATTCCAACGGAGCCCAGCTCAGACAGCGAAGAAGAAAATGATGCTGAATCTGTGGTACGGTATCTCTGTATTGTTTGCTCTTGGGATTAATTTGTATGCAACGACAGTTAGTATGTAGTTGCCCTTCAGTTAACCTTTCAGTAAAAGGGCCCATCTAGTTGAAAGTTGTGTGTGTGTGTGTGTGTGTGTGTGTGTACGTGCGCACAAGAGAGAGAGAGAGAGATTCTTTATAAAGTTACCGTATATACTTGAGTATAAGCCGAATTTTTCAGCCCACTTTTTGGGCTGAAAAATTCCACTTCGGCTTATACTCCAGTCAACAAAAAAACTTACCGAGGACTTGTGCGCGGCCGAGGCTTTGGTGCTTCCGGGATCGCGCGCACCTCTCCCAAGCCACCGCCATCCGGAGACCTGCCAAAGTTTGGGGAGGTTTGGGGAGGTGCGCGCGCACCTCCCCAAACCTCCCCAAACGTCGGCAGGTCTCCGGACCTCCGCGCCTTGCCTGCCTGCTTCTTTCCGCAGCGGAAAGAAGCAGGCAGGCAGGGCGCGGAGGAACGGAGACCTGCCGACGTTTGGGGAGGTTTGGGCGCCTCCCCAAACCTCGGCAGGTCTCTGTTCCTCCGCGCAGACCTGCCGACGTTTGGGGAGGTTTGGGCGCCTCCCCAAACCTCCCCAAACCTCGGCAGGTCTCCGTTCCTCCGCGCAGACCTGCCGACGTTTGGGGAGGTTTGGGCGCCTCCCCAAACCTCGGCAGGTCTCCGTTCCTCCTGCCGACCTTTGGGGAGGTTTGGGCGCCTCCCCAAACCTCCCCAAACCTCGGCAGGTCTCCGTTCCTCCTGCCGACCTTTGGGGAGGTTTGGGCGCCTCCCCAAACCTCCCCAAAGGTCGGCAGGAGGAACGGAGACCTGCCGAGGTTTGGGGAGGTTTGGGGAGGCGCCCAAACCTCCCCAAAGGTCGGCAGGAGGAACGGAGACCTGCCGAGGTTTGGGGAGGTTTGGGGAGGCGCCCAAACCTCCCCAAAGGTCGGCAGGTCTGCGCGGAGGAACGGAGACCTGCCGAGGTTTGGGGAGGCGCCCAAACCTCCCCAAAGGTCGGCAGGAGGAACGGAGACCTGCCGAGGTTTGGGGAGGTTTGGGGAGGCGCCCAAACCTCCCCAAAGGTCGGCAGGAGGAACGGAGACCTGCCGAGGTTTGGGGAGGTTTGGGGAGGCGCCCAAACCTCCCCAAAGGTCGGCAGGAGGAACGGAGACCTGCCGAGGTTTGGGGAGGTTTGGGGAGGCGCCCAAACCTCCCCAAAGGTCGGCAGGAGGAACTGAGACCTGCCGAGGTTTGGGGAGGTTTGGGGAGGCGCCCAAACCTCCCCAAAGGTCGGCAGGTCTGCGCGGAGGAACGGAGACCTGCCGAGGTTTGGGGAGGCGCCCAAACCTCCCCAAAGGTCGACAGGAGGAACGGAGACCTGCCGAGGTTTGGGGAGGTTTGGGGAGGCGCCCAAACCTCCCCAAAGGTCGGCAGGAGGAACAGAGACCTGCCGAGGTTTGGGGAGGCGCCCAAACCTCCCCAAAGGTCGGCAGGAGGAACTGAGACCTGCCGAGGTTTGGGGAGGTTTGGGGAGGCGCCCAAACCTCCCCAAAGGTCGGCAGGTCTGCGCGGAGGAACGGAGACCTGCCGAGGTTTGGGGAGGCGCCCAAACCTCCCCAAAGGTCGGCAGGAGGAACGGAGACCTGCCGAGGTTTGGGGAGGTTTGGGGAGGCGCCCAAACCTCCCCAAAGGTCGGCAGGAGGAACGGAGACCTGCCGAGGTTTGGGGAGGTTTGGGGAGGCGCCCAAACCTCCCCAAAGGTCGGCAGGAGGAACGGAGACCTGCCGAGGTTTGGGGAGGTTTGGGGAGGCGCTCAAACCTCCCCAAACGTCGGCAGGTCTGCGCGGAGGAACGGAGACCTGCCGAGGTTTGGGGAGGTTTGGGGAGGCGCCCAAACCTCCCCAAAGGTCGGCAGGAGGAACGGAGACCTGCCGAGGTTTGGGGAGGTTTGGGGAGGCGCCCAAACCTCCCCAAAGGTCGGCAGGAGGAACGGAGACCTGCCGAGGTTTGGGGAGGTTTGGGGAGGTGCGCGCGCACCTCCCCAAACCTCCCCAAACTTCGGCAGGTCTCCGGACGGCGGCGGCTTGGGAGAGGTGCGCGCGATCCTGGAAGCACCGAAGCCTCGGCCGCGCGCAAGTCCTCGGTAAGCTCCGGGCGGTCACTTGCTTCGCGTCTCCTGAGGGAAGGGGGGGCGACTGGAGCGGGCGTGTTTCCTCGCCTGCTGGGCGCCGCGATTTGCCCGGGGAACGCGCGGGCCCCGAATGGCAGCGTGGAGCGAGGAAGCGGACAGCCAGGGCTTCCCCGAGAGCCGCGGCCACACAGGGTATTCCTGTGTATTCAGGCTTGCAAAATGGCGGATCGAGCCTCTGCTGGCGGCAGAGGCTTGCAGAACGGCGGATCGGCTTATACTCGAGTCAATAACTTTTTCCAGTTTTTGGGGGTGAAATTGGGGGTCTCGGCTTATACTCGAGTCGGCTTATACTCAAGTATATACGGTAAGTGATTATGGCATACCAACCACAAGAAAAGTCCCTGTGTACTACCTGAATTTCTTCGCCTCCAAATACAGGTTTTTTTCATGTGGAAAGTTTGCTTTTGAGAAGTATCATGCACATATACATAATAACATTTTTATGAGATATGTAACTCTGAAAAGAGAATACTTTTGTAGGCATAGCTAATTTTTTTTAATGTCTGTGGGGTAGTTTTTTACTTTTAAAGTGTTGTGGCGGTTTTCACAACACTTTAAAAAAATAAATATAAAGTGGGGAGGAAGAAAGAATTCTAAATTTGGAAGTGATAAAAAATAAAATAGAAGTTTAAGTTATGTCCCTGTTCTCCACACCTCCTTATCGGTCATTGATGTGTCTGTAGCTAAATAGGACATTATATGCATCATATTAGCTTTTAATAAAAAGGTGGACAGTGAAATAATGCAAAAGGCGTAATGATAAAAAAAGGACTCTTGTGGCACTATTGGTGTTAAGAATAACTTAGAAAAAGACAGAGTATCACTCCTCTGTAACAAAAATAGTAAAATTCTTATTCACTAGTCTAATTGAGCCTGTTAAGCACCCCAAAGGCCCAAGATTAGTATCTGATTCTTGGATCCACCCTACTTTGCCTTACAGTATGTTATCTTGCAGCACGACAGGTTTTCCAGTGGTCAAGGCCTTTCTCTTTCTCCCCTTTCTTCCTTTAAGGCCAAAAAACAAACAAAAAAGAAACAGGAGCTGGAGAAGCAACAGGCAGAGAAGGAACTCTCCAAGCTGGAAGCTGCCTTGATGGATCCCAAGCGACAGCCGCAGACAGCGGATGACTTTGACCGCTTGGTCCTCAGCAATCCTGACAGCTCCATCCTTTGGTTGCAATTCATGGCTTTTCATCTCCAAGCGACAGAGATAGAAAAAGCTAGAGCTGTTGCAGAAAGGGCACTAAAAACAATCTCCTTTAGGTGACTTTTGTTATTTGTTGTTCTTCAGTTTCCTTGGTAACCGTTCGTATCCATACTATATTTTATGCTTGGTTGGATCTTAAAATAAGATACTTGCCGGGCAAAGGGAACACGCAACTTTTCTCTCTTGCCTTTCTCCAAATACAGGAGTAATCAGTGTAAACTAGCCACAAACAAATTGAGGGGAATAGCAACATCCAAAGCAAAATGAAGAGCTTTGTTTGGTCTTTGTATTGAGTGTTGTCTTCTTTCTTCTTCAGAGAGGAACAAGAAAAGCTAAATGTGTGGGTTGCTTTGCTAAACCTGGAGAACATGTATGGCACAGAGGAAGGACTGATGAAAGTTTTTGAAAGAGCAGTCCAGTACAATGAGCCTCTGAAGGTATTTCAGCAGTTGGCAGACATCTACAGCGCCTCTGAGAAACATAAGGTGATGCCAATTAACAGCAGCATGATAAAGAGAACTTTTACTCATCTCCCTGTGTGTGACAGGAAGAATATTTGTTTGATTTCAAGAAAGACTGCACCTATACTGGTCTAGCTTGTCCTAAACTTCCTTTCACATTTTGGACTTGTGGATGTTGCCTCTGTTTGGAGCAGCAGATGGCTTATCTCTGTGTGGCTCTTTTTAGTGCCAAATTATTGCTGTTCTCTGGCTTATTGAATGCAAAATGCACTCTAGGACCTATGAAATCTATATTCTTAAAATTGCAGAATTGGCAGTTAATGATGAGGAAGCAGGACATGTAGTTGTATAGTAAGCTTGTGCTCAGTGAAGCACCTCATTGAATAAGGTACACAGGCTTAATGTATATTTTTTATTTTTGTAAATATGAGAGAAGATTTCCTCTTCAACTCTTTAGTACTGAATTTAGAATTTTTGGTCAGATTATAGAACAGCAGTTAGCATTCTGAACGTATGTTGAATCATTAAAGAATATTATAGTATAGAACTTTTAAGACTTAAAAAAACCAGAAGACAGCTGTTTTCACACCGTGTTTGTTTAGCTTCAACCCTACATAAATATCTAAATCTAGCATAAAAATAGCTACTACTCATTTCTATCATTATTGGAAAATAGGGTAAGAAATTTAGGGTACTGATATTTGTGAAAGAAAGAACTAGAATGTCCTTTGTAATTTAGGAACAACATAAATAAAAATGTTTTGCATATTTAGGATGATGTTTTTTTATCCTGTCTCCTGATCTATTCAGGAAGCTGATGACCTATACAACACAATGCTGAAACGCTTCCGTCAAGAAAGGTCTGTTTGGATAAAGTACACCACTTTTCTTCTGAAACGTGGTTTGGTGGAGGCAGCTCACAGACTTATGCCACGGGCACTGAAATGCTTGCCAGACAAAGAGCGTAAGAGTTACTTGATTTCCTCCTTTCTTAAATAATGATGTCTATTTCTTTCGCATTGGACTTTGCTTTAGACTAGACTAGAGCAGATTAATATCTGTGTTATCTGTATTGTTTTATTAAAGAGTTTTACAAAAAATTTTTTACAAAACATATCCCCAAAACCCACCCGCCCCAAACCACCCCCCTCCCCCCCCACTTCCCAGAGCTGAATACAGGGTCATAAATATAGTAAACATATTCTAACTAAAATTATCCATTATAAAATTAACCAAAATCATAATGTGCTTTAACTCCCCTTTAACATTGATACATTCAAATTGTTAAAAACATAATAATAATAACTTAAACAAAAAATATAATCAATACTAATACTAAAGTTAATAAAAATCTAAAATCTACTCATAAGCTAAATGGAACTTTTTAGTCCCATGTTTATTCTGAATATAATCTATCCATCTCCTCCAAACTGAAATATATCTTTCTTGCGAATGATCCTTCAAATAAGCAGAAATCTTAGACATTTCTGCAAGATTCAATACCTTAAGTACCCATTCTTCTATAGTAGGCAAACTATCCTTCTTCCAATATTGTCCCACCAGTAACCGTGCTGCTGTTATCAAGTTCAACATCAAATTGATTTCTTTAGTATCACAATCTACCACAATACCCAATAAAAACAATTGTGGAGAAAACTTTATCTTTCTCTTAAAAATCTTTTGAATGTTCCACCAAATTTTAATCCAAAAAGCTTTTATATTTCTGCAAGTCCACCACATATGAAAATAAGTAGCATCTAAACTACCACATCTCCAGCATTTAGACTGTAGGTTAGGATACATGTTAGACAACTTTTTGGGATCCAAATGCCATCTATAAAACATTTTATAAAAATTTTCTCTTAAATTTTGAGCCTGAGTAAATTTAAGATTTCTGACCCAGATTACCTCCCAGGTATCCAACGGAATTGGTTCCTGTATGTTTTGTGCCCACTTTATCATACAATCTTTAACTAATTCCGTTTCCGAGTCCAATTCAATTAAAACATTATATATCCTCTTTATATGTGCACGATTTAAATCTCTAATTTGTTTTACTAAGTTTTCATCTGTAATTGTAATACCAACCTTCTGATCCAGCTTCCACCTAGCTTTCAGTTGGGTGTATTGGAACCGAGAGTAACTTATGTTTTCTTGTTTTAACTCATCTAATGATTTAAGTTGCCAATTATTCCCTTCCAATCTAAGTAATTCCTTATAGGAAAACATATCCAAACTCACTCCCATAGATACACCTTCTATCGCGTGTCCGGGAATTCCCCAAATCGGTATTTTATAATTTAACTTATAATAATAATTTTTCCAGACACGCAACAAAGCACTTCTAAGAATATGAGATTTAAAAGCCTTGTCTACCTTTTTATCATAAAGCAAATATGCATGCCATCCATATACCAAATCCCAACCCTCAAGGTGGAGTATTCTTTTATTAGTTAAGTTAAGCCAATCGCTAACCCATGTCATGACCACCGCATCATAATACAATTTCAAGTTAGGCACCTTGAGTCCCCCTCTTTCCCTAGCATCTTGTTATCTGTATTGTAACAATTCATATATTTGTCTCTTTCAGTCATTTTCTTCCATTTCCATGAGTTTTTTTAACCTCCATTGCTTAATAAATATATTATTTTTTCTTTCATCCCAATACACAGAACCAGATTCAGTATTACAAAGGACAATGCACATTTTACAACAGACTAGACCTCTGTGTCTTGTTTGCTAATCTGCTCTGAAAATTCTTTTAATGAGGATGTAGCTAACAATATATTTCTAAATAATAGATACATCTTCAAATTTTAGGCAGAAGTAATGACTGGTGGAAAGTATCCTTTAAATTGCTTCTTTTTTTTGTTGCAGATGTGGATGTGATTTCAAAGCTGGCACAGTTAGAGTTTCAGTTTGGTGATGTAGAACATGGCAAGGCCCTGTTTGAGAATATTCTGAGCACATACCCCAAACGTACAGACATCTGGTCAGTGTACATAGATGTAATGATAAAACATGGCAGCCAAAAAGAGGTCCGGTGAGTACTAGCATGTGCAGGGAGGTTAGGATTATTAATTTCCAGCAAAGATGCAAATGCAAGCTTGGGAAACTAAAGCTTAAAACTAAAACTAACAGGGTGGCTTGATTTTGGCAAAGAAATGTTATAAGATTTATATTGAGAAGCCTAAAGGATTTTCTCCAGTGTCTCATATAGGATGTGTTTTGTATAGGAGAAAATCAGCTAACAATTTTAGTTATTTTAAATAGAAAAGGTTCATAAAATATCAGATTAAAACTGTTTTTTATTTTGGGTTTTTCACAGGGATATTTTTGAAAGAGTGATTCACCTAAACGTAACAGCAAAGAAGATGAAGTTTTTCTTTAAACGCTATCTGGACTATGAGAAGAAGTATGGCACTGTGGAAACAATCCAGGCTGTGAAGGCAGCAGCATTGGAATATGTGGAATCCAAGAACAGTCTTGCTGAGAGCTAACCTTTGCGGTAGACAGATTTCGGGGTTTTGCTTTCAAACCCAGTATGTTGAGAAGGGAAGCGGATATGACTCATCTGTAGTAAGAAAAGCCATCCGGCTTTTTTGCATTTCCCAATGAGCTCAATAACAGATTGGACTAGCCAGGACCAGAGATTAACAGTGTAAGTGATATAAATGTTTTACACCTTTTATATCCCCCCCAAATTTAAATAAAATAATTATACTTGTAGCCTTATTTGACTTGGATTCTTTTTAAAGTATACAATTAACAATTGGGAGAAAGCAACCAACTGCTTGGTTACGGTAGTAAATAAATTGTTCTTCCCTCTCTAAAATGTTTTGTATTTTATCTAGGCATAGTGTTAGAAGATAATAACAGCACTGTTTTCTAAGCATTGTATGAAATATTTTCAAGGTTTAAGGACTAAATTAAAAGGCTGTTGTCTGCAGGAGCAAAGTTCTCCAATTCCATTTAATTAGCCTCATCATCGTAGCTTAAGTATAAAGTACTCAGTTTTTATTTTATAAGCCCTGTCCTGTTCTATATCTGCAATTCACAGAATTCTGATCTTCTGTAACTATCTTAAAAAAATATCAATGTTAGAGCAATATACAAATAGTTTCTAATAATTAGCAGCTTCTATACATTTTCCATCTGTCGTTTTACATTCCAGTGTTCCTGATTCATTCTAGAAGACTATAATCCTTGTCAAAATATTGTCAGTGTCATGTGATTTGCATAGTAATAGTGCAAATGCCATGCACTGCCGGGAAAATAGCCATAATTTGTTCTTTTGCACTTATACCATTAAGTGACAGTCATGCATCTTGGAGGAAAACAGCAGGGCATGTATATTTTGGTATGGGATATTTGAATAGATTCTTATTCATTTATTTTATGTCCTGCTTTTTCTTCAGTAATTAAAGGCTGTGTACATAACATGGCCTTCCAGTTTTGCCTGCATCGACAATCCTATAAAGTTGGTTCCGTTTAGAGTTACTGGCTCAAAACTATCCATTGAATTTGTATCCCTGAGGTGGGGGTCTCCCCAATTCTAACCCAATATTCGACCAATATACCTCTATTGGTTCTGCCTTGCCATCCAGTTCTGTAGTTTTTCATATTTTAGTCACTGATAATCCCACATATATCTTGTGAATATCTTAAAGGCCAAAGTAACTAGTAACTATTAGGATTTCTAGCCTTTAGCAGTATTAAGACTGAAACAACAAATCAACTTTTCAGTGTTTAAAATTTTACCTTCATTAACAAATTGATCAAATGTATACAGAAAAGAAAGATCTTAAAGACCAAGAGAAGTTAGAACAGATTTTACAAATAAAATATTTTGCCAACTTAGTGTGGCTTTTGTCTTTAGCAACCACATTTACAAATGAAACACAAAAGAATTAGGAGAAATTTTTCTCTTTCACCTGAAAAGGACATAATGTCTATTTTTAGCAATATTTCAGGCTGATTTAAAGATACAGTTAGTCCTCGATGTATAACTATAATTGAGTCCAGAATTATGATGCTAAGTCGTGTTGGTTGTTAAGTGACTCACCGTGTGATTGTGCCCAATTTTACAACCTTTTTGTGGCAGTGGCTAAGCAAATACCGCAATAACTAAGCAAATGTGGTCATTAAGTAAACATGGCGATCATTAAGCAAACCCATTTTAGCCAATGAGCATCTCTTTTGCTGGAAACCAGAAATAAATACCAGTTTCTGGCAAAACAAATAAATAAAAAATGGGTAAAACATAGTTGCATGACGGCAGGACACCACAAACAGTTGTAGATGTGGGCTGATTGCCGAACATCCCAAATAAGATCTGTTACCACAGAGAGGGCCCCAGCCATCAAAATCTCTAACCCAAATCATAAGTAACCCTGGGGAGCTCTGTTGTAACTCTGAATAGTTGCCAAGTCATAAATCAAGGACCATATGTGATTGTCAATTGGCATATTTTCTGAAATTACACATTGGTGAACAACTTTCTGTTCGATCGGACAGATATTTGGAAAAAAATTATCTCTCCCTCCATATTACTTGGCACCAGCCTGTTAAACTGTAATCTTATATAAGAATATATCCCACTGAGCTTCATAGGCCTTATTTTTGATGAGACAGCACCAATAGGTTTGTATCACCTGTGACATAATTTATTTGAAATCTTACCAGCTATATATTTTCTGAGAGTTTAGTCAAAGTATAAAATCAATTCTTGGATGCTTTCCAGCATATCTGTCCAAGTGCTCAAAATGATTTTTTTCCCTAAGCTTGTAGAACAGCTATTGAGTAGATGCGGTCATATGCAGCCCTTATAGATTTGAAGGCAGCATTTCATTCAAATCCCTGTGAATGATTATAGTGGAAATTGGAAGCCTCTAATGTTGACTTCCTGGGAGAGGCAGCAAAGGCTGTAAAGAGCTCCTCCAAAAGTAAAAGTTTTATTTTATTTTATTTTTATTTTAACTTTTTAACCTCTTTTAATATTGTATTTTAACCTACCGCTTTTTAACTTTTTAAACCCATTTTTAACTCATTTTAACCTTTTAAACCATAGTTTTAAACTTATTTTTAAACCTGTTTTAACAAACCTGAATGGGGAAAAGAAGGAAGAGACAGCACTCTGCAGCAGAAAGTATATCCAAGCCTTTGAAGCAGCAGAAAATGGAGGATTATATTGCAAACAGACAGTCTTCTCCAGTAAGTAACTCATTCACAGGCACCTTATCAGATAAATTTAATTTATGTGACTCATTGGAATGGGACTTACAAACCGAACTGGAGAGCAGACAGCGTGTGGAGTTGTCCTCCTCCCTCTCGGAGAATGGCTTCCCTCCTTGGAATCCGGCAACAGCCTTTTTTACACAGGAGGGAGATGTAGCAAATTTGAAGGGGGAAAATGTGACAGACTTCCTCTCTAGACAATGTTTGCTTAGAGCTCAAACTGTAAACTCAATATATAATCTCTTGTCAATTGTCATAAATAAGGTCGACTGCCTGAAAGAATCTTTTGCAAAGTTTGTTAGGAGCCACTCAAATACCGTAGAAGGACCTGGGAGGATAACCTTGGACAGACATGGGATGGCTAACTCAGAAAATGAAACTAGAGAAGGACCTTGTTCTCCTCCCAAAAATTTGAACACCTACAGAGAAAACAATCAGGCAAAGGTCTAAGAGATGACCAATATAACTACAGTCTGCAAACTAACCAGGTTACTTTGCAAATTTATGACAAGAGAGTAAATAGAGGGCGTTGGAGCAATAGAGAAGCTATTAGGCTGTCCCTGAGCCAGCTGCTCCGCTGTGAATTCACTTTGATAGATCTACTACATGCAGAGTGGCTGCCAGCCAGAACACAATGTATGAGAATTCTCCTATCATTCAAGCAGCCCACAATTCCCTCCATGCTCTTCAGAATGAAGCCCTTTCTGAGCCTCTTCTCAATATTTCCAATAAGGGTCTTTTGCTCAGAAAAAGTGTGCCCACTCCTGAAACAGCATCACCAAGAGAGAACTGTTGCTAAAATCTAGGCTGCAACAGCCCTCACACTACTAAGCCTGAGGCTGCTGCAACTGAACTGACCCTGAGAAAGCAAATAAGCAATATACGAACTGTGTTACCCACAGCTGCAGGAACTGCTGAGGATGTGCCAGAGGAAATGTTGATTGACCTATTCAGTGCATTGCCAGAACCTGAGCAAGTTAGCATCATTCAAAGATTGGATGACCTAAAAGAGGCACTGACAACAACTCAATCTACAGCAAAGCCTCTATTTAATTTGGCTCCACTAACCACGCAACCTTGTGACAAGATATTTAATCAACAATCTGCCTTTACCTCAACAGTAAAAAAAGGTGTTGTCACACAGGCTGAGAGTGGGGTAACTGCACTGACTGACCCAGCCTCTGAGAAACAACTGAAAGACAAAGGGCTTTATCACACAGTGCCCCCTAAGCTGACAAACACTAAGGACATAATCCAGCTTATCCAGCTTCATCCTCATTTGATTTAGAAGTTCCCACAACATCTTTCTATAAGATGAACCCTCAGCCATGCCCCTCCAAAAATGGACATAAATCTACATTTATAGACTTAAGCCAGAGTACCTGCCCATTGGAAAAAAAATCATTCTTGGAGCAAGAGCAGAGGCACACTGGCAACCGAGATATAGAGGAGCAACAACAAGTTCTGCAATCCATGAGGAGAAATATCGAACCTCACAACAACTGTGTTTATATGGGAAGCTTAGATGATATTGACCCAGCTCCAATGTCAAGTTGACATCTGACATTTTTACCATCTAGCCAATCAACCAAGTCAGACCACCTTGCCTCTGAGAACCCCATACAGTTGATGACCTGGAACATAGCTGGCTGGAAAGGGATGGTTGATAGTGGACGAATGAGCTTTCTCTCTAGATTTGACGTAATAGCCTTTCAAGAAACCTGGCTAACCGAAGTGGACGAACCAGTACAATTGCCAGGCTTTCAGGGATGGGCCTCCCCAGCCCTAAAAACAAAGAACAAAGGGAGACCCTCTGGTGGGCTATGCATTCTTATAAAGCAAGAGTTGCAATGGCAGGGAGAGAAATTATATAACGAAGATAAGTATCCGTACTTTCTAGCTGTCAAATTTGAATATGACCAGTTTGAGTTAATATTGGTAAATGTGTACATCCTCCAAGCACATCCCAGCACTATAATTTTGAATATTGGATGGGCTTGGAAGTTATCTTAGAAGATATATCTATACTGTACCCTCAGTCCATAGTGGTATTATTAGGAGATCTGAACGCTAGACTGGGTCCCTCTCTGTATGAGCTTGCCCAGAAGAAGGGAATCCCAGGGGAGTTCTTTGATAACCATCCTCAGTGGCTCTCGAGAGACTGTAAAAGTAATGCCGGTGGCCTGCTCCTAGTCTCCTTAATTTTTAAGGGTAATCTCCAAATTTTGGGAGGTAAGGACAAGAATTATACATACCCTTATACATACCACTCAGCCAATTCAAGTAGTGTACTGGATCTCTTTTGTGTGTCTAGAGATAAGGCTGACCTCTTCTCAGAGGTCACAGTACACCTTAGTGACAATAGCGACCATCAGCCTGTAAGTGTGATATTGCGAGGCCGCTCAGATTTAAGACCCATATAACATGGCTGCCAGATGGCTCACCAAAAAGGTAAAGCTGACCCAAAATAAAAGGTTAATTTGGGCCAAAGTTGATACTAAGGCAATATTAGAATGCCTTAAAACAGAGAATGCTACTAAGTGGGCTAGAACAATACAGTCATCTACTACTGACGATGTCAGCCTTCAATGCATTCTCCAATCTTTGTAACATACTGAAAAAACACCTAACAGCTAAACCTACTACAAAAAGAGCCCAAGTGGGTAGACCTTGCTGGTTTGATCCTGATTGCCAGCGACAGAAAAAGAAATTGAAGGCAGCCATGAGGCTTGCCCAGAGGAATCCTACTGCCCATATACAAGCTAAGATGCTACACACAAGAAGGGAATATAAAAAAAAACTATATCATTAAAGAAAAAACGTTTTGCCATTTCAATCTGGTCAGAACTTGAGTTGGCTGCCACTATTATTTTGGCACTCTGTAGCAGGTATCCTGAAGGAACGGAGATTTGCATTTGACATACCAATCTCTGCCGCGGACTGGGAGAATTATTATCAGTGCTTGTTTGCCCCCACCGAACCGGTAAACAAATTATTTTTAAACAGTGATTTGGTAAATCCTAGAACTCTCCCCCCTTGGCCACCAGTCTCAGAAAAGGAGATACAGTCCATCATTAAAAGCTTAAAGAGCAATAAAGCCCCAGGCGAGGATTTTTTACCAGCAGAATTATTTAAGAAATTTCCCAACTGGTGGGGCCCTGTATAAGCAGGTCTTTTTACACACATAAATAACACCTGCCATATACCAGATGGGTGTAAGATGGCAATAGTTGTCCCCATATATAAAAAAGGGAATAAAAAGGATCCTAGTAATTATAGGCCCATCAGCCTGATTGACATTGTAGCAAAAATATATGCTAGGTACCTTTTGAACAGAATTGAAATCTGGGTAGAGGAAAACAACATCCTCACAGAAGAACAAGCTGATAACTGCTTTGTCTTGAACCATCTAATTGCCAACTATGCCTATAAGAGGAGACCCCTGTTTGCTGCTTTTATAGACCTTACAGCAGCATTTGATATGGTAAATAGAGACGTACCATGGAGTAAATTGACATCTCTTAAAATAGAACCCAGACTCCTGGCTTTGATTAAAGCCCTTTACACAAGTACCTGTTTGAGGGTGCGGTATGGGGTTAATGGGGCCCTGACTAACAGGATTCACACAAATAAAGGGAGAAGGCAAAGTTGTATCCTGGCCCCATTATTATTTAATTTATACATCAATGACTTGCCAGGGTTAATGAAGGATACCATGGTACACATGCCGATGATCCTAAATACTTACTGTAACAGCTTGCTTTATGCTGATGATATGATTTTATTATCATACTTACAAGTAGGATTACGTAGGCTATTAAGAAGATTCAGCTCTTATTGCCAGGATAACTCCCTAATCATTAGCAAATCTAAATCGAAAATAATGGTGTTTGGAAGAAACCATCAGAGACATAAGTGGCAATTAGATGGTGAACCAATTGAGCAGGTTAATAGCTTTGTATATTTGGGAGTAACTTTTTCCAAGACTGGATCTTGGGCCTGCCATCATCAATGGAGTACATTTAGAGCAAAAGCCCGTTTGAATTTATTGCCCAGGGTCCCTAGCTCCATTACTCAAGGTTTATAAGGCTAAGGTTACGACAATGCTCTTGTATGGAACAGAAATTTGGGGTCTTTACTCAACCACAGTTTTAGAACAAACACAGTCCCAGCATCTGAGATGTATTTTGGGTGTAGATCCAAGAACATCTGCTGCAGCAGTTAGAGCTGAATTGGGAATTCATACAATTCAGGCATTATCTAAAATTAGAGCTTATAACTACTGGTGCAAAGTTAATGAAATGGAGACTGATAGACTCCCCAAATTATGCCTACTAGAGCAAATAAAACTACAATCACAAATCTCCTGGATCACCAACTAACAAATTTTGTAAGAAGCTGTGGCCTTCCTGTTTCTTGCGTAACAGGAGAACAATCTAAAAAAAGAGTTGCCCAAAGAATTAAGGATATAGCACAAACTGATATAGCTATCCTTAGTAAGGTGAGTAACTTGAAATGGCTGAGTAAATACAAATGTACTTTTCAAGTGGACAGTTATTTGAAGTTACAACTCCCAAAACATCTTAGGGAGATATTTACGTGAGCGAGATTCGAACAGCTTGACACAATGGTCAGATATGGGAGATTTCATGCTATACCGTACAATGAGCGTCTGCATTTGCGGAGCGGCAGAGGTAGAGGACCTGGCTCACATCCTATTTGACTGTTGTCTGTATAAGAGGGTGAGAGACAGGTATCTTGGTCTATATACCAAACGAATGACCCATTGGGATCCCCATATCAAAATAACTTATGTCCGGTCAGAACTTGAAAATAACATTTAACGTAGCACAGTATTTAAACAAAATGATCCAGTTAAGATCTGCATATGTGGGACTGATTGGGGTAGATTGCAAGGGTGACTCCGAAATATAATGTTATCATATTTTATCTACATCTTAAATTTGTATTTTATTACTATTTTATCTTAAATTGTATTTTATTTTAATTCCATTTTAAATTGTATTTTATCAAATTCCATTTTGGATTGCTTTGGGGTTATTTTATTTTTCGTTTTTTAACTTTTCTGGGGGTTTTTAGTGTTGTATTTATATTGTTTTTAACTAGGGCAATTTGTTTAATCTTATTTTAATGTTTGTATTCGCTATTTTATTCTGCCCTGTGAACCGCCCTGAGTCCTCAGGGAGAAGGGCGGTATATAAATGTTATTAAATTAAAATTAAATTAAATTATCAAGTTTTGATGACGGTTTGTTGCTGGAACTTTGCACTTTGGTATGGCCCAAGGGCTAATCAATAAAGTTGTTATTGAGTAGATGCAGGTAGTCCTTGACATATGACCACAATTGAGCCCAACATTTCTGTTGCTAAGTGAGAGAGTTATTAAGTGAGTTTTGTCCCATTTTACAACCTTTCTTGCCACAATTATTAAGTTAGTAACACGGTTGTTAAGGGAGTCTGGCTTCCTGATTGACTTTGCTTGTCAGAATATCGCAAAAAATGATCATATGACCCTGGGACATTGCAACCATCATAAAGCGTCTGAATTTTGATCATATAACCATGGGGAGGCTGGAACAGTCATAAGTGTGAAAAACAGTCATAAATCACTTTTTTCAGTGCCGTTGTAAATTTGAACAGTCACTAAACAAATAATTGTAAATTGAGGACTACCTGTATTAGGTAGCTAGAAAGGCTGTTTCCTGGCTATCAGGATTAGAGCTGTTTCCCATTACATTTTTGGCCCACTTATGGAGGCGGCTATAGAGAGGGTAGCCATTATTCTCTCGATAGATGTAGACTCCAGTGATGGCATCCCACTGTGACCTGGGCTGAATATTTTGCACATTATATGCTTGGATCAGTTCCTGTTCCTCTTTATCTAAATGTACAAAGCCAAAGAAGTTTTTGACGACATTGGCAGCCACAACCTTGGAATGTACCTCAGCTGTCCGTTGGAACAGCCTAGCTTCACTAGAGCGGTATTGGTTCCAGTAGGCCTCTTGGCGGTAGCTGAGTGGTGAGCAGCAATGCTTTAGGCACTTGGTGATGAACACAAGAACTGCAACCACACCAATGAGCATCCATCCAAAGAGCTGAAGGGAAAGAGAAAATATAGGCAGAACACGGCTTGGCTTGGTTTGATTTTTGATGTTAAAAAAAGGCTACCTTTATTTCTTTGAAGTAAAAATTGGACTCTAAAATATAATTGAAACTCTGATGCAGCCAGGTTCAGTTACATTTGTAAGTGGATAATAGTAAAACCATTAATTGTAGTAGAACTTCATTTTTTTCCATCTTGAGGATTTTTATGGATTAAATTTCTGGAAACAATCAGTTTTGTTTGAGTGGACTTCCATGCAACCAACTGATTCCACAGTTTCCTGCGCACTCTCACACTTGCTTTGGAGGCTACTAAGATTTAGGAGATATTCTTACAAACGACATTAAAAACATTTACTGAAATAAAGATGTTCAGATAAATAACTATATTTGTATGGCAATGAAGAATAGGATCTACCAAACGATCCTGCTTAAGCAGGATTTTGCAAGGGATATGCTACTGAGAATTTTTATTGTTATGCTTTGGTTTTTATTGTGGGCTGGGCAAACAGACAGTTTTTGTTACTCCTTGCATTTTGATGACTTGTTTCTAGCATGCTATGTTCTTAATCTGAATTGGTGAGTATTGGAGTTCATGTTTGGATTTTGCTTTCTGATTATTTATACTACAGTCATACATCGGTACTCAACTGCTTCAAAACTTGTCATATTTAGTATTCTGCTTTTTGAAGCAGAAATCTTGTCCCACTGTTCATCTTTCTCCCAACAGTCGACATGCAAGGAAGACGTTGCTGATATCGGCTGCCTCATGACTCCCTATTTCTTCTGGCAGAAATAGCAGGTTATGTGGTAAGTCATGTGGTTTTCTCGGTCTTCGTCGGTTTTAATATTCGGCATGTCTTCTAGAATGAATTACCAATGAAGACCGAGGTACCACTGTATATGGATAATATACGTATATTATATATTTGTAAATTTAATATTTTGTATGAATAAATACATTACCTGTGACTCGTATCTTAATCGTCTTATAACTTCATCCTTAAAACGCGTCATGTTGGCTGGCTGATCGTCACAAGGAAACCTGGCTAGGATATCTGGTCCGTAGCCAGGTGGAAAATGATCCAGGGAAGTGGGATCCATGAATTCACTTAAGGCACAGACATAGGCTTCTCCACGAAGCAGTGAGATCACAGACCATGTGACCGGAGCCACTGCAGCTCTTCCCATGACAGATCCAAAGATCAAGAAGTTGGCTGCTGCAGAAAAGTTCTTGGTTCCTCGCTTGTGACACTCAGCCACTAAGTTCCAAGTGTGGTTGTTCCAGATTATACCAATAACAAACAAGGCCAGAGCAGGCACTCCTATGGCAGCCAGACCGTAGATGTAATTCCGAGTTGGGGAACAGGGACAATGGAAGGCAACCACCGAGAACAGTTCCTGGCTTCCAACGGTACCCAGAGCCACCAAACCATTGAAAATCATCACATCTTTACTTTTAAAGAAGAGTGAAAGAAAGCGGAAATTTTCAGCAATAAGAGCAGCCATTTTATTTTGGTTCAATTGGAGCTTTTGGTATTTTGATGCAGTGAAGAGATGTCTACAGAAATAATAATTGTTGGTCTTTTCACCTCTTCATTTACTGTAAAAATAGAACCATCACTAACAATTGTGCATTTAAAAGTATATGCTTGTCGAAGATCACTAGGCATTCACATATATTTTAACTATATATCTTTTAATAAGTAAACTAAACAGCTTATGAACCTTGTATTATAAAATAATGCATCAGTTTACAATTCCTGCAGGTAATATCATTCAGCACAGTTCTCACATATTAAATATCCTAAAAACAGCTAAAATTTAAGGAAAAAACCTTGTAAATATTAATTATATAAGAATTTATGCAACTTCAATGTACAATATGACTCTAAATGGTTATACATTTTATCACATGATATAGCCCCACTAAAAAGTATTTCCCATTCATACATGGAGAATGTGTAAAATAATTAATAATAATAATAATAATAATAATAATAATAATAATAATAATAATAATAATATAATAGATGCAACTTTCATCTGCTTTTCCCTTTCCTCCTGCTATCTCTCAGCTGGCTGCTGGTCTAAACTCAGTTTCCATCTTACAAAAGAAGAGACAGGTGTGCCTTACCTTTCCCATGAATTTGCTGCTATTTATTTAATGATCCTGGAATTATCTGAATTTTCAATGAAGAAATACCATTTTTGTGGGTTGAAGAAGCAGTGCTTTTAATCCTGGATTCTGACTGATCTGCTATATGAGGCTGAGACTCATTTTTTCATGACCCTACAACTATGATATCAGCATTAAATTTTAGTGTGAATTTGCTGTATTAGTGTGAATAATCTGGGCTGCATTTATAACATTTGATGAATTACAGGAAGTAAATAGTTACTGTCTGACTTAAGTTGAATCAAGGGGAGTAACAAGGACAACTTGAACTTATCACCTTTGGTAACATGGCTCAATGGCTAATGTCTACAGTCATTTTTTTTTCCTTTTTTATAATGTGTATAGGATATCACTAAATGTCCTTTATGGACAGCATGAGTAATGAAGTATTTTTATGGCACAAAAAAAGTCAAGGAATCATATCTAATGACTTCTATGTATAACACAACATTTATTCCTTCCATTTCAGATCTTAAAATTGCAAACTGGTGAAAAGTAACTGCTTAGAATGGGCCATTTAATTATATCTTAGCTCAGGGAAAATACCCCTTCCTTCCTCCCTTCCTTCCTTCCTTCCTTCCTTCCTTCCTTCCTTCCTTCCTTCGCACTGATGGAACTTTTGGGGCGGAAGATTAGAGTTGTTATATTAATTTTTTAACCAAGTGAAATTGATTTTCAATACTTTCTCCTCTACTCCAAGTGACAGGAAGAATGGTAGCACGACCATGGTGGTGGTGTTTTGTTTTTTTTACTCTCGGATGTAACAGATAGGAAGGTATCAAGTACAAGGAGGAGTCAATAGAGAGGAGTTTATGCAAAAAAGAAAGAGAAAGAAAGAAAGAAAGAAAGAAAGAAAGAAAGAAAGAAAGAAAGAAAGAAAGAAAGAAAGAAAGAAAGAAAGAAAGAGAAAGAAAGAAAGAAAGAAAGAAAGAAATAGAAATCACAAGCCCTCAAAGATGGACCCAAGGGGGGGGGAAAGAAAGAAATGGATGTTTTCTTTCGCTCTGCAGAGGGAAAGGGTAAGAAGCAGGGTAGCCATCAATGGAAGTCACAGTAAGTGTAGTGTGGACAGAATACCAGGCCATCCCCAATGCTAATGTGGAGAAAAAGAATGAATTCCAGAAAGAGGTTTCCTGAGCTGACTTCATTTAAATCGAGCAGCTTAAGACTGCCTGAAGAAAAGCCCTCGGTTATTAAAGGGCTTTGTGTGTGTCAGCAAGTCCCCCAAACTGGTAGGGCAGCTAGACGTTAAGTATGATGAATTTAAATTGGTCAAAGGGCCCAATAAATTCTCTTTGTCACCAGTGATCAGTAACTCTTCCAGCAGGTTGGCTGTTTTTCCATATACATCTTCTCCCAACATCTGTCCTCTTTCCTAGAAAATGTCAACCGGGTTTGTGAATGAAAAAGGCAGACTCAGAGAAAAGAAAGGAGATTTTTGGAGCTCTGGAAAAATGTTCTTGGGGAACAATGACTCTGAGATGTTTGTTGGAGAGATAGTTTCAGTGGTTTTAATTTTTAAAAAAATTAAGTTTCATTTTAAAATAAAATACAAAAAAACCAAAGGTTAGAAAACTAAGAGAAAGGGAAAATGCAAAGAAAGGGGGGGGGGGGAAGTGATGACTTCCAATTCTTTTCAGTGTAGTAAACTACACATACACTTAAGTTGTATGACCAACATGCCCTTTTGAAAAATGACCAGCCTGCCCCTTTGAAAAATGATATGCTACAAAATGACAAGTATTTTCCAAAGGAAATCATCCTAGAGAACAGAGATGCCTGTATAAATATTGATAAATATGACTGTTCCGTTGTTATTGTGTTCTTCAATATGGGAGGGTTTTGTTTTTTTTAGTTCTGGCTATGATTACTGAATCTTGAATAATTAGATGTAATCCTTCAACTCAAACTGGATTTTAAGTATGTTTAATATAAATGTTTCTATTGCATAGTTTTACTTTTATTTCTTATCCCAAATTTGTAAAACTGTTCTAGGTATTCCTCTTTTCTGCTCCCTAATTTTTAGCTAGTTTGTTTTAGGGTTATGTTATACAAAAGCACTGCAAGATACTGAATTACAAGTTCTTATATTCATTTGGTTTATATATTTTCAGCAACATATTCCTAACTATTTGCTTGCTGTTATCTACAGGATATAAGACTTGCTAGAGTTTCTACCCTTCCCTTCTCCATTGGCAAGCTTTCTGCTTTTTTCAAGAGACTCTTTTGTTTTTGCTTTTTTTAGCATGTTATTTTTAACTGTTTTAGAGCAAGTTCCTGCCTTTTCTAGCTGGATTCTATTACACTGTTTTATTTTGAAACAACTACATATAGTACACTGGAAGGAATTTAGCCCATAAAATATTATCTTTCTTCTGGAGGCAGCAAGGAAATTAAATTAATTTTAAAACACCATTTTCCCATTTTAGACTTGTGTGTATTGGAAAGAATTATGCTCACTGTCTCCAAGCGCCTAACTAAAATTGTGACTTGCATCAGTTCAGGAGTGCCTGCTTAGCATTAGCTGAAATTGCCAGAAGAAAAGTTTGATACATACATGGTTTCTTTGGACCCTGGGAAGTCTTCCACACACCACTGCAAATCCATGATCAGAAAGCTCAGTAAAAGCCATCCTGGAGTAGTGCTTACTTTCAAAAGATATACTATTTACAAGGCTTGCTTCTCCATTTAAATATTTTAGTGAATCATCGTAAGTGATTAAACATATAAATATGTATATTTCAGACACACCAAAGTGCACTCTTGCTAAAGAGAAGGAACAATTAAGTAATATATAAGTTGTAAACCAAAGATAAAACAAGAACATTTAAGATTCTTACCTATCTATAGAAAGAAAAGCTGCTTTATTTTTATTACAAATGTAATGGAGCAGAATCAAACTAGCCTCAAAATAAACCTTCAGTCTGATCAGGTGTGAATGCTGGCAGGCTTAGCTAGGACAGATGATTTAGTATGAATGAAAAGGATGTGTATAGTATATTGAGGCATTATGGTGAAGCAATGCAGAAGCTGCCATTAGCAAAGAATTATCCGCTTTAGCTATGCAATTTATGGTGATAAAGGGTTTGGTTTCCCAGCTCATCCTATTACTAGCACCTGGAGCATCTTTTCTGCATGAATTATGACTCCAGTGTATTAAACCTGCAAGAGTATGCTGACTAGGAATTATGGAGATTCAAGTCTTAGGAGATGTGCAGGGGATTGGGAAGGATGGTTAGCTCAAGTTCCGGACAGCCAGATAAACCTGGAATATATCCAGCCCAAACTTTACATTTTCTTTTTCTGAGCAGCAGCCCTGATGGAGCAGGAAATAGTAAATGATCAGGCTTCTTTCAGATGTGGGTAGCTGATATTGCTCCACTGAATTCGTTATCATTGGTTGAAATTGTTCCACCAGTGTTAGCTAGATAACATCTTCATCTATTATCTAACCGTTAATGGCTGTAATCTATTTACCATAATGGCTGTAATCTATTTACTTGTTTATGTACCTGCAATCCTTGTACTTGAAATTCAGGGTACACACTCATAATAATTTATATCTACAGATTAATATATATGCCTGAGTCACATTCTCTTGAGGCTCAAGGGCTGAACCCAGATCAGTTCACCTTTAGGCAATAGTTTCAACTTTTGTTGCCATAAATCTCCAATAAATGTGAAAGTTGTAGGTTGGGGGAGTGAAAAAAGTAGATTCATTGTCCCTGTCTCCACCCACCCATTTGCTCTGTAATCTTCACATCTATATTTGTTCTTTGTTCATTGTAGTGGAATCACTATAATAATTAGTAATGTCATGTAGGATATAAATGCCAAGAAAAGCACATGCCAGGCATCTCACGTGTCATCTAGTGCAACAGAGCTCCACCCTTAGACTAATGCCTAAAAGTTACAAACTAGCCAAAACAAATCCAAACAAAAATCCTATCTACCAATGGTTTTATTTTGCAGATTTGTAAGTATTTCAATTTCATCATTTTTAACCTGGACAACATCAACACTGTAATGTACTAACTAAATGGACTTGACAATCTATTATTGCTAAAAAAAAAAAAAAGCTTTGGTAACTATTTGTGGTTTGAAAAAAAAAAAGAATCTGATCTATTCTACTCTGGTATCCGGTATCTCCTCAAATTAATTTCTGCCTAAAAATAAAGCTAATACCTTATTAGGGTGCAATACTTTCTCTTTAGGACATGGAGATGGTCTTCTATTATAAACTGGTACACTTATTTCTCTGTTGCTTCTTATGTTTTTACTGTAATTGTAAAAAGTTTTGGTTTTTCTAAAACCGAAATGAAACATGATGAAAATAAGTTTTATCACTTACTTCAGGGGGTGGCTAAAGCAATGTCCAGGCCTTCTCTAGTGACCATGTGGATTCTGGATTTATTCCAGGTTTATCTGGCTGTCTGGAACTTGAGCTGGGCATTAGGATGAGAGGCAAAAATTGCAGCTGTCAGAAGACGTGTTAAAAAAGAGCGGGTGTGTTGATTTCTAGCAGTTTCCTTTTGCTCGGAAAAGGCCTTTTTTCATTTGAGAGGGGAGGAGAAAGATTTCAGCCAGGGTGGAGATTATGCACATAGAGAAGGAGAGGAAAAGAGAGGCTTGTTTCGTTCTGTTGCTTTTTGAGGAAAAAAATAGGAAAATTATTGGAAAAAATGAAACACTCTGCATCTGAACTAGAATGACTCATAAGCAGAAGGGAGGAATTCTGTCCTTCAGCTGCCTCAGACTATTCAGTTAAGAAATTGAATATTCTCTGGTTTTCTAAATAATATTTGATCAAGAATGTGTCTCTCTGTGTGTAAACAACATTGTTTAGCTATTCCCATAGGAACCAATTATATTTATATTCTCGGTTTTGACATTTGGTCACTGGGAATCTACTACATCGTGCCACTTTTTGTGGTACAACTCCTCTCTCTGGAAAGCTAATTAAAAACAAAATTCAGCCTTCAATCGGAAGAAGTTGTGAACATCTGTTCTACAGAATCGGTAGCAGATTGCTATAGGAGAAACTGCATACAAATAAAAATATTGCTAGACTCTGTCCCTGCTTATATTTGACTGCAATAGAATCATCTCTGACAATGCAAATTCCCTTCTTGTCTTCACAGTTTCGTCTTTATTTCATCCATACCCAATACGTGAGTTAGTCATAAGATGTGCAAAATCAGTAAAGCTTTATTTTGGAGATGAGGTTGTGGGTGATCTGCCCTGGGTGTAACCAGATATACATTTTGAGAGCCTTGGGAAATCCCTCTCTGGTCACAAACCTTTGTCCACACAGCAGTTGCTTTCCATTTGATTGCCTTCTCCCTTAGTACATTGTTTCCTGACCTTTTTTTTCCTTCTTCCATCAGTTGCCTTCCCTTCTCCAAGCTATTTTTATTGAAAATGTTGTTCTAGTCCTTTATCATCAAGAAATGCTATCTTAACTCAAAGGGAATTTTTTTGTATGCATAATTTTCTTCCAACCAGTTGAAGTGCCAACATGATACCAGAACTCATTTTTGGCTAATTTAGATAACAATCTTGTATAAAAGGTTAGCAGATTGTTAATTACTTCATTCATCAATATTGTTATTGTCATGGGAACAAAGAGGCACTTCTAGAATTGTCTGCTTTAGTGCAGACCATTTTGGGTATAATGCAGTTAAATGGTTAAGTGGTTGAATGCAAGAATCTAGATGCCACTTGCTACTTTTAAGTCAGGCAGCAAAATGTTCTGAATTGACTCTGTTCTGACCATTTCCCCATATGTAGTCATGAATGTCAATTTTTCATTTATAATCATAAAAGCAGATGGGAGACTGATGTAATATATCTTGTCCAATAAGTGCATTTAACTTCTATTTATCATTATCACAGCTTTGCCATTATGGTTTATTTATTTATTTATACAAGAAGAGATTAATGGTCTTAGCATGATTGCAGACAGCTGAAGTTAACATAACCACTTAAAAATAAAGTCCCACAGGTTTGTATTATGTTAACTCTCACCACAAAAAGAAAAAAAGATAAAGCAAGGCATGACAGCTCTTAGATAGAGGCTGCAATGTTTATGTGGTTATAACATTACAGATAGCTAACATCTGTTATTTGTGTCGGCAATTAATTGAAGAGTCTGGAGTATGTTTAATATCAAGATGAGTCTTGCTATTAGAAAGTTCCTAGAGAGAGTGAGCAGCAATTGTGGCAGTATACACTGGAAACAGACTACAGAAAGAAAAAGAAGAAAAGAAGAGAGATGGAAAACAGGGGTTTTTGTATTTGAACTAATTTTACAGCCCATACATGATATTCCTAATATATGGTTGATAGGCGTTCTTGGAAGCATATGTTAGGCTTGTGATTCAGGTTTTACTTTCCTTATTTTATTAACTCTGCTTATTATCTTTATTGTGTTGAAATAAAATAATTTTAAAATGCATTTGTTTGATGGATATATAGCTTCCCATTTCCTTTTAAAAAATTTAAAACTATTTTAAAAGGTGAGGCAGGAAGCTTTGCCAGCCAGTGTTGAAGTTCAGACCCTAATACATAAAACAATTTGTGAATAGATAAAATAAATCCCGGAACTCAGGTATTACCCACTCCGGTTATATATATATATATGTTCATAAAGTGTGTGTGTGGATTGGACTGTTCTGTCCCAGCCTATGTATGCCCTTGTTAAATGCACAAGGACAAATCCCCTTTTGACAAGTAGGCTGGAGACTCAGAAGAAAACAAACCCCTTTTAATATTGGTAACAAACCTGCCAAATGGTCCAAAAACAAAGGCAACAAAACACAATCCAAATGGAGAAAATTGTCCACATGAAACACAATGCAAAACAGAATTATTCACTGGCAATACCAACAGAACATGATCCCATGAAGTACTTTGCAATGGTTGCCTTCAGCACCGCCCACACTTTCCCTTTTTGTAATTCAGTCCTCAAGGCATGGCTTCTCAATGCCTTCTCCCCCTCCCCCGGAGCCGCCCCATTGCCTCCCTCTGGCCTACTCTCCTGTGACTTTTCTTGCCACAGTTGTTAAGTGAATCACTGCAGTTAATTTAGTAATACAGGTGTTAAGTAAATCTGACTTCCCCATTGACTTTGCTTATCAGAAGATCACAAAGGGTGATCACATGACCCCAGAACACTGCAACTGTCCTAAATATGAGTCAGTTGCCAAGCATTTGAATTCTGATCATGTGACCATGGGGATGCTGCAATGGTCATAAGTGTGAAAAACGGTCAAAAGTCACTTCAGTGCTATTTGAACAGACACTAATAACAAACTATTGTAACTGTATTTCTAAGAGAAATTGGTGTCAGTAAAATTTCCTTCAGTGTTTTTTTCTCTCTTACATAATTACAAACCTGGGATAATAATGAAGGTGATGATTCATTTGTAACCTGGCCCACAGAGTCACCAAGAGTCTGACATGACTGAATGGGTGACATCATCATTGTCATCATCCAAATAATCAACATTTTCTTTATGGATGACTTAAAATATTTAAGTGCAAAATTTATATTTAAAAAAACCCTTAAAAAGAAGGCATAAATTCCTGTAATAATCTAAATTTACTGTAAATTTAGAGTACTACAGATATAATTGCATTTTTTGAAATGTACATTTCATTATATAGAAAATTTGGTTCCTCTTGCTTAGGAAAAAGGTACAGTCAGAAGATTCAGAATTATTTTCACTTGGTGAAAAATAACAATAACAAACCATTTATTAAGTTAGTATGACACTTTTGTATTATGGTCCGATTAATAAGCAAAATTTCTAAATGTACAACAGTAATATCCTTAATACTGTATATAATGTAATAAGAATGTTTGTTTATCCCAGGTTTTGTATTTTTTCTTCCAATGCTTTAAACTGTGGTTGGGTACTTAAATGACTAATTGACATCAGCAAAACTTCTCTTTTGAGGATATTACCGTATATACTTGAGTATAAGCCGAATTTTTCAGCCCACTTTTTGGGCTGAAAAACTCCACTTCGGCTTATACTCCAGTCAACAAAAAAATTTTACCGAGGACTTGCGCGCGGCCGAGGCTTCGGTGCTTCCCTCCAGAGGAAGAAGGCGCTGGATGCGGCCGGCTCTGCGGGGAAGGGGGAGCGGCGGCGGGGGCGACGGAAAAGCCGCAAAAACGGTAGGAGAGATGCTGACTGGCGGCGGCCTCGGAGGAGGCGGAGGGGGAGGAGGGAGGGAAGGGTGACCGGGCGGGGGAGGGGGGGGTGAGCCAGAAGGAAAAGGGAAAGTCATCCCGCAGAGCGGTTGCGAAAAGAGGGAGGAGATAAGCCAGCCCGGTACCTGGATCCGCTTCCTGTGTCTCCTCTGCTCTGCCATGATGTCCCCGTTTTGGTCTCCTGGTGACGTGGGGCTGAGCCGGAAAAGGGGGAGGGGGAGACCGAGGGAGGGAGGAAAGAAGAGAGAGAGAGAGACGAGCTAGCGTCAGCCAGCGGTGTCACGCGGGGCAGCAAGCCATTAGGAGCCCTTGGGGAGGCAGCGCAGTCTGGCCGCTGGGCTTGTGTGTGTGTGTGTGTGTCCCATCTGCAAAGCTTCCGAGGAAGGAGAAGCGGGATACTGGTTGGGGGGGGAGCGGCAAAAGCGGGGGGGGGGGGAGAGAGAAACGGCTCCGCCTTTGGTTCCCCCTCCTAAAGCACAGGGGCGCTAGAGAAAGTTTGGAGTTGGGTAAGGAAGCGCAAAATTCAGGAAGAAAAGCGGGGCGGCGGGCAAACGGGAGACCTGTACAAGGGGGAAGGGGAACTCTCTGCTTTGTGTGTGTGTGTGTGTGTGTGTGTGTCCCATCTGCAAAGCTGCCGAGGAAGGAGAAGCAGGATACTGGTTGGGGGGGAGCGGCAAAAGCGGGGGGGGGGAGAGAGAAACGGCTCCGCCTTTGGTTCCCCCTCCTAAAGCACAGGGGCGCTAGAGAAAGTTTGGAGTTGGGTAAGGAACCGCAAAATTCAGGAAGAAAAGCGGGGCGGCGGGCGAACGGGAGACCTGTACAAGGGGGAAGGGGAACTCTCTGCTGTGTGTGTGTGTGTGTGTGTGTGTGTGTGTGTGTGTGTGTGGCCCATCTGCAAAGCTGCCGAGGAAGGAGAAGCAGGATACTGGTTGGGGGGGGAGCGGCAAAAGCGGGGGGGGGAGAGAGAAACGGCTCCGCCTTTGGTTCCCCCTCCTAAAGCACAGGGGCGCTAGAGAAAGTTTGGAGTTGGGTAAGGAAGCGCAAAATTCAGGAAGAAAAGCGGGGCGGCAGGCAAACGGGAGACCTGTACAAGTGGGAAGGGGAACTCTCTGCTTTGTGTGTGTGTGTGTGTGTGTGTGTGTGTGTGGCCCATCTGCAAAGCTGCCGAGGAAGGAGAAGTGGAGGAGGCAGTGGCGGCGGAGGCGGCCGCAGCACCGGCAGCCTTCCGCTTTTGCCGCTTTTGTGTGTGCGTGTGTGTGTGTCCCATCTGCAAAGCTGCCGGGGAAGGAGACACACAAAGACACACAAAAGCGGCAAAAGCGGAAGGCTGCCGGTGCTGCGGCCGCCTCCGCCGCCGCCACTGCCTCCTCCATTTCTCCTTCCTCGGCAGCTTTGCAGATGGGACACACACACACACGCACACACAAAAGCGGCAAAAGCGGAAGACTGCCGGTGCTGCGGCCACCTCCGCCGCCGCCACTGCCTCCTCCACCCAACCAGTATCCCGCTTCTTCTTCCTCGGCAGCTTTGCAGATGGGACACACACACACACACACACACACACACACACACAGACACACACACAAAGCAGAGAGTTCCCCTTCCCCCTTGTACAGGTCTCCCGTTCGCCCGCCGCCCCGCTTTTCTTCCTGAATTTTGCCCTTCCTTACCCAACTCCAAACTTTCTCTAGCGCCCCTGTGCTTTAGGAGGGGGAACCAAAGGCGGAGCCGTTTCTCTCTCCCCCCCCCCCGCTTTTGCCGCTCCCCCCCAACCAGTATCCTGCTTCTCCTTCCTCGGAAGCTTTGCAGATGGGACACACACACACACACACACGCACACACAAAAGCGGCAAAAGCGGGGGGGGGGAGAAAGAAACACCTTGTTCTCTCGTCTCAGCGGAGACTTGTTTCGGGGGATCCAGCCTCTGTCACCCCCTTCTCTCAGCTGGGCAGCTGACAGAAAGGGGCGGCAGAAGCTGCATCCCCCGAAAGAAGTCTTCGCCGAGAAAATGGGCGCTGAGATTTTCTCGGCGAAGACTCACCTTCTCCCGTTCATCACATTCTTCGGTAAAGAGATTCACTCGATCCATGGTTTCAAGGTTGGGGTAGAGAAATCCCGGTTTGTTTCAAGAAACCGGGGTGGTTTATGAGCCTATAGATTTTAGACTTTGCATCTTGTTTTGCTTCCTCGGTTCCCACGAAGCCCGAAATTCTTTTTTCCCCCCTCTGGTTTCTGCCCAACTGTCAACTCGTGGTAAAACAAACAAACAGAAAGCCCCCCCCCTCTCTCTCTCTCTCTCTCTAACGAATTGAACAGGCACCCAAGCTATCAGGTGATGGCGTTCACGCTTGGGTGTTTGCGCGGATCAGAAACGGAAGGAGAAATTCATTTCTGCTTGCAATTCACTATCTCGGTCATCCCTGAGAGAAGAGAGCTTTTAAAGAAGCAGCTGCAAAATTCGTTCATCCTCATCCTCTTCCTCATCTCTCTCTCTCTCTCTCTCTCTCTCTCTCTCTCTCTCTCTCTCTCTCTCTCTCTCTCTCTCTGTGTGTGTGTGTGTGTGTGTGTGTGTGGTGTGTTATCTCGAACCAGATGGGATGGCAAAGTCAAATGCAAATGGGGATCTTGCAGATCTTGCCCTGCCTTTCACCCCACGGTTACCTTCTGTTCTTGATGAGCTCACGAGTGCTCAAGGACAAAATAGGGCAGGGCAGAGCCGGCAGTTAAAAATAGGATGCAGATAAAAGGAAAGGTAAGGAGGGGTTCAGGTTGAGAGGAGAGGCTGCATAGCCTTAGTGTAACTCCTGTTTGGGCTGACTGGGTTGCCTCCGATGGGCTCTGACAGTGGAACAGAATGGAATAGAAAATATGGAATGGAATGGAACAGAACGTAGAACAGAACAGAACAGAATAGAATAGAATAGAATAGAATAGAATAGAATAGAATAGAATAGAATAGAATAGAATAGAATAGAATAGAATAGAAATATAGAAAGTGAATGGAATAGAATAGAATAGAATAGAAATATAGAAAGTGAATAGAATAGAATAGAATAGAATAGAATAGAATAGAATAGAATAGAATAGAAATATAGAAAGTGAATAGAATAGAATAGAATAGAATAGAAATATAGAAAGTGAATGGAATAGAATAGAATAGAATAGAAATATAGAAAGTGAATAGAATAGAATAGAATAGAATAGAATAGAATAGAATAGAATAGAATAGAAATATAGAAAGTGAATAGAATAGAATAGAATAGAATAGAATTATAGAAAGTGAATAGAATAGAATAGAATAGAATAGAAATATAGAAAGTGAATAGAATAGAATAGAATAGAATAGAATAGAATAGAATAGAATAGAATAGAATAGAATAGAATAGAGCTGGAAGGGACCTTGGAGGTCTTCTAGTCTAGCCCCTTGCTCAAGCAGGAGGACCTATACCAGTGGTGGTGAACCTATGGCACGCCTGCCAGAGGTGGCACTCAGAGCCCTCTCTGTTGGCACGTGCGCCACCACCGCTGCCAGCAGCAGGTCCTTGTCGGTTGGTGGACTGGAAGAAAAGGGAGGGGGAAGCATTTTACATGCGTGCATGCGCGCACGGGGCCACGAGCAGGCACATGCTGCAAAGGGGGCGGGGCTAGTGCCTGCGTGATACTCACTAGCCCAGCCCCGTTCTCACGTGGTGCGGTGCCTTGTATCTGCACCCTGCGGCGCGGCGGTTGGCATTTTTGTGCCTTGCGGTACGGTGGCCCATTTTTTGCTCCCCCTTTTTTTCGTGCCAGAGGCGGCACTCAGAGGCGCCTCCCTGTCCCCTCCCCCGAGGGCACCAGAATGCCGATGCTGCCTTGGCACTTTGTGATAAACAAGTGGGTTTTGGCTTGCGGTTTGGGCACTCGGTCTCTAAAAGTTTCGCCACCACTGACCGATACCATCTCAGACAGGTGAATGTCCAGTCTCTTCTTAAAAACCTCCAGTGATGGAGCACTCTTGATTTCTGGTGGCAAGCTGTTCCACTGGGCAGCTGAGAGAAAGGGGCGGCAGAAGCTGCATCCCCCGAAAGAAGTCTTCGCCGAGAAAATGGGCGCTGAGACGCCTCATTCTCTCGCTCAGCGGAGACTTCTTTCGCGAGATCCAGCCTCTGCCGTGCTGCACCGAGAGAACAGCAAGCCGCCCCATTCTCTCGGCAGAGCACTCCACCGCCCCATTCTCTCGGCGGCTTGCCACCCCGTTCTCTCATCTCAGCAGAGACGTCTTTCGGGGGATCCAGCCTCCAGCTGCTGCATTTCCCAGCCTCGGCTTATACTCGAGTCAATAACTTTTACCAGTTTTTTGGGGTAAAATTGGGGGTCTCGGCTTATACTCGAGTCGGCTTATACTCAAGTATATACGGTACTTATTAACAAAAAAGTGGTTCTGTGTACTAAATAAGCAAACCACTCAGAATACATTTTAATTTATTTTCTGTATTAAATAAATAAACCACTTAGAGTACCCTCTAATACTTTATTTTGCCTGCTGTACACTTTCTGTAAGTTAGACCATATGAGGTACCTTGATTCAAAAATTGTTGACCAATGATGCAAAGTTTAGCCCAGTTAAAAGTCACAACAATGATAATTTGGGTCTACAGATCTCTTATTGCAAAGAACTGTGCATGGTATCTGTGTTTGTTTCCTCACCTGCATATTATCAGCTTATGGTGAGATGCATGTTGTTGGATGCTGAGTGTGCATTGAATGTTGAACAGACATGAATTCACTGAAACATTTCCTGTGCCTTTGAGCATTCCTGTAATAACTGCTGAACCTGTACAAATGGTATTATAAAGATCACAGGCTGTAGCTGTCTAGGAAAAAGGAGCATATACAATACACTTAAACAAATGTCACAAAAAAACCAGTCCTGTGCGCCTATTACAGTTTCAACCACAGGATCATGGGGAAATTAAGTGCCGCCATGTGTTTGTTGGACCCGTGTCCCTCCTGGCTGGTTTATGCGGCCTGGGAGGTTACACGAGGCTGGCTCCTGGCAGTTATAAATGCTTCCTTGAGTGAGGGGTGCTTCCCTGCCGCCTTGAAGGAGGCGGTGGTGAGGCCCCTCCTCAAAAAACCTTCCTTGGATCCAGCTATTCTAAACAACTTTCGTCCTGTCTCCAACCTTCGCTTTCTTGCGAAGGTTGTTGAGAGCGTGGTGGCACGGCAGCTCCCTTTGGTCCTGGAGGAAACTGAGTATCTGCATCCATACCAATCGGGTTTCAGGCCCGGGTACAGCACAGAGACGGCATTGGTCGCACTGCTGGATGATCTCTGGCGGGCCCGAGACAGGGGTTATTCCTCTGTCCTGGTCCTTTTAGATCTCTCAGCAGCTTTTGATACCATCGACCATGGTATCTTGCTGCGACGTCTGGTGGGGTTGGGAGTGGGAGGCACCGTTCTGCGGTGGTTCTCCTCCTACCTCTCGGGCTATTCGCAGACGGTGTTGACAGGAGGGCAGAGGTCAGCCCCTAGGCCCCTTAGTTGTGGGGTGCCTCAGGGGTCGGTACTCTCACCTCTCCTGTTCAACATCTATACGAAGCCGCTGGGTGAGATCATCCGTGGTTTCGGGGTGAGGTATTATCAATATGCCGATGATACCCAGCTCTTTATCTCCACCCCGAACCAAGCCAGTGATGCCCTCGATGTGATGTCCCGTTGCCTGGAAGCGGTACGGATTTGGATGGGGAAGAACAGGCTCCAGCTCAACCCGGCCAAGACTGAGTGGCTTTACGTACCAGCATCTCATCTTGTCCAAGAGGTTCCATCTTTGGTTATGGGGGGAGAGGTGTTGCCTCCCGTTGATAGGGCACACAATTTAGGCGTCCTCCTGGATTCACGACTCAGTTTTGAAGATCATATTGGAGTCGTGGCCAGGAGGGCATTCGCCCAGGTTCGCCTGGTGCGCCAGTTGCGCCCCTATCTGGACCGAGATGCCCTACGTACGGTCACTCATGCACTCGTTACCTCTCGGATAGATTACTGCAATACTCTCTACATGGGGCTGCCCTTGAAGACCACCCGGAGGCTCCAGCTGGTGCAGAATGCGGCCGCGCGGGTAGTGATGGGAGCATCCCAATACTCCCATATTACACCCCTCCTGCGTGAGCTGCATTGGCTACCGTTTGTCTTCTGGGCGAGATTTAAGGTGCTGGTACCTACCTTTAAAGCCCTACATGGCTTAGGCCCGGGATATCTGCAGGACCGTCTGCTGCCGGGGACGACTTCCCATCGCCCAGTGCGCTCACACAGAGAGGGCCTCCTCAGGGTGCCGTCGGCCAGACAATGTCGGCTGGCGACCCCCAGGGGGAGGGCCTTCTCTGTGGGAGCGCCAGCCCTTTGGAATCAACTCCCCCTTGAGCTTCGGATGGCCCCAGACCTCCGGTCCTTTCGCCACGACCTCAAGACGTTCCTTTTCCATCAGGCTGACCTGGATTGATGATGGGTTTTTAAAAGTTTTAATTTTTAACTGTGTAATTAATATTTGGGGCTTTTATTTAATTTTTTTTCTTAACTTTTGTACTGTTGGTTTTTTATTGTTGTTAGCCGCCCTGAGTCCTCTGGGAGATAGGGCGGCATATAAGTCCCATAATAAATAAATAAAAATAAATAAATAAATTTATCAGTGACATTTCTCTCAAGACAAATTTCCCATCATTGCACTGATCAAAAGTTGTTGTTGTTGTTGTTAGCTGCGAAGTCGATATGACGCTGATCAAAAGTAGGTCCATAATTTCAAATATTATATTAAATCATAATGGCATGATTCATATCTTATACTTAGTCATAAACCATGATATACATGATATTCACACATGCTCAGAAAAACCAAACCAAACAGATCTTAATACATTATGTAAATAGAATCACTGCATTCTGTTCAGCTTAAGCAAATTGTGACCATCCTGTCTATAGCTTAAATTAGGTAAAGGTCTCCCCTGTCCAGTCAAGTCCGACTCTAGGGGGCAGTGCTGCTCTCTGTTTCCTAGCTGAGAGAGCCAGCATTGCCTAAGAATGTTTCTGTGGTCATGTGGCTGGCATGATTATATGCCAAGGTGCACAGAACTCTGTTCCCTTCTCACCAAAGCGGTACCTATTTATCTATTTGCATTTCCATGCTTTTGAACGGCTAGGTGGATAGGAACTGGACAAGAATGGGAACACACTCCCTCACGCGGTGCTTGGGTCTTAAACTGCCAACCTTATGGTTAACAAGCCCAATGTCTTAATCACTAGGCCTCTGTACCTCCTCTCCACAACTTAGAGTTCTTTTATTTTCAACTTGTCAAATTGTCATGCTATATGAAGCTTTGCCCTGAAAAGTCTGTTGAGCAGTACATGACATGGCTCCAAAAGAAGGAATAACAATGGGGAAGAGGGGAGCAAAGATTTGAAGAGAAAGTATGTGCTGCCTCACAGAGATCAGTGTAAATACAGGAAGGTTTATTACCATTAAATAGAAATTAGCATGTCTTGCTGCAGTACAACAGATCTCCTTTGTATTAACAGGTGTTAACGGCTGATGGTGGGAATTTCAAAATTGTTAGTTCTTTATCTGTAAAACTGACTTAAATAGAACAGTTCTTAACTAAAGCTCTCCTTCAAAAAATAGGAATAGGAAAAGCAGGTGTAATCTGTGGATATCTGACCAATCTTGTCACACAGTGTGCCAATTATTGTCTTACTTGGACTGAGAAGCACTGACAATGGACCTTCATTCCCCTGTCATCTTGCAACTGGACTACTGTAATTTATTTTACATGGGGCTTTGAAGACCACCTGGAAACCTTAGTTGCCCATAATGTGGAAGCTTCTATGCTTATTTAGCAGGCTTTGTAAGGTCATATAGCCAAACTGTTACGAAAGCGGCATGTTCACTATGTGTTGTACTGTAGAGTGCTGTTTCAAGGTGCTGATGAAACCTATAAAGCCTTGGATGGCTCTGAGCCTGGATATCTAGAAGACCACCTTTCTCAGGATTCCTGTTGAAGGTTCCCTCCTGTTGTGTGATTTGTTTCCTTTTTATTATTTTGTTATGCATTTTGATATATTACATTGTTTCTGTACACTAATATTTGTACAGTATTAATTAAAATAATATTCTGTTGTTTAGATCAGCAGCCCCCAAGTTTTATGGCTTGGCAGCCTGGCAGGTGGGGGGAGGGGAACTGGCCTGTAGAAGCAGTGGGCCAGTGTGGGCATGCGCATGCCCACTTCCAACTGTCCACGGCCCGGTTGTGGGCCACGGACCGAGAGTTGGGGACCCCTGGTTCAGATAACTTGGAGTATTTGATATAGAGAAAAGGAAAGTTATATTCTAACAGTTTTAATTAGCATATTATTGTTATTATTATTATTATTATTAATAGTAGTAGTAGTAGTAGTAGTAGTAGTAAAGTTGGAAGGGACCTTGGAGGTATCTAGTCCAACCCTTTGCTCAGATAGGAAACCCTCTACCATTTCAGACAAATGGCTGTTCAGTCTCTTCCTAAAAACTTCCAGTTTTTAAAAGCATAAAATTTGACTTTTCCTACAAAATTAAGTATAATGTTGAAAAGGAGAAACCTCTGCAAATTATTTCAAAATGGTTGTTATACCATGTAGGTTTTGGTCTGGAGATGATTACTTAGCATTGAAGGCATTTCTTACTGGTTTATTGTGCCCTCTAGTGTCCTTGAAATACTGTTTCTGAGTTTGCTTAATTTGTGCCTACTCATGAACATTTTTATGAGACAGAAAGTTACATTTTGTTTTACTTTAGGAAATGTCTGACAATATAAAATGGTAGTATTATTTACTCTGTGTTGCCCTTTGCAGGTAAAATGTAAAAATATATCGTATGACATTTTGATGCTCAATGGAAATTCAGCATTCAGCCTTTCAGTAAATGAATAAATAAATAAGAATTTTTGAGACCATATTTAATAACATCTGCTGCCGCTATAAATGTGGGGAAATGGTCTACTTCTTGTTATTTTATTAATTTAAAAACATTTCTAATAAAAATAAACTATAAATGGTCGAGTATGAACCACCTTATTTTGTTTTTATTACCTATACTGTATTACAGCAACCATATTTTTCAGGATATCATAACCAACCAATCAACCAGCAACATCTACTTCTTCTAACATTTCCTTTTCCCCAAATCACTTTAGATGCTGAGCTTCCTCTATGGGTCATCCCTTCTGATTTATCTTAAGAATTCAGCACTAGTATTGGAAAAAAGGTGGTGGGAGGATGTCACTTCTAGCTGTGACATCTGATAAAATGTCAAAATCTAGTCTACAAGATGATGCATCCAGAAACTGTTCTCTTTAATGATTTTGTGTTCTTTGTTCTCAGCCTGTCTATCCTCAAACTTTGCTGTAATAGAATGCATATTCTTTTCTTGATGGACAAGGCTGGGCAATTTCTCTTGTCCAGCTGGTTCCATTTTGCATCAGCTCTTGATTGAGACACAAAGGAGGCTTACAGTTGTGCCAGTTCTTCAGAAGGTTGTTCATGGTTCCTTGATCTACGATGCCCAGCAGTTGTTCTTTTTCTTCCTCTGACTCTAATGGTGCCTTCTCTGGAATGTGCATATGTGTGTGGCCCATGAAGGGATCTTTGTTTATGTTCTCAAAGAATTGCTGAACGCAAATCTTGGCAAAACTCTTAGCATGTTTTGTACATGTCTCTTCAAAGAGCTTCCGCTCAATGTCAATGTAGTGGGACCAATATTTGCTCTTCAAAAAGGCAGATTGAGTAAAGCAGGGACGTATGGCTCGGACAAGGAAAGCCAGCAGAGTTACTAGCAGCACAAAGACCCAGCCTGTTGCCTGCGAAGGGAAAGAAAGGTCATAATAATATACTAAGCTATTAAGGTGGGTAAGCTAGGGGCATTTGCTGATTTTACCCATAATTATAAACGTATTTTGTTTAGTTTCTATTTAAGTTCTTTCCTGTTTTACACCTAACTACTTCACAAAAATGTCCTGGCAACATCATTTTTCTTCTGAATCTCTGTGACATTATCTTCATCTTATCATCAGCCTATGAGTGCGGTAGTCTGAAGTTGTTTTTTGCTGTACTGGTATTGAAATAGGGTTTTTATTTTAAGTGGACAATATCCATGGCCGCTGGGAACTATATAAAATGTGTTACACTTTACCACCCATTAAGTTGGGGGTAAGTCAAGGGATCAGTATTGGGTAAGATCAAAACAATGCTAATTAGCCATTTTAGGCTGATGTAGGAACACACCTTCTCTCTAGTCCAAGCTCAGCCTATCTGCCCCTATTCTCATGTGATCTCTCAAAGAATTTGATATGACTATGCTATATTAGAAGTTTATTAGAATTGCACAATAAAGGTTCAATAGTCAGTACTGTCAGTACTTAAAGAATTTACCAGTTTTGTGCAAAGTGAAATAGTGATACACTGGAATGATGAGACCATAAACCTAATTGCCCAGAAAAATCTGGAATTTAGCCTAAAAGAAAACAAAGAAAGAGGAAACAAACCTGAAGTGCTACTTATGACTTTTCCCTTTGTGACTCTGATCTGATTATTTTTCCAATTTATTCAGTTTCGGTTAAAACAGAACAGACTATAGGAAGAGAAGCATAGGAGAGCTGACAGGCAGAATTGTATAGCCAGAACTACCCCATTCCTCTGGCCGATGGAATAATGTGCAAACCAAACCAATATATGGCTTTGTAATGACAAATCTGATTGCTTTTGAATTCTAGATACCTTAGGTTGGTATGTATATGAAGGGAACAGCAAGAAATTACACTGGAAGCCAGGTTCATATTTCATGGTGACTGCATGTACAAAACAGCATCTCTATATAGTTGACTGTAGAATTGGAGAGATTCCTACTAAGACAAGACTTTCTTTAGGGTAGGGTGAAGTGGAATGATTGTAGGGTGAAATGGGTTGGGGTGAGGTAAGAGGAAGGCAGCAAATCTTCTATGTGTTCCCTTGGTGATAACAGAATGGAGTTTTCCCCCCCCTAATTCTATAAAGATCTGCTGCAAAATACATTCAAATCACATGAGCACACAATATTCATTGTTTGGGAAAAGCAATGATTTATTTGATTAGCATGCAACATAAGAAGGATTAGGACCTTTAGTGCCAGATTTCAAAAGTTGAAAATGTCCTTATGGGTTGACTACCTGGAAGGAATTTACATCTTATAAAAGATGCAGGAAATGAGTGTTGACAACAAACAACAGAATATGATTGTGCTGATTATAAGCTAGAATCATGGATTATATTAAACTACTTTTGCATGGCAAATGAAATATGGAATGGGGAAGGGTAATCTGGCTTGATCCTATAGAAACTGAAGGCCAACACAGTATGAAGGCACAGATTGGGAAAAGCTATTCTACACGAGCTAACTTGAACCAATTCCTATTTTCATTATTGTTTGCTTACCTGTGAAATGCAGCGTAGATACCTGGTTGCCACTTCTCTGGCAATCAGTTCTTGGCCACTATAAATGTCATCACAGGGAATCTGGGCTAAAATCTTCCTGATCTCCTTCTCAGGAAGAGGTCTATAACTGCTGTTTCCAAGTTTGTGCATGGGAACAGAGGTACTGAAGGCACATATAAAACATTCCCCGTGCAACAGTGTGACTGAAATCCAAATTACAGGAGCAATTATAGCCCGCTGAGCCATGGAGCAGAACATGTAACGCAAAACAGCTGGGTCTTTCTGTCGTTTCCCTATGGGCCTTTTCCATTCTTCAGCCAACATTGAAACATTGTTATTCATCACAAAACCAAACAGGAACAAGACTAAGGGAGGCACAAACAGGATACCCATCCCATAGGCCAGATTGTAACTAGGTAGACATGGGCACTTGAAATCAAAAGCCACGTAGATCTGTGCACTCAGGAGAGCCATAATGCCACATATGCCATTCATAAATGATTCCTGGTTGGACTGGAGGAACTGGAATATCATTCGAAATTTATCCATCTTCTTTGTTGCTTTATGAACAGTCTTGTAGAAATATCAGTGGTGCCCCTTGGTTTTCCAGAAGTTACAAAGAAAATGTCAATAATCATCCAACATTCTGCTTCTCCAGCAATTTTTTCATTATTCAGAAAACATGCCTCTCCAGTTGTCTATTGCTGTCTACAAAAAGTTACTTTACCTTTCACCTCTGTTCCTCCCAGGACTTGGAGTGTGCTGCAATACCAGTTCTGAACCATCACTTCTGAACCGTTTTAGATAAGTCTTGTCTTAATGCAAGGAAGGTTTCTTCTATGTTTCTCTCCCTCCCTGTCTTTTTAGTAGCCTGGTTTCCTGATGGTGTTTCTTTCTGGGGAAAGCAGATATTTTGACTCTGTTTCAAACACTTTTCATTTGTAACAGGAAAGGTATATCTCTGATTTTGGTGAAGCTGTTTGCAAGAATGGCTCCTCCCACAGCCCATACAAAAACAAGATGCCCCACCTGCAAAAAGAAAGAAGAGAGCCTATGCAAAATGATAGGTAGGATGGATTCCATTCTGCATAAAAGGATTCCTAGGCAACAGAAATATTCTTTAGTGGCTTTTTCTCTTCTGCTAGTATTGTTTTGAAATTAAGAAATCAACCTCTGCCTGGCAGAGGAACGGGGTAGGTTGGGATTTATGCCTCAGGAAAAAAAAGGAGAAATCGTACATTGTTATTATTATTTTTTTCTAAAAATAGCTGTCAATAAATAATTTTCAGTATTTATTCAGTGGAAACCAAAACAACAACAACAAAACAAACCCAGCCACCTCAAACAAAGCCAAATAGCATGCATGTAGCTCTGAAGTGCCTGGAACCCCTCTACTGCAGAGCTTCCCAGGGCCAGGATTACCCTTAGGGAAAACTAGGGTTCTGTATTGGGCTTAGGGAATCACAGAGCTATGTGCCATTCAGCTGTCCCTACAGCCACTGAGATAGTTTGCTGGTTTCTCTTTGTGCCTTTTCTCACTGCTGAAGTAAAGTATAATCTGCCAGTCCTTGAGCTGGTTAAGAATTGTAGCAGCATAACCTTGGAGGCGGTGGCTCAGTGGGTTAGGATGCTGAGCTTGTCGATCAGAAGGTCGGCAGTTTGGCGGGTCGAATCCCGAGTGCCAAGTAGCAGAGTGAGTGCCTGTTACTTGTCCCAGCTTCTGCCAACCTAGCAGTTCGAAAGCACGTAAAAATGCAAGTAGAAAAATAGGGACCACTCCAGTGGGAAGGTAACAGCGTTCCGTGTGCCTTTGGCATCTAGTCATGCCGGCCACATGACCATGGAGACGTCCTCGGACAAGCGCTGGCTGTTCGGCTTTGAAACGGAGATGAGCACCGGCCCCTAGAGTCGGAAACGACTAGCACACATGTGCAGGGGAACCTTTACCTTTACCTTTAACCTTGGCTACTGCTGCTGCTTCTATAGTCACTCTCTCAATGATGGTGTCCATAGCATAGAATCATAGCTAGAAGAGATCTTGGATGTCTTCTGCTACTGTGTACATGGCATATTGAGAAAGGTATTAGTCTGTTCCATCCTTTCCCTTGCTTTTCCTCCAAATGCTGTAGCCACCAATCACTTCCCTTAATGTGGGAGGTAGAGGAGACTTAGAGTAAAGATGAATTCTCACACATGATGGCATCACATACAAATAGAACTTCAATAGGACTAACAATTCAAAGAAATAGCTCAATATATAATACATTAACAAATATCAGGAACCTAATTTATGTTTAGCTCCATGATTTTCTTCTGAAACTCCAGTCCTTCTCCAGGTCAGGGTGCATTTCTTACCTGATAGGAACCAGGTTAGGAAACTAGACACCCTGTCATTATGGAAGAACAGAGACAAAATAAGTCCCCTTCCCTTTAAAAGTTTATTTGATAGAAAGGGAAACCTTCCAGCTCCTGTTTGTTTGCCCAGAGTTCAGGTTTCCTAGTATCTGTTCTCAGTTTAGAACAGTGGTCTTCAAACTTGGCCCTTTTATGACTTGTGGACTTCAACTCCCAGAATTCCTCAGCCAGTGTGCACAAGTCATAAAAGGGCCACGTTTGAAGACCCCTGGTTTAGAGTGAAAGATTGAAACAGTTTTCCACATTTCAGCCTCTTGGAATGCTACTACCGAAGCATATTCAGAGGAACGATTTGGTAAGTCTAACAATAACAGTGTCACTATCAGAAACCAGTCTCAACTTAGTATATTTCCATTTTTTATTATTCTGTGATGTCTATAAGAATTTAAAAATACCCTTTCAGGGAAATCAGTATGCAAATACAACTGATCTCCATGCAGCATGTTCATCCTCAGCTTACTTTAGGAAACAGCTAATTTGATTAAAGCTCTTAGTAAAAGTAGAAGCAGGTTCATAATCTTTGTATTCACTATGTGAATGTAATTAAATTAGAACAATCCCAAGATATATTGAGCTGAATAGATTGGGATAGCGTAATTAAAAATGCTTTCATTCATTGTTGTCTTACTAAGAAGATTCGATGAACCTGGTCGTGAGAGAAAATGTATGTTTGATTCAGGCCCTTTAAAGCAATTTTTAAGAATATTTATAGCCTGATTTTAATTCTGAATATTTATGTATTAAATGATGGGAGAATATGTACCCTAGTTGGCAACAAGATGAATAATGCAAAATATGTTCTGACAATGGTCAAAAAGTAAATTCAGGCATCCCTATTTTAGCTAAATTTGCACATTATGCAAAACTGTTATTGGTTTAGTTGTGCTTTACTGAGTAAAGTTAAATGTCACAGTAAATCACAACCTGAATAGTTGTCAAGAGCTGATGGATATAGACATTTCTATCCTTTGCCCTTACTAATTAAAGTCAAGAATAATATAGCTACATATCTAGGTTCTAAAAATCCTGACTACTAGTAGATGGCTGCAAAACTGTATGGAAAACCTTCACCTGCCAAGTGACAATTGTTCAAGGTGCAATGCATCAACCTGCGAATCAATGAGAATCATCTTACATCTCCATTTCAAGGGCCATTGGGCCAGTGGTGTCTAAAGACATTTCCATGGTCACGTGGCCAGCATGATGTCAAGGAGCACTGTTACTTTCCCACTGAAGTGGTACCTATTTAACTACTTGCATTTGCATGCTTGCATTTGCTGCTAGGTTGGCAGGAGCTAGGGCAAGGATAAGAGGTCACCCCTGCCTCAGGACATTTGGGTAACGAACCTGGGCTGTTGGTTTTCCAGCTGACTGCTAAGCCATTGTGCCGCCCTTAACAACCAGGATGGAGACTTTTAAAGGAAACTAACTTTGCAAACCTCACTTTCTAATCACTTTGGGAAAATTGCTCATTAACTATTTCTAAGCTATTAGAGACCTTCAGAATTAAAATTTAGATAGATAGACAGACAGACAATGTTACTTTTGACTATCATTTTTATAGATTTTCTGTTGACCCCAGAACTGAGAAAGTGATGTTTTATGGATTTGTTTATAGATAAGAGATGGTATATAGAATGGATAAATGTTTGTACCTCTAGAGATGGTGAAGAGCTACTAAATTTGTTTATATTTGTGATGAACATTGGAAGCCTCTTCTTTATATATATTTCTCTTTCTTTAGTATTCTTAATTTTCTTTCTTTTTCCTTATACTTTTTTACTTTTTTTTCTCTATTCTGTTCTTTTAGGTTTGGTTTGTATTGAATCTCATTATCATAAAAATTCTCAATAAAAACAAACTTGGGGATGTTGAGGCTGGAATAGGAATCTTTTTGACTTTTGATCATACGTAATGAGACAATTGCTTATACCATTTTCAAAGTTGTCATGCACACAAATACACAAGGAGGTTTATCTCTTCTCAGACATGCATTCTTTCCTTGTAACCTTCTTCCTCTAGTTTCTGATATCAGTGCCTCGCCTATCTTATGGCTTACTGATATTAAGAATCCAGCATGTCTTTCTTGTTCCAGTGAATTTTACTGGGGTGCATAAATAAATAAAAAGGTGAATTTGTAAACTGTACAGTGATACTTTGATACACATTGTCAATTGGTTCCTGGAGGAGCAATGTGTGCCAAACAAATTTTCCCCACAAGGAATAATGTAGTGAGTCACAAGGCAGCTGACAGTGACAAGTTCTAGCTTGTGGGTTGAGTACCAAACAAACAATAAGTACTGGGACAACATTTTTGTGTCAAAATTCGTTGAGTACCAAATTCAATGAGTTTCAAAGCAGTTGAGTATCAAGGTATCACTACACTTGGTTCAGACCTTAAAAATGTAAAGCAATAGAAGCTCTTTTTCAAACAGTACCCTTTAGTGAAGCAGAATAGCTCATGACAGACTTGAGTAACACAAAATATGCAGTCTTTACAACAGAAAATGCTAGATGTTTATTTATTTATTGGCTGCCAAGCAACATGGAAATAGGCTGGCAATTAGACCTGTACCCTCATAATTTCTGCATTGACATTGAATTAATTATGGACAAAATCAGTTCTAGCCAGAAGGATATGTCTTTCCTGGGAGAAATATTACATCCTATTTCTTCTCCTTTCTGTTCCAAGGTTGGAAAAACAGTCTTTTATTTTTAACAGTATTAGTCAAAGAGCACCTATTATGAGCAGTCTGCCATGCCAAATGGCTTATTATCTAAAACAGACTCAGAAAACAATGGTGACATAGATAAACAGAGGAAGTAGATACATAAACTAGTTCAGCAAAGATACAGCACTTTAGTAATAATCAAATAACAAAAATTACAAGTTAAAGATAATTAAGCAAGTTATTACAAAGCAATGTTCTATTAAAAGCATAAAACCACCTTGCAATTTAGCAGCCTCTCTCTATCAGTTATTATAAGGTCCCAGGTTGCCCACTTCAGGTAAAGATATGCATGGTTCTCTTACCTTTCACTCTAGTTTAAATGAGAATTTATTCTTTAAAATAAAAGATAAACAAAATTGATATATAGACATTCCTGTATAGCAATAGCAGTAGCACTTATATATTGCTTCATAGTGCTTTACAGCCCTCTCTAAGCGGTATACAGAGTCAGCATACTGTCCCCAACAATCTGGGTCCTCATTTTACTGACCTCGGAAGGATGGAAGGCTGAATCTACCTCGAGCCGGTGAGTATCCAACCCCTGGCAGTCAGCAGAATTAGCCTGGAATATTGCATGCTAATCATTGTACCACCATGGCTTATCTCAAAAATTTCTTTTTTATTGCATACTTTCATTATTCACTAACAATTACAGTTGTTTTTCTAATAATACAATTTGCTTGCTTTGTCTTTTTGTCTGTTGGATAAGACTGTCAATTGAAACAAACAAACAAACAGATTCTGTCCTATGCCTTTATGAGCAATTCTATCACATTACTACAACTCTACCACACTTGCTTGCTTTAAGAGTCTTTTAATTCTGGTTGATGAACATTTAGCCAATTATAATTCACCACGGTTGGCTTCCTGCATTGCACTAAGCCATTTGATTTTGTCCATTATTGGATTATTGCTTAAGATGGTGGATAAACCCAGATAGTTGGGACTGCAATATACCATGATTTTAAAAATTGTGTGTAAGCCAGTCTGAACCATTTTGTGTTCTGTCTGATGATCTATGCCCAATGTAGAAACAAAAGTGATAAAACTTGATAAAAAACTCAATTCTTTAAATAATTCCAGTTGCTGTTCAGAAAAGTTCAGTTGCTTAGTCTTGCAGATCAAGGCAGTAGACCCCTGTTGCTGTGGGGAGCCATGTGACATGGTAATTGTCTAAGTGTTTCAACTTTCTTTTAAACATCTGCTTTCTTGGCTGAGGATGGCACCTGTTAATTGCCCAAAGCAAAGATATCATCTCTTTGCCCTTAGGCTTGGCTCAAATCCAGTGGAGGTTTCCTGTTGTACCAGCACAGAAGAAATTTGCTCATTTGCTCCTGGCTAGTGATGCCACTCAAACAAATATTTTCCTTTGCTTTTGCTCCCTTTTCTTCCGAGTAGGCATTAAACCGTCTGAGTTTGATTTCTGTCTGCATGCTCTCAAAGAAATGGAGGATACACTTGTGTGCAAAGTCCCGTGTTTGTTCACAACAGGTCTCTTCAAATATTTTTTGTTCAAGATCAATGTAATTGCTCCAGTAGCGGGTTTGCAAAAAGGCAGCATGATTGAAGCAGGGCTTGAGAGAATGAGCAAGGAAAGCCAACACGATGAGGATTAAAAGAAGACTCCAACCAAAAGCCTGGAAACAAATGACAAATGGATCAAGAGCTTTGGATTTACAGCAAGAAGGTGAAAACCAACCCTAGATTGGCTCTACATCCTTATGCAACTTCAAGTCTCACATCAGTTTTCAGGGCCAATAAATCTGTACCATAATAACATAATGTTTATATCAATCTTGAGGAGAAATCACTTTTTTGCCAGGAAGAAATCCTGGCCAAAAAAACAAAAAAGGAGGTGCAGAGCAGAAGTGAGGTGATACCGGTATAAGTATAAAACACCTTTGCAATGAGTTTACAACTATTAGAATATCCAGGTTTCCAGTGGGAAAATCTGGGAGTTGTAATTCCAGCATGTTTGGAAAATCTGGTGCAGTGAATGGAGACAATTAGATTTGACTCTTTTGAAAACTTAATTTTAGATATATATTTTACTTATAAACTAGAGTAAATAACTTATTCCAAGGTATTTTTATACAGGTTTTTTTTAATCCCCATTTGGCAGGAAGGCTAGGAATGACAGGATCTGTGGTCCAATGCATTTATTGGGTGCTGGATTGGAAGAGTATTCCTCACAGGACCAAATGCCAATAGATGCTCATTACTTACTTGTGAACAGCATTTGAGATACCTGGACACTGCCTTGCGGGAAGTGTTATTCCTCATCAACTCATCATGTTTGCATGGGATTTTGGCAAGAAAGTGTTGTAAGGCATCATAGGTGGTGATGTTGGCAGCTAAATCTGGAAATTTCTCAGGATCAATGGAATTGCTGAAGGCACAGACAAAACATTTCCCATCAAGGAGGGTGACTAGGATCCAAACAGTGGGTGCTATCATAGCCCGTTGCATAACAGAAGAACACATGTACCTGTGCATTGGGCAGACAGGAAGAGATCTGTCTGTTATATCACAAACTGAAGAGAACATAGGAGCCTTTACAAGAAAAGTGATAGAATCAGAGGGTTTGAATGTATTAATTTATGCCATTAGTTTTATTCTGCGTAAATCTATTTTGCTATGTATTTTTCTGTACAATGCTTCTATAAAGATCAAATTATCTTTGTGGGAACATGTAACAGAAATAAACAAGAAGGCATACAGAGACCAAACAAAAAACCCCCAACCAAATAGAAATGATATTATACAATATTCTATTTATTTGACATATTTTAGAGAAGAATTTCCAGAAGAATGATAAAATAATGTTCTCCCCAAATATTATTTTTCATACACACACACACACACACACACACACACACATAAACATTACATTAAAGTGCCAGAAAAACCACGGCAGAGAAAGCAAATGCTAAGTAAGTTGTATTATCTAAGTACTTTGTATTTTTAAATAAACACATTATTTAAGTAATTGGATTTTTGCAATAAAAATCATTGGAATCTCCCACCTGATAATGGACGGATTCTTCTTTCTGTCTCCAGTGGGTCTCCTCCACTCCTCAAGCATTACAACAAATTGCCTGTTGACAATTAGCCCACAAAGAAAAAGTGCTACTGGTGGGATAAACATTATTCCCAAGCCATAGGCCATGTTGTATTTAAAAAGGCAAGGGCAATTGAAATCAAAGATGGTATAAATCTTCACACTTGCCAATGCTAGTAGCCCACAGATCCCATTTGTCACTGATTCTGAATTAGACTGGAAGTACTGGAAGACCATCTGGAATCGATCCATGCTGTTAAGAAAAAAATCCTGAGGGTTTTTTCCCCCTGAAGAAGGGCTGAAATAGTGTCAAAGGATTTCAGCACTGGCAAGTTCCGTTTTCCTGGCAGTCCTCTTCAGCCCTGGTTAGGAAAGCTCTACAAGCTCTTAAGTCAGGAGGAGAATGGATAGGAAAAACACAACAAAGTAGCCGGATTTTCACAGATGGCCTTTTTGGCCGTCCTGAAATCTCATTCTCATTAATATGACATTTTGTTGTGCCATTCTTGCCTTGCCTTCTTAATCAGTCCTGATCAGCAAAGTTGTTTATCTCTGTGTTGTTGGATTATTAAAAAAGGCTTCTCTTCACTGCCTCCATTTAAAGAAAAGGGAGAAAATTACAGAATTCTTCTGTATACCAACCAGCTGCACCTGCAGTACAATGCAGGATTTCCTACCAGTTGCAGGATCTGTAGCTGGTGCACTGTAAAGAATTTGGAAATGATCAGAGCTCTTCCTTATTTCCCTTTTCCCAATGATCCCTGTGCATAATGAAGAAGCAGAATAATCAAATGAGAGAGTTTGTTTACAAGTCTCCTCCCTGTTCTTTTCAAAGAAGCTGCTGGAGGATTTTTGTAGCATTACTACTACAGCTGCACCCCTGGCAAAAGCTATAATTTCCTCCTGCTCTCCCCATTTCACTTTTTAAAAACTGAGTAGCCAGATTTTCTTGTTTCATCGTAGAAATAAACCCATAAAGCAATGCCATGGATTGAAGGATTGGGGCATATTGGACAGCTGTATGGAAGTGCTTTTCAACTGAATAAAACAGAATACAGGGAAAACTAAATACAATATTCCCATCATGAATGGGAATTCTGTGCTCCTTCAGTGTTGCTGGACTGCTTTTCTAACATCCATTGTAACCAGTCTATACCAGTTGAGACTGGGGAGAATTACACATCGTAATATCTAGAGCAGACATGTCAAACACAAGGCCCGGGGGCCGGATCCGGCCTGCGAAGTGGTTTCATGTGGCCCGCGAAGCCATCCTGGAAACAGTGAGGGAACGGCCCCCACTGCCTTGGCCCTGGCCCAGAGACCCTCCTCCTGCCGGAGACCCTCAGATCTGTCCCACTTCTGCCCGGGCCCCCATAGGCACCCTTGATGCGAACGATGTAGAGCTGGCCACGCCCACCCAGTAGGCTGTACGTACTCTAGCCACGCCCACCCAGTAGGCCACGCCCACCCTGGCCATACCCACCCAGCCCCCTGAGGGCAACCGCAATGCTGATGCGGCCCTCAATGAAATTGAGTTTGACACCCCTGATCTAGAGGATTACAGGATCCTTAAAGGTAAAGGTTCCCCTGCACATGCGTGCTAGTCGTTTCTGACTCTAGGGGCCGGTGCTCATCTCTGTTTCAAAGCCGAAGAGCCAGCGCTTGTCCGAGGACGTCTCCATGGTCATGTAGCCGGCATGACTAGACGCCAAAGGCGCACAGAACGCTGTTACCTTCCCACCGGAGTGGTCCCTATTTTTCTACTTGCATTTTTTACGTGCTTTCGAACTGCTAGGTTGGCAGAAGCTGGGACGAGTAACAGGCACTCACTCTGTTATGCAGCACTCGGGATTCGACCCGCCAAACTGCCGACCATTAGATCGACAAGCTCAGCATCCTAACCCACTGAGCCACCGCGTCCCTTGATATAGCTCTAGAAACAGTTTTATATTATTGTTCTCTCCATTCTCTTTCCAAAACTTAAAGAGCACTAGATGGAGCACCACAGATTCTACAAGGCTTGCCCTAAAAACCTGTGGAAAAAATATTTTCAAAGTTGAATATGCATCTTTTTTGTTGCCTTCTAATGCTGCCTGGGTTTTTTAAATGCAAATCCGGGCTACAATTTTTTTCCCCAGAAAACTAATCAGATCTGGGCTACAAAATATGTTCAGAAAATCAGCTGTTGCCTTTTTTGGGGGAACTATTGCATGATTACCTGACTCTCCAGTTTCAAACCTGGAACTGCATATATATATATACACACACAAACATATCTATAGGGAATGATTAATGAGTTTTTCTTAAAGACTGGATATAAACAGAATTAAGATAAGTTCGTATCTGTATTGCCAGCAAGAATAATTATTTATGTTTCTGCACTAATTCCAACCACAAGGAGGCAGTATCCAACCTGCATTATTAATCGTTCCAGCAACGGATAAACCATTTATTGTTATTATCAGTGTATCTTTATTTAGTGTGAATATTTCTGTGTTTTTTAAAAGTTTACTGGATATTTTAGAATTGATCCTATAAATTGTTATCGTTGTCATTTTAACTTTTCACTTGCACTTCCCCAAAATTAATTTCTGGTAGAGTGAAATCATTGCTTTTTTGCCTCTAGTGCATACAGATGCAAATTTGTGTTTCTCAAAATGATGCCCCAAACCCTGATCTTGTGTCTTTTAGATCTGCTTTTTATGGATCAAGGGCTCAAGCAATGATCCTTGGTGGGAGATTGTCTCTGCATATACACAGTATGTCTTAGTCTCCCCATTTTTATCTGAGAAATATTTTTGTTTCTGATAAGGGTCCTGCCCCGGGGCAATTTCATTAATGCAACAATAAACAAAGTTCTGAACTGAAGATGCTTCTTGGATGAGAAGCAAAATGTCTTCAAGAGAAAAAATACAGAAAGTCCAATTATCTTTGGGACAACCATGATCTGGATGACTGAGAATCTCCACAGACACTCCCAATAGTTAACATTCTGTCCGTGAAGAAATATCCCTAGGAAAGGTTGTCTTGTGCCTAATCACAGACATCTCCTTCCAGCCATTCCCACATCTATTTTAATGCTATTTCTTTACCAGGCAAAGAGCCTTTTATTTCCCTAGGCCTTTTAATCTAACCTAATTTCTGTAAGACTCTCATGCTGCTGCTTATAGATTTTAAGTTCTCCCGATTTTAAACTAAGGCAGCTTCCTTGGTCTGTTCCTTTCCAGATTTCAACGGCACAACCTCCACCGAGTATTGGGGCCAGTTCTATTCTGACTCTGCACTGAGGCTCGTAAATGCTCCTTTTCTTCCCAAATCATTGTAGGACAATTTAAAGGTAGTGACGGGTGGATTTCTTGGACTTCATTTCCCCTTCCACTGAGCATTACTTATTGGTGGGAGAAAACATTAGTAATTGCTGTCCTTAGTATGTGGTGTAGTAGGCTTGGGCAAGGATGGGCTGATGCCTGGAACAGAGGATTTAGCCACTTTTCAACTTGCCTGTGATATGCGTTGTTGTTGTTAGTTGCGAAGTCGTGTCTGACCCATTGTGACCCCATGGACAATGTTCCTCCAGGCCTTCCTGTTCTCTACCATCTTCTGGAGTCCATTTAGGCTCACGCCTACTGCTTCAGTGACTCCATTCAGCCACCTCATTCTCTGTCATCCCCTTCTTCTCTTGCCCTCAACCTTTCCCAGTGAGTCCTTCCTTCTCATTAGGTGGCCAAAGTACTTGAGTTTCAAATACGATATTTCAAATACGATATGCATACAGACCATTAACTAGTCTATTGTGCTATTTCTGAACAAGGTTTCCTGATCAGAAAAATCAGTAAATGCAAGTTCAGAAATAGTCCAAGAGACAGGTCAGTGCATTAGAAGTGGTGTCCATGTCAAAATGGGAGGGATGTCATATAATGCATTGAAAGAACTCCATCCATCCTGTCCTATTTCATCCTGGACACATCCTTTAGCCCATTGATTGTCAATTGACTATTCTGAAAAAACGGTTTTATTGATTTTTGAAAGAGCAGTAGAACCTCTTCAGAAATATCTTAAATGATATATCAAGGTGCATTGGGGAGACTGCAAGAAGGATCAAGAATGCTTCCTCCCATCTCACAACCTACACTTCACTTATGCCTGTTATTTAACCACTTAGACCAAAAAGGGAAAGTGATAGATTTCATACCAATTTGACCGAAATATCCCATGGAGTAGAAATAATAATATTAGTGTAAGCAAAACACTGCCCTCAGAAGTAATAGAATTATGAAAACCCTGCCAGCAGAAGCAACAGAAAATTTATAATGGGCTCATTTGGAAAAGAACTACACAATCATATCGCTGCATGTTGTCATTCTTTCTCAGATTATTTCTGCCTTGGCGTCTGTGTCTCTGTGTCTGTGTATTGTATAGCTTCCTGGTAATCTTCAGTTTTTAAAATTTATTTTTATTGCTTTTTACTTAATAACAAAAAGTAGAAAAAGAAAAAGAGCAAAACACAAAGGTAATAGTGATGTGATATAAATATTGCCAAAGAAAAAAGAGAACACATAAAAGTGCTTTAACAAAAAGTGAAAGAACTATAACTAAGAAACACCCCCCCAATGCATTAGAACAATAAACAGTTACAATTCTCTCTATATATTTATCTAATGCAAATATTATTCAAGTACATATATATTTATAATACATTTACACAGATACCTTTTTAATCTACTGTTTTCTATATGTCCCGTATTTGCTTATATTTATCCACACAAAATCTATGTTTATAAGTTGCAAGTGCAGTCAGTCTTCAATCCATTCAGTAAATGGAGCCATACATTTATCTTCCCAATGCTGCAATATCAGCCCTTTAGCTAGAGAATCCATTTACACTGTCAGATTCTATGTACCAGGTATATAATTCAAAAGAATATTATCCTCTGAAAATGGTAGCTTTTCTCACACAATCCTATTTATATAATCCACTATTTTCTCCTAAAACTTGTTTGCATTATCTGTTTTAAAAAGTCAATGTATTATTTGTGTAGGTATAGATTCATGTTTAGGATGTGCTGTTGTGCTGAGATAGCAGACAAGCAGACAAGCCAGTTGAAGGAAGCCAAGGCAAAATCATGCAACTGTGCAAGTGCTGCAGAGTCTAGCTATTGAGGAACCTGAAGATTATTTCTTATATAAAGAATGCTACTTCAGATATTTTAAAATAATTGCAATTTCACTACTCACAAAAAGCAATAACCTTGTTACAAGTCTCGATGTTTTTAACCTCCTTAACCTTTTCAGAGTTCTTGAGAAACTGTTGAATTGAGATGGACCATGCTACGGGAAGAGGAAAAATGTTCTATTTTTTTTCCTGTAGAGTTATTCGCCTTTTAACCAACTGGCATGAAGCTTTAACACTTTTGCTGGTCATGCAGTTACTAAAGGCTCACTGAGCATTCACTGAAGTGGAAATTTTCAGAAAATGCTATTAGCTTAATAAACTACAGTATAGGAGTGAGGCTGGGCTACAATGACATGTAAATGATAAACTCCAGAAGAGAATTGCTGATCTCTAGCAAAGCTGGACTGATAACTGAATGAAGGAGAGAGATGGTCCTTTTTTATTTTTAGTTCAATAAGGTGTTTTTCATTTCATTGCACTTCTGTAATGAGGAATAAGTGAAGAATAAGCTAACTGAATTTAAGAATCAGAAACAGTTTGATAGCATCTTTTCAGACCAACACATTTTATTTAAAGGCATAAGCACTTGTGAGCCGCATTGTACTTTCTTTGATTCATGGAGTGGTTCCATGATGAAATGAAGTTTAGCTCATTAAAACTAATAATAATAATAATAATAATAATAATAATAATAATAATAATAATAATAATAATAATAATAATAATAACAATAATAATAATAATTTAATTTGTATACCGCCCTTCTCCCGAAGGACTCAGGGCGGTGAACAGGGCAATACATAGTAAAAAACCGAATACAAAAATTAAAAGCAATTAAACCATTATGCCCATAATAATTAATACATATTAAAATTAGAACTATTTATAAAAACCCAACCCCATCCCATCAGACCAGGCCAGCTTGTTCGAAAAAGAAGGTTTTAAGATCGCGCCGGAAGGAGCGAAGGTCGGGGGCCATCCGGAGCTCAACCGGTAAGCGGTTCCAAAGGTCTGGCGCGCCCACAGAGAACGCTCTCCCCCTGGGGGCCACCAATCGGCATTCTTTGATCGGCGGCACCCTGAGGAGGCCCTCTCTGTGGGAGTGCACTGGACGGAGGGAAGTTGACGCCGGCCGCAGGTGTTGCCGTATTATACCTTTTAATAAAATGTATTAGTTTGAAAAGATGATGCCAGACTGATTCTGATTTTTCACTACCATTGACTAACATGGCTCTCCTCCTATATTTAAGAACAAACCTAATAAAAGAACATGACATTTTTACCAATCTTATCTAATTTTACTTTATGCTTTGCCCTAATTTCTCCATTAAATCACCTACATCTGTGGTGGCGAACCTATGGCACACGTGCCACAGGTGGCACACAGAGCCCTCTCTGTGGGCACACGCGCTGTCGCCCCAGTCCTATGCCTTCAGCTGGGTTTCTTAAAACCTTTTCGCTTTAGGCCTCCACTGCCGTATGCAAAAAAAAAAGGTTCAATCAATCAATTTCAACTTCTCACGGGAAAAAAAAAAGATCTCGTAAAGTTGGAATTGATTGAATTTTTTAGTCCCACCCAGTCTGCTGTTACCACTGCAGCCTTGCCCACCCAATGGGCCACGCCCACCCGGCACCCAATGATACGTAATTGGGTTTTGGGTTGCAGTTTGGGCACTTGGTCTGTAAAAGGATCACCATCACTGACCTACATATTTAGTTAAGTTCTTTGTGCCTCTATCTGTGTGCCTTCAGGTCAGTATTGATTCTTGGCAATTCCTGGATAAGTCCCTGCAGTTTTCTTGGCAAGATGTAAGAAATGGCTTTCCAATGCCTCCTTCCTAGGTCAGAGAGAATGACTGGCCCAGCTGACTTTGTGTCTAAAACAGGACTAGAACTCATGTTCTCTTGGTTTTTAAACTGGCATTTTAATTGTTTCACGAAAGTGGCTCTTGTTAAGTTCTTTAACTTAACCCACCTTCTCATTCTGGTATTTAAGGCAGCATATATGGTGCTCCCTCTTAGACTTTTTTTCCTCACAACATAACTCTGTGAAATAGGTTAGGCTGAGGCACATTGGCTCAGACTATCCCAATGGTCAATGATTTTCCTATTGAAAATCAGCGGGAAACTGCTGCTAAATTTCATAGGTACAGTCTCAGAGGGCCTTGGAAATTGCTAAAAAACCCCAAACATTTGAGTGCCATACAGAGCCTGCAGTTGTGCACCAAATGCTATTTCTTCTGCATGTTGGCAGGGAAGAAGTTTCAGAAATAATTTTGAATGTGGAAAAAATTCAGATTGATTGTGTGCTCTCAATATTGGCTCTCTCTTATTTACACAGAAAGCATAATTAAGGAAGATACATTGCCCTAAACAGACAGCAAATATACACATTACATTTTCCTGGTGTATTGACCTTGCAACTTCCTGAATTTTCAAATTCTAACCTGCAGACCTAACACATCATCAAGTTGGAGAAAAAAATTATATAGTTCTAGTGACCAATATACAGTTAAATGACTTTATGTCAATGTTTCTTGTTATATTTTTTTCCATTTGCTTCTTCTAGATTCTGAGTTTATCAACCTGACTATCCCTTATGTTACAGGGCTCTGCATGATATTTGAAGTAGTCATATACCACATAGCTTAAAAGTTGTGTCAGGTTAATACATAAATAATCTAGTTAAGTTCCAGTCCCACACAATATATATTTTATTCTTCCCTGACACTGTAACACTAATTATAGTGCTTCAGAGATGGATTCTGACTTCCTGTTCCTGTTTCCAGTGGAGCAATCGGAAGATTCAGAATGCCGAACCCTTTGGCTGAAATTTCTTTCTGTTGGGGACCATAAGGGGCCAGAACCCACCCCGAAGAGGTGGAATGAGGGAAGGAAATCCCAGGGACTTAGGAGAGATGCCGGTCTCCCCGAACGGTCCAGGAGAAGCCTTCCAGAAACCAACAGAAGAAAAGGCTGGCTAACTCCATTGTACAGCCAAAGCTGAAAACAATGGATGTCACAAGCTTTATATTAAGCAGATTTTAAACAGCATGCTTGAATCTGGGTAAGAATATTGATTTTCTCTATCCTACCTATTTTGCTAAAGAAGAAAGTCCCAAAAATCAGGACACGATTTTTGGACAAAAAAATCAGGACAAAAATCAGGACGATCAGGACACGGGTGGCCTTGTCGATACCATCTGGGAGGAGTTTGATTCTGTAACTCCGGAGGAAGTGGACAGGATCATGGGGAGGCTGAGCGCCACCACATGTTTACTGGACCCGTGCCCTTCCTGGCTGGTTTATGCAGCCCGGGAGAGGACACGCAGCTGGTTCCAGGCAGTTATATCGGCCTCTTTGAGTGAGGGTATCTTCCCCGCCGTCTTGAAGGAGGCGGTGGTGAGGCCTCTCCTCAAGAAGCCTGTCCTGGACCCGGCTGTATTGAACAACTTTCGTCCTGTCTCCAACCTTCGCTTTCTTGCGAAGGTTGTTGAGAGTGTGGTGGCGCATCAGCTCCCTTTGGTCCTGGATGAAGCGGATTATCTAGACCCGTACCAATCGGGTTTCAGGCCCGGGTACAGCACGGAGACGGCATTGGTCGCGCTGGTGAATGATCTCTGGAGGGCTCGGGACAGGGGGTATTCCTCTGTCCTAGTCCTATTAGACCTCTCGGCGGCTTTCGATACCATCGACCATGGTATCTTGCTGCGGCGTCTCAGGGGATTGGGAGTGGGAGGCACAGTTTTACAGTGGTTCTCCTCCTATCTCTTGGGACGTTCGCAGTCGGTGTTGGCAGGGGGGCAGAGGTCGACCGCGAGGTCTCTCATTTGTGGAGTTCCTCAGGGGTCGGTCCTCTCGCCTCTCCTGTTCAACATCTACATGAAGCCGCTGGGTGAGATCATTCGTGGCTTTGGAGTTGGGTATCATCAGTACGCTGATGATACCCAACTTTTCTTTTCGACCCCAAACCACCCCAGTGATGCCCTCAACGTGATGTCCCGTTGCCTGGAGGCGGTTCGGGTCTGGATGGGGAGGAACAGACTCCAACTCAACCCCGACAAGACTGAGTGGCTTTGCATACCTTCGTCCCGGGTTTATTCGGACATTCCACCTCTAGTTATGGGGGGTGAACTATTACCCCCCGTAGATAGGGCTCGCAACTTGGGGGTCCTCCTAGATTCACGGCTCACTTTGGAAGACCATATAGGAGCCGTGACTAGGGGGGCCCTCGCACAGGTTCGCCTGGTGCATCAGTTGCGGCCCTATCTTAGCCGGGACGATTTATGCACGGTCACTCATGCGCTCGTGTCCTCTCGTCTGGACTACTGCAACGCTCTCTACATGGGGCTGCCCTTGAGGACTACTCGGAAGCTCCAACTGGAACAGAATGCAGCCGCGAGAGTGGTGTTGGGAGCCTCCCGATACTCCCACGTTACGCCTCTGCTCCGTGAGCTGCATTGGTTGCCAGTTGTCTTCCGGGTGAGATTCAAGGTACTGGTAACGGTATTTAAAGCACTCCATGGCATGGGGCCGGAGTACCTCAGGGAACATCTGCTGCCGGCATCAAGCTCCCTGCGCCCTGTGCGTTCCCACAGAGAGGGCCTCCTCAGGGTGCCACCGATCAGAGAATGTCGATTGGTGGCCCCCAGGGGGAGATCCTTCTCTGTGGGCGCTCCGGAGCTGTGGAATCAGCTACCGGTTGAGCTCCGGATGGCGCCCGATCTTCGCTCCTTTCGTCGCGATCTCAAGACATTTCTGTTTGTACAAGCCGGCCTAGCCTGAGGGGGAGTGTTGGGGTTATTTTATTTTTCGTTTTTTAACTTTTCTGGGGGTTTTTAGTGTTGTATTTATATTGTTTTTAACTAGGGCAATCTGTTTAATCTTATTTTAATGTTTGTATTCGCTATTTTATTCTGCCCTGTGAACCGCCCTGAGTCCTCAGGGAGAAGGGCGGTATATAAATGTTATTAAATTAAATTAAATTAATTAAAAATAAGAGATCTCTGGAAAAAAAAGGAGGGGGTTTCTACTCCCTCCTCTTGGCTACCAGAAGCGGCAAAATTTACCCTTTAGAGAGAGAAAAAAAAGACTAGAAAGATCTGAAAAATGAGCAAATGCTGACACCTACTGGTGGGTGAGGATTTTTCTCTCTGACCTTCAAACTTCTTAATAAGTAAAGTAAAGGTAAAGTTTCCCCCGCACATGCGTGCTAGTCGTTTCCGACTCTAGGGGCCGGTGCTCATCTCCGTTTCAAAGCCGAAGAGCCAGCACTTGTCCGAGGACGTCTCCGTGGTCATGTGGCCGGCATGACTAGACGCCAAAGGCGCACGGAACGCTGTTACCTTCCCACCGTAGTGGTCCCTATTTTTCTACTTGCGTTTTTTTACATGCTTTCGAACTGCTAGGTTGGCAGAAGCTGGGACGAGTAACAGGCGCTCACTCTGTTACGCGGCACTCGGGATTCGACCCGCCAAACTGCCGACCTTCTGATCGACAAGCTCAGAGTCCTAACCCACTGAGCCACCGCGTCCCTTTCTTAATAAGTACAGCTGTGTAAATAAAGTGAGACTAACAAATCTGAAGCAATGAATACTTCACAAAAGGAAACATATGATAAGCGGCAACTATTTCAAAGGACAATGATTTTAAACTACAAAGAAATACAGAACAACTTTGAGGCATGAATCAACTTATCTCCAACTTAATTTCACTCCAAGAAATTTCCCAGGAAAATACAGTAGAGATGACTGAACATAATTCTGAGATAGAGACTTAAAGATGGAACCGTATAAAATAAAAAATCATGACTTAATTCAAGTGGGAGATATTTCAATGCGTCCAAGCAACTTTGAAGATAAGAAAAAGAATGAGAAAAAATACTTTACAGAGAAACAAATGATGCAGGAAAATACACTGATTAAGAAAGGCAATGGCCAGAGAAAAAAGATTAAAATGGAAACCAAGAAAATAGATGATGGGACTTATCAGAGAGAGAATACTTAAAAAAGAAACATTTGTTTGAATATGGCTAAAGAAATGGAAAAACTTTGGAATATATTACTCTTAGAGGGATGATTTTTTTAAACTAATACAATATGGTTTTTTTCTTTTTCCTTTCTGTAAAAAAAAGTTGAAATGATTTAAACAAAGCAAATGTTTTAGTTACTTAAATGTGACAATAAGAAAAGCATAAAAATGTGTTTTGAATTAGAGTTAAAGGATTAGATGATTAGATCTATTGAATGGAATACTTACAGTTTAAATAAATATATTCTCAGCCATGGTTAAAAAGAATAAGAAATTGAGGGAATAAATATATTTATTTATTCAGGAGGAGACACGAAGCTGGTTCCAGGCAGTAATTACTGCCTCTTTGAGGGAGGGTGTTTTCCCCGCCGCCTTGAAGGAGGCGTTGGTGAGGCCCCTTCTCAAGAAGCCTGCCCTGGACCCAGCGATTTTGAATAACTATCGTCTGGTCTCCAACCTTCTCTTTTTGGCGAAGGTTGTTGAGAGTGTGGTGGCGCATCAGCTTCCTCTGTTCCTGGAGGAAACTGATTATCTGGACCCGTACCAATTGGGTTTCAGGCCCGGGCACAGCACGGAGACGGCATAGGTCGCGCTGGTGAATGATCTCTGGTGGGCTCGGGACAGGGGTTGCTTCTCTGTCCTAGTCCTATTAGATCTCTCAGCGGCTTTTGATACCATTGACCATGGTATCCTACTGAGGCGTCTCAGGGGGTTGGGAGTGGGAGGCACTGTTTTACAGTGGTTCTCCTCCTATCTCCTGGGCCGCTCGCAGTCGGTGTTGACAGGAGGGCAGAGATCCGCCCCGAGGCCTCTCGTTTGTGGAATTCCTCAGGGGTCGGTTCTCTCGCCCCTCCTGTTCAACATCTATATGAAGCCACTGAGTGAGATCATTCGTGGTTTTGGGGTGGGGTATCATCAGTATGCTGATGATACCCAACTTTTTTTTCTCCACCCTGAGCCAACCCAGTGATGCCCTCGACGTGATGTCCCGTTGCCTGGAGGCGGTCCGGGTCTGGATGGGGAGAAACAGGCTTCGTCTCAACCCTGCCAAGACTGAGTGGCTGTGCATACCGGCATCTCGGGTTAACCAATTTATTCCATCATTAATGATGGGGGTGAGGTGTTGCCCCCTGTTGATAGTGCTCGCAACTTGGGCGTCCTCCTGGATTCACAGCTCAGTTTTGAAGATCACATAGGAGCCGTGACCAGAGGGGCTTTTGACCAAGTTCGCCTGGTGCGCCAGTTGCAACCCTACCTGGACCGAGATGCCCTACGCACAGTCACTCATGCGCTCGTGACCTCCCAGTTAGACTACTACAATGCCCTCTACATGGGGCTGCCCTTGAGGACCACTCGGAGGCTTCAGCTGGTGCAGAATGCAGCCGCGTGAGTTGTGATGGGGGTTTCCCGATACTCCCATGTAACACCTCTACTCCGCGAGCTGCATTGGCTTCCAGTTGCCCTCCAGGTGAGATTCAAGGTGCTGGTGATGACCTATAAAGCCCTAAATGGCTTGGGTCCGGGATATTTGAGGGAACACCTGCTGCCGGCATCAAGTTCCGTGTCCTGTGCGCTCCCACAGGGAGGGCCTTCTCTATGGGTGCGCCTGCCCTTTGGATCCAGCTGCCCATGGAGCTTAGGACTGCCCCCGACCTTTGTTCATTTCGCCGGGACCTGAAGACCTGGCTCTTCGAGCTCTCTGGCCCAGGCTGAGAGTTTTAATTGGGGTTTTTATATTTTGTATTTCAGGGATCGAATTTAATCTTTTTTAATTGTTTTTTTAATTTTTGTATTGTATTGATGTTTTAAACACCTTGTAAACCGCCCTGAGTCCTACGGGAAAAGGGCGGTATATAAATCTAATAAAATAAAATAAAATAAAATAAAATAATATATATATTAAATTAGGAGGGATACATATTTTAAGTAGTATGTTATTTTTTGTATTTCAGTGCTTTTGTCTTTTTCCCCCCCTCTTTTTTCTTTTTCTCCTCTTTTTTGTCCATCTCCTCTTTTTTTTCTCTTTCTACTTTTTTACCTATTGATTAAGAAATATAGAAGTATGAGAGGGCTTATATGGAAAAAATAGAATTAAATCCACCAATGTAAATGTAATTAATTGTTGAGAAAACTGTCACTAGTAAGAATATTTAGTATTTGGGGGGAGAAATAAACTGAAATAAGCACGGTAACAGGATTTACAATAAGGCAACTAAAATGACAAATAGGAATATTGGAAAAACTATATACTTAATTGTTGTTTATCAAAATAATGAGAATTGTTTTAATCTAATGTTTGCAAAGAAAGATACTTTGGGAAAGGGGAAATCAACTGAAATTAACATATGGAATATAGATTATAGAAATCAATTGTTAAAGATTGTCTTATAAAAGTTACCCAGACAACATACTGTTTACAAATGACTGAATGACTTATGTTCTGTTAAAAAATACCAATAAAATATACATAGTGCTTCAGAGATGGATTCTGCTGTGGATAAGAATGGTTTTGATATAGTCTTAAAAGTAACTTCTCAATATTCACTATTTCTTATGTGTAGATCCTGTTGGATATGATGGATGACAGCCTTCCTAACGTAAAGGTCACAATCAAATACTGATTACAAGCACTGTGCTGCCAGTGAACATTCCCTGGGGACAGCTTTTCATGACTCAAAACAATAATGTTGGCAAACTGATAGAAAAAATGAAGGTGGATTTATACTGCTTAGATGAATCTGAAAGGAATTATGTCAAAGCGGAAAACTGTAGAGATTTATTTTTGTACAACTGATTTAAAAAAAACCACTGTAATATGGAATGGATCCAAAGATTGCCAATAGAAGAAACGAAAGTGGTGCTTCTGCTTTGCAAGCTGCTACATGTGAGCTCTGAGAGTCATAGATCACAGATCACAACCTTATGTGTGACCTTGTCCAGTATCCTCATAGAGCAAGTACACTACCTTGAAAACCTCTGCTAGAGGTTGTGTTAAGAAATAGTTCAAAGGCTAAGAGAAGCATATTGACATATTTCTGTTCTTTTAAGCAAAATGATTGTTCTAAATGGATAAAAGCATTTCCATTTGCAAAAGAGGCTTTGTTCTTGAAGAAAGGCTCTGCATTCAAGCCGATATTGCTTTTACCGTGAGAACAGCAAAAATGCATTTACTTATGAACCTAAGTAGTCGAACACTGTGTGATTTAGATCTGATAAATGTGCCAAATCCTACAGTCACCAAGGAAGTTATTTCCCAATCTGTCCCTGACATCAGAAACAGTATTAAAATTTTTCTCTATTGGAGTTCCTCATTATTTTGAACATTTTTTCCCCAGATAGTCTAACTTAATAGGCTCATTAGGCACATTTCACTGGTTAAGCTACAATTTTTGTTATTATTTTTGTTATCATTTCATGATTTTGAGTTTGATTTTACTGTCACTATCCCTTCTGCAGGGTTTTATTTTCGGATCTTGGTGTTTTGGTTTTAAGATTTGCTTTTAGGGGTAACTGTGAACATTTTGGGAACAAATGTAGATGTATGAACCGGAGGGGGAAAAATGTGGCTGAGATTTATGAAGTTTATTGGGCTTGCATAATTTCTTCAGAGGGCGTGGAATTTCTGGGCCTGACTGAATCAATAACTAGGGTGAATTTTTGTTGTTATTCATTTCTTTTCCTATAGTCCACACTGAGTTTCTAGTAAGTTGCGGTAAAAAATAATTGAGTTGATTTTTTTAAAACAGCATTTACTCTTGTTCTCATGTATGCATCCATACCTTTGTGCCAAATGTTGGCTTGAAGTAAACATTCAGGCTGTGAATGCTTTGAAATTATTAGCAAAAAGGGCATCAGATCCTGCATGATCAGACGGACCTTACTTCTCTCAAAGTTAGGAAATCAACCCCATCTTTCTTTTTGATTTTTGCATGAATGTGAAGAAGAAATGCTATGCTATTTTAAGGAATCAGTTCCCTAAAGATGTGACTTTAAAGCAGCCCCAGTTGTTGGGCTGTTTAATGAATAGCTCAGAGGTGGTATGCTTTTATGTGCTTGGAAACATGTTCTCAAAATCATTTTCAAAGTGTGCTCAGTCTAGTAAACATAGCCTTAGGCCTAATGTGAAAGCTCTCCACAATCTTCAACTTAAGACTTCTAACAAGCGAAATCTGCATGAGGATAAAAAGCCTGCTGTGTGAGACCTAACTGAAAACAAGAAGAGAGAAAGAAAAAGGGGCTTTTGCCCCAGTTCTTGTTCTCTTGCACTCTGCCATTCATTGAATTTCAGCTTCTGCTATCCTCAGTTTGCATATCCAGCATGCTAGTTCATAATGGATGGCACAGACAGACAGGCAATGTGCAAAGATGAGGAAATACTTTAACTGTTCGTGCTTTACTGAAAGTGGATTATTTTGCAAACTAGTGTGCATATTATACAGAATGTACAGGACCTATTCATTGGTCTATTTTCATGAAAGTGTGTTAAATATCAATATATTGCTTTCAGTGGTATCTAAACATCCTGTTAGATCTGGCAGGAAAAGCATGTTCCAGAACGCAACTGCTAAGGAGTGTTGGCTTTTAGAGACCAGGAACAGAGCCTCATCTGTCATGGTGCCTGCCCTCTGAAACATTACTCCTCTGAAGATTAGATTGGCCCATGCTTCTTGGTCTTCCCTTTGACTTTGAAGACTTGGCTCTGCGCTCGAACCTGGGAGCCCAAGTTCATAATGGAGACCACAGCTCTTGCTATATCAAAGGTGATTGATGTTTTGAAATATTTTCCCTACTGTATGTTTTTATAAAATGTTTTTATTCTTTTAAATATTGTTAGCTGCCCAGAGTCATGTACATAAGATGAGCAGCCATATTAAATGAATGAATGAATGAACAGACGAATGAATAACACAATTAATATGCTTACCAAGTAATTATTTACATCAGATTGAAAATGCTTGATTGAAGGTGAACATCCAGGAAAACAAAACAAGCACAAAACAAAATCTCTTGATCAAATGTTGCTGTTCTCTTTTAACTAGACAGAGAAGCTTTCTAATACTTGGCATGGCAGATCTTGAAAATAAGGACAAATTTCTGCATTAACACATTGTACATATCCATTTAATTCTGTTAATCAAGACACGCTGAAGAAATTTAGTTGAGGATTTCCAGAAGTAGCAACACAGAACATTTTTGTTTCAGTGTAGGATAGGTGGCTCAGTGGGTTAGGACGCTGAGCTTGTTGATCAGAAGGTCGGCAGTTTGGCGGGTCGAATCCCGAGTGCCGCGTAGCAGAGTGAGCGCCTGTTACTCGTCCCAGCTTCTGCCAACCTAGCAGTTCGAAAGCACGTAAAAATGCAAGTAGAAAAATAGGGACCACTACGGTGGGAAGGTAACAGCGTTCCGTGCGCCTTTGGCGTCTAGTCATGCCGGCCACATGACCACGGAGACGTCCTCGGACAAGCGCTGGCTCTTCGGCTTTGAAACGGAGATGAGCACCGGCCCCTAGAGTCGGAAACGACTAGCACGCATGTGCGGGGGAACCTTTACCTTACCTTTAGGATAGGCAGGAACAATAGAATTTCATTCCTCATTCCATTTTTCTACACATTGTCATAAATTTTCAGTGTTTGTCCTGTCCCCCATTGATTTCTCTTAACTGGAGTAAGGAATGGATCTGGACTTACAACATGGGGGCGGGGGGAATTCTGGGGAAACAGTAAACGACACTAAGTGAATTCCTCCTTCCTGTCCTTCTATTTTTTCCCCCATGTTACACTTTCCTCCTGGACAATTTGCAGCAGGATATGGTTGTTGGGCAGGGATGGAAATCAGAGCTACTCCTTAATCTCTAATAATTTTCCTCTTAAATTGCAAAAATAATTTAGTATTGCATTCTTCCGCCATGTGTTTTAACCTTCCATGTACATGTTGGGTACACTGTCCCCATTCACCAAACTGTATCCTTCCTGGTGCAGAACAGAGGATAGATCAGTTGGCACCTTATTTTCTATCCCTATTCTGCTGTTATTAAATACTTAAAATGGTTAAAGCTGGAATACTAAAGGTCACCTACCCACAGTACTGTATCCAATGGCACTGAAAAGTCCTGTGCAGCTGTGCATAGTTACACAACAACACTTTTGGCTCAGGATTGACACAAATTTTGTGAAGTTTCAAACTTCTGGCCTTGAATAACAATATCTGAAGCATCTTCCTCTCCATTTTTCCTAGAATTGGGGTGAAGGACACAGGCCTTGGCAGAAGAAGTAAGAATTTCTCCACGTAGGAGCGGATGTATCAGGAGATTCAATCTGATTGTGGCAGCCTAAAATAAATCTATTTTATAGGAGTAATCTTGGAAGAACAATCTGTCATGAGAATTTAAATTACTGCCCCTCTGCCCATTTTATAACAAGGACACTCCTCCCTATGAAATGGTTCCTTCATTAGATTTTACCTTATTCTTACACATGACATAAAATAAATAAGAATTGTGATAGAATCTGTTCAGTACCTATGCAGTAGATAAAGCTGTAAATCAATCTTCCTTCCTTCCTTCCTTCCTTCCTTCCTTCCTTCCTTCCTTCCTTCCTTCCTTCCTTCCTTCCTTCCTTCCTTCCTTCCTTCCCTTTTAAAGCTTGTTGGAGAGTAGTCTGATTGTTTATCATACTATGTCACATTCATACCTTATAATTCCAGTTAGTTAAGGATCATGATGTTCTCTTGTTTTCTATTTTTTTTCCTCAGGGGAAATGATAGATTGAAGTAACTGATAAAAAAAGTTCTAGGCAGAAAGCAAATATGCAAAAATAAGTCCTAGATTTATTTCTCCTGTAGAACAGCCCTAACCAACTGGAGCCACCAAAACACTAAACGTTATAATATTTAGTTCCTGTAATGATGTAACATGAATGTGTAGCCTAGGATCTATTAGCACAACATTACTACATTGGGGAATTTGAGTGTTCAACACATCCAGAGGGCAACACCTAAAAATGCCTAACTAGATAATAATAAAAGTTATTCACAATGTTCTCCATGAAATGCAACCTATGCCTTTCAGATAAGAGTGGATGGAATTTTCATCCATTGGTATTAAGAAATAAGTTATGAAAATCAGTTATTCAGCTAGCCTTTTTAGATAATTAAGTTCAGGACATAAAACGTCTTTTGCTATTCTTTTGCAAAGTTATACATCAAGCAATAATGTTTCAAAAATTGAAAATTATTTCTCATAAACTAAAACTAGTAGGCATTCAATTGCATAAAACATAACCAGTTAAATACATTTGGTTTAACACAGGGAAAACCAAGCAAAAAATTAAAATGAAAAAGACAATGAGGAAAATATTATGTATGTATAAACAGCTCAATTTTAAAAACAGGGCTAATACCTTGACCACAGAGAGCAATATTGATCAATCTTTCCATTACATTGATGAAAAACCACTTTGTAAGCAAAGAGCAAACACACACCATCAATCTAAGATTGTAAATCTGGGTAGCCCTATCTTTCCATCACAAAAGTAATTTCTTTTGCTAGCTCCATGTTTAAAAAACACATTATTCTTCATATAACAATTAATTTGAAAATTTCCTATATTATTCAAAATGACATTCACATCTTTAAACCATGTTATTCTTCCCCAAACCTTATTAATTAACAGATATAGATAGATAGATAGATAGATAGATAGATAGATAGATAGATAGATAGATAGATAGATAGATAGATAGATAGATAGATATTAAATTAACATTTGTGGGGCAATAAAATATTCCTAAGTCCCCCTTCAATCCCTTTACACTTTCAAAGATTATAAAATTGACAAGAATTTTAATTCTCTGAAGTCTTTAATAAACATGGGAAAAAACTTTTGTTTAAATAATCTTATTTTATAATCAAAAGATAGTATTCTGTAATCCACTGTTTGTTAATATGAGGTATTCCAACTCTTTACATCAAAGCTTTTCCAAATAATTAATGTGTACCCTAATAACACTCTTTAATTGATTGTAAAAAAATCACTAAATTTGGAACCATCTCAAACAAATATTAAAGATTATAGATGCTGCTAATTTAGACATACAGAAATTTTGATTTTTAAAAAATTGGATAGTTTAAATTTAATCTTATTTACATATTTAAAAAGTTTTCTTCGCCAATGGCTGCTGCAACTAAATGAATTACTGTGATACTGCACAATTCTACAATATTATAAACAATTAACTTATACTGAGTCAGATTCTGGAGCTTTTATCTTAAAGCAATAGAAAGAATAATATATAAATGATAAATATATAATTAATTTAGCAGTTGTGCAATTTATCTTACAGCTGCTTTCCTATTTGATTTTGCAAAAAATAAAACAACATATGTATATTAAAAGCTGTTGATTTCTAATTTGAGTTGCTTGTTTCATTTCCTCTTATAAAGACTAGGATTGTGAGCATGAACCAGCAATCACTAAAAGCTGCATCTTTAACTTTCCTTTCTCTTTTTCTTTATCTGTACTGTTTCTAGTACTTTTTCTATTTTCCTTTTTCTATTTTCTCTTTATATACTTTTTCTTGTTGATCTTTTAAGTATGATAAATCTTTCAGTTAAAATTATGTCTATCTGTATCTCTATTCATATTTATATGCGAACCAGCAGTGCTCAAGCCAGAGAGAACTCTTGGGCAGGTATCACATACAGTAGGAAAACAGATAAAACAAAAATGTAATAGTCCTGATATTTATAATGTAACTGACATTGCGCAATTCCCAGAGGGCTTAAGGACTTTCCTCTGGCACAAGAAAGGTTGAGTCATCTGGAATTATTTATATTCACAGCAAGCTGAAATGTAAATACACCTGTTCTCAGCTACTTACAGAAATCTGATTTCTGTGAAGAATATCAACAGTTTGGATTGGATAATTCTAAGTACCGGTAGTCCTTGACTTATGACCACAATTGCGCCCAAAAGTTTGCTTGTTAAGTGATTGTTAAGCAAGTTTGCCTGATTTTACGACCTTCCTTGCCACAGCTGTTAGGTGAATCATTGCAGTTGATAACTTAATAGCATGGTTGCTAGGTGAATCTGGCTTCTCCATTGATTTTACTTGTCAAAAGGTTGCAAAAGGTGATCACATGACCTTGGGACACAGCAATGGTCATAAGTATGAACCAGTTGCCAAGCATCTGTATTTTGATCACATAATCATGGGGATACCATAAAAGTTGTAAGTGTGAAAAATGAACATAAGTTACTTTTTTCAGTGCTGTCATAACTTTGAATGGTCACTAAGTGAACTGTTGTAAGTCAAGGACTATCTGTATTGAGATAAAGTACATCTCTTTTTAGAGTGTCTAACATTTATCTAAATATTTTTTTAAAATTTGGGAAGGTTTGTCGCTATGCAGTTAATTGAAAACATACATTGTGACAATATAGTGTGAAGTTCAGACATATAGATGCAATAATAAAGTGTGTAGTTTTTCCCCCAAAAAACACTTTATATAAATGTTAACATACTTTCCAACTCCCTTATAATGTATTTCAGAGAATGGAATCAGATCCACACAAGAATGTTTGTGATTTGACAGATCTATTTACAATTGAAAGCCTCCTAAGATAATAAGACTCTCCTAACAACTGGGTGTTTCAATTTGGTAACCCTAAGTACTAGACAGTATAGTATCTCTGCATAAATCTGGAGCCTTTACTTCCTTTAGTGTGCAATTGCAAAAAGCAATCTTTGGGCATTTACAAATGTCTCAAATAGGCACTAGACCTAATTGTATATCTATCTACCTTTGGGTACAGATATGTCTCACTTTGGCACCAAACACTATTATTCCCTCCTACTTCTGATGAGCACAAGGGTGTCAAAAATATATTTAGGAGAACAAACACGTGGGCAGGCCACAGAATCTCAGTTTCTGATTTAATTCAACTGGGTAAAACCCGACCCTAAGAAAAGGGGAAACAAACGGGTTAGCAGGCAAATCTTTTAGGGACGTGCCCAGGACCACTCCTGTTCCTCATTCCTACTACAGAAAACGCGCACCGCTAGGCACTTGGTTAACCTGCCGGTTCGGGACTCGTGCATATGGCACCATTTCGGTTTCCACGCGTAAAATACCCGCTTTTTGCTCAAGAAGGCTGCGCACATTGCACTCACACCGCGGATCCTCTTCTCCGATCCCTCCTCCTGCAGCAGAACCCCGCGGCCCCCCCCCCCCAATTCTGCCAGCCTACTGTCCGTATTTCCCCCTCGGGTCGACATTTTATCTCGCGCCGGGAGGCCAAATAGGTGCGCGTGCGCCCGCCCTTTTCCTCAGCGTCCACCTCTGGAGCGGGAGGCGGGGCGGCGTTTTCCCGGCGGTTTTCGCTCCCCAAACCGCTGGAAGGTTTGGCGCCTCCGCACCACGCTCGCTGCCGGATGTATGTATGGCAAGGCGACGGCCAGAGGTACCTGTTGGCCAGGTACAGTGGAGAGAAAAAAAAAAAAAAGAGAGGAGGGTCTCGTGCCTCGAAACGCCTCTCCGCCCCGCCTCCCGCTCCAGAGGTAGCACATCTGGTTGCCCACGTGACTCGTCCGGTCCCTGAAATGCCCAGTCTGAGGCGGCAGCTATCACCATAACAACCAGATTGGAGAGGGGCGCCGCAGGCCCCCAGATAAGGCAGAAATGCCGGGGAACGTGGTGGTGGTGGTGGGGGAGAAGAAAGCTGGTGGAAGGATTAGGAGACGCCAAGTTTCAGCAGCGGCTGAGGGCTAAGCGAAGGCGGGGCCAGATGACATCTCTGCTCTTGCTTTGCCTGGGCAAGGTAAACTAGACGGAGTGAGAGCCAGTGGGAAGGGAGAGGTGGGGGGGGGGGTTGGGAAAGAAGGAACGCCGAAAGAGAAGCGGGACTCGGAGCGAGGGTTTGATAGGAGAATCCGTCTGAATTCCCCCACCAGGGAAACAGAGCATAGTACCGCAGGAGGCTTGTTAGGCTATTAGCCCAGCCGGGAGAGCGCTTCTGCCCGTTCGTTTCTCATGCCAGCCAAGGTGATGGGGACTTAGCTCAAGGAAAAGCACCATTTGCGAGGAAGGAAAGACAAAGAGGATCTTAAGCCGAAGGGATAACGAGAGGAAGGAGGAGGAGGAGGAGGAGGAGGAGGAGGAGGAGGAGGAGGAAGGTCCGGAGAGGGGAGGGGAGAGACCAGCCCCTTGCTTCCCTCCAATGATCCCCTTCCTTGCACCCAGAGCAGCAGAACAAACCTACTGAGGCAGAGCCTTCCAGTTCTTGTCATCCCCTTAGCCGCTAGCTGCCTTTGATGCCATGGGGAACAGTTTCTCCAGTATCCCAGCAATGCCTAGGGGCAACCCCAACCGCTTCCACAGGGTCCATCATCAACATCTCAAAGGTAAGAGCTTAATATTGTCTAGAACTTACTGTGTAGCATGAAATGCTGAGCGAAGCCTTTGAAAGTTTGGGCATTGTAAGAGTCCTCAATCAAAGCTTATATATGATTAAATATCAGTCTCTAAACACCCCCCCCCCCCATTCTGTACTGTATCCCAGGATGGTTAAAATCACCTGAAATCCTTCTCCAATAAGAATCTTTTTTGTTTGCTTTCTCTTGTAAACCGCCCTGAGTCCTACGGGAAAAGGGCGGTATATAAATCTAATAAAATCTAAAATCTAAATCTAAAATCTCTTTTTCTCTTTTTTCCCCTCTTGTGATGGGGAATCTTGGTTCCTCTGTGCAATCCTGTATCTGGGTGCTTGGAAGTCAGTGTTCTTCCTTGGAAATAAATCTCATTGGACTTTACTCCTGAGTTATTGCAGGGAGATGGGTTTATACTGATATCTCTCCTGACTCTTTCTTCAGTTATGAATTGGGTAAATAACACATGACAGCAAAAAGGAAGGAGGAATAAAATGTCTTAAGGAACTAGATGATATACTTCTGAATGAGTGCTGCAGCTGCTGTTGTCTTGGTAACCCCCAGAAATGTGTCAGCTTTTTGAGTGGGAGGATCCATTTTATGAATAACAGATTTTATGTGCATCAATGATAATATCCTGATTGTTGTAGTTCAGATTTGATTAATATTACAATCCTTTCTAGTTGCTGTTATGTTTAAAAATCTTCAGCTGGCACTATTGACATAATTCACAGTAGATTTGTTTGTAAATCTAAATTTAATCCCGTTTAAATGCCTAGCATATGAATCACCTGAGCTTCTTTTGGTATACTAGACTCTTAAGCATTGCACAAAATTATCCTGCTGGGTCACAAAACATGTAGTCAGAGTATACTTATTCCATAAATTGTTTGGGACTAAACTGACCTCAGTTACACAAAATTAATTGATTTCTCAATCATGGGCACTATCTTATTTTAGAAAGTATTTCCATCTATTTATCTATTTACTTATTTTGTTGAACAATCTAGAATAGCAGATATACATTTCATGCATATTACACTAACTCATTCAGTTTTAAAATAAGGTGGCCAGGGCTGGCTGTTAAAAATGATGATTAAAAAAAAAGAACCCTCTGCATCCCAGGTTTTCCACTGTTTTGCACTTTTGTTGCTTCATTTGTTCACAACATAAGTGATTAGGTATAGGACAATGAAGTACAGATTGTCAATGAAAAATGTTTGAAACCAAATTGTCTATTGTTATGAAGCTCCTATGTAGTTTCAAGAGTATTAATAGCTTTTCTCTAGTTCTGCACATGATGGTCAGGAAGACAATTCCAACATGGACTGAGTCAGAGAGAAATCAGGGTAAGCAATTGCTCTGTTTAAAATTAGATATGTAAAAAAGGAGGCAGACAGAATTTTTCCCAGAACCTCATCGTTCTCTATCAGTGCTGCAGTAGTTAGGATTCTGTTGTAAACTGTCAAGAAAGTTGTATCATTAGAACAAGCTTCTCAACTGGAAATTATTCTGGGAGAAACTTAAATTATAGAATCCATAAGCTGGCTCCACACGCCTTCATAATTATTATTAGCTTTTGCTTATGGATCAGAAATGCAGCTTGGAATAACCTAACTTGAATTGCTTTCATATGACATGCTAGATTTTTGGATGCATTTTCGTATCTCTTCCTGATCCCCAGTTAAACTGGGTTTTGTTGCTGGGCTGCCACTACTTCTGGCAAACAAACAAAATGGTTCTTGTATAGTTTAAATGCTACAGAACTGAAACCACTAAAATAAAGTGTTAACTAAGCTTTCTTTTGCCTCGTATTTTAAAAACAAACCTGCCAAGTAACTGCCTGGGACAATGTCCTTTTTCTATTTTTTTTCTAAAAAGAAGATTGCCTTAGGTCCTACGTTTATGTGCCGAATAAACAAGTTTGATTGCATCTGACAGATTCCTGTAAAATGCTTTGGAGGCATAGCAGCACAAAATTATGAGTGTGACACTATTTTGTTACACTTGTGTAACTGAAGATGTATTTTATTTCAGTTGGTTTTCCTAACAATGTTTCAGATTGATAGGGATGCAGAAATCCTCATAGCTTTAGCAATGTCTGGTTGTCTTTAAAATAAGGTCTTTTGCTTATCTTTGCAAACCTTATTCTCTAATCCAGATAGTGGTACTAATGCTAAAATTCAGAATCGATAAAAATTATATATAGTGGAGAAGAGTTGTAGGCTATCTCTCTCTTAAAGTCTATCTTGCGCCCATTTGCTGTCTATGAAATGTGTTGGGACATTTTGGAATATATACTCCTAACCCATGTGGAAGAGTACAGTCTTTGCAACTGTACAAATAGACACAATATCATTTTTCCAGGTACATCTTACTTTTTCTGTTATCCAAAATGTTTTAAAGAAGGCTACCTATATCCACATCTTTAAGTTCAGGTAAATTTGGTGAACATCAGTTTTTTCCATCAAAACTTTTAAAAAAGCATAAAATACAAAAAAAAGGAAAAAAACACACATTAAAAATAAAAAAGGGGTAAAGAAAGGCAGGGGTGAGGAACCCAAACTTTGACTACAACCAAAGAACTAACAACACAGAAGATAACAGAAGATTGCATTCTCTAATTTTTCATTTTCTTATAGTAACATTTCTATCTTTTTATCATTCTCATCTGTTTTTTCTTCAATTTTGTGTATTTTCTGTTGATTTTTTATTATCATTTGATTCTGAGCTTCAAATTTTCCCTTTATATGCAAAATTTCTTCATTTAGTTTCTCCAGTTTACTTTGTGTCTTTCTGTGATTTTCCTGCATTTCCAGGTGGTTTTTTTTCCAATGTCTCTTGATTTTTTAACATAAGGTCTTGAAGAAATTTTAATGAAATCTGTGTTTCACTTTGAGCAGTGCTTATCTTTTCACGTTGCAACATTGCTTCAATAGATCCCCGTGTTGTAGGACTGGATTGTCCTACTGAGGGTGCAGAAGAGGTTTTCTTCATAAGCCTAGTAATATTTGATGAAGTCATTTTACGGCTTACAATCTAAAGCCAAAACAACCTCTGTTTAGATTTAGCCAAATTCAATAAAAGTAGCTTTGAATCTCAATCTCATGGCAAGGCACTCTTATCATTTGCAGGTGTCCTTTTTCAAGGTTACTTCAGTCAACAACAATTTTTTCAATTCTCACCATATATCAGAAATTTCATTCTTCTTTCGCCACTAGATGTCTTCCTTGGCTTATTTATCAATGTCCGATATTTTTAACAAAGAGTCTTTCCCCTTCTTTATAATTACTCGCCGCTTTTAACTTTAATCCTTCTGGGGGGTCTTTACTTTTCAGCCCTTTCCCATCAGGGGCACAACATTTATAATCCTCAAGGAGAAGGAAAGAAAAATTCTTGCTCACCCAGCTTCAGCACGCAGTTGAAATTCAGCTGATTTATAGTCCTTTTTCTTCCTGCTGGAGACGACTATGGTTGCTAGATCTTGGCAGCCCTTTTCTTCGTTTTTCCAGAGGGTCCTACAGTTCGCTCCGATTGGGTGACCCCTGACCTGAGCTCCTGAAGTATCCCTCCTCCTTCATTGCCCCTCCAGGGCAACCTTCTGACCTTTTAAGGGACACTAGATGAAGAAAAACCAAGCTGGAAAACTGAGCACCGGCTTTTGCCAGTTGTCCCGACGGCTGCCAAACAGGAAGTGCCTAACACTGAAAATGGAAAAGACTTTCTATATAAATCAGAAGAAATTTGAGAAAGAAGAAGAACAGATTAAATGGAAGATCATGGCAATCATGGGGAACCGGAATAATAGGGAGACAACTATATGAATACAAATGGGCTAGTCTTTCCAAAAAAATGGCAGTTAAATGGTCTCCTTTATTTCAAATAACATATATAATAATAGAGGGAGATCTGTTTGACGATCTAAAAGCAATGATATGGAAGCCTAGTTGGCAAAGGAAGAAAGCCAGAATAAGGCTGAAGAAAATTGGGGTTTTGATTTATTAGAGGGGATTTCACATTATTAATTAGAGGGTTAAAGGGAGAAGTTGAGATAAGGGGAATTCTGGTTATTAGATTTAAAATATTTGGAAATTAGTTGAAAATAAGGATTTTATCTGTTTAATATTTAAAAATTAGACCTAAAAGAAAAAATAATTATTATTATGAATATGTTTGATTTATTGATTAACCCAGGTAATACAGTATATATATAATGGTTTTGATTTATTAAAGAGGATATTGTATTATTAAGTAGATGATTTAATATGGTGGGAAATAGCTAACTTTTACGAAATAGAACAAGATTATATTCAAATAGATAATATGTGTATTTTGGATATTAGATTCTGTTATGAATTGAGATAAGGGAAATCTTGGTTACCTAAAGCCTGAAAATTATAAATATTAAAGGTTAAATTGGAATATTGATGGGAAACTAAAAATAGGGAAAAAGTTAATAACAGGATATGGATTGTTTATGGAGATTGAATGTAAAAAATAATTAAGATACGTATAAGCTAAAATTTATTGATAAATGTAATAATGATGTTTTTACTGAGTTGATATAAGAACTCTATTAGCTTAAATACGAGACAGTAAATGTTAAGGGAAAAAGAGAGGAAATATTTGATGTTGTAACTTGAGATTTGTACTAAAGATTTTGTTATCAAACTATTGATTAACTCAGCCACCACGTTGCTTTTTAAATACTTAAATATAAAATAGGAAAATTAATAAAATATTATTAAAAAGAAAATTTGCAAACTTTATAAGTAACCGCACCTCTGATTTTTCAGAATACACCTTATTTAAATTGTAAGGTGCTTATTCATTTTAACTGAAGTGGCATAATAGAAGTTTTGTCAACAAATAACTAAATACAAAACTAAAAGTAATTTTCATTTTAAGATGTGTAGTTTTAATTGAGGCATATAAGAGTTTTTCCCCTCTAAATTTCATTCTTAAGGGAGGCAGGTTAAAAAGCAGAAGTGCACTACCAAGTATATAGAAGATGAAAAGATGATGGTGCTTTTTAGGATTTGGGGGTTATTTCAAAAGGCTGGAACTTCTCTTCTATATACTTGGTAGTGCACTTCTGCTTTTTAACCTGCCTCCCTTGAGGTACCTGACAATTTAGAGGATGAAATAGATCATTCTGTGGATGATATATAAAATGAACTAACAATAAATGACAGAATATTTTCAGAAAGGTGGACTATAGCTATCAAAATCTGAACCACCTTAGGCTATGATTGTAAGTTATACAATGAGTTAAGATATAAATAAATGCTAGAGCAGCTTTTCTTAATCTGAGAGGGTCCAGATACTTTGGATCTCAACTCTGATCATACCTAGGCAATACTCATGTTGATGAGAATTAACAGTGATCCAAGACATCTGAAAAGAACTCAGGCAAGATAATACTGAAATGCTTCAGACATTAATATGTTCAGGCATGGCCAACCAGCAGTGGAAGAAGAAGAGGCAAATGTGTGTCAGGAAATCATTCTTTCTTCAAATCCATATCCTGTTATACATGTATTGTTATCTGTTAGGATCCCAAGTAGATGTAAATTCTTTATGAAGAAAATGATAGTTGGTTCACCTTAAGAATGAAGTGGCTAGTTTGAAAGAATGAGATTGTTAAATATTATCCATGCAAACACACACATACACAAACACAAGCATATACACAGAAGCACACTATACAATGTACATGTATTTTCAAACTCATTCTGTCAAGACATATTGCACATAATTTCTAAATCTTAAATTCTTAATTGATTAGAAATGTCTTGTCACATGATGCAGGGTTCAGATTCCAGATCAGGAATAGAAAGCCATATCCAAAACTTTACAGGGAGTTTTCTGGGTAACTGTGGACCAGTCTCTTTCTAACAATCCAATTTATTTCATCTGGTTGTAAAAATAAAACTACAAGGCTCTCACCTAACACTCTTAATATGTAACTTTGAGGAGAGTAAGGATAGAAATAGACTTATAAATAAAAATCAAAGTTGCTCTTCAATCTCATTAAATAAATATATTTTAGAAAGAAGTAATAGCTTTTAGAAATAAATTTGAGGGAGATGAATTATTTTTGTAAAATTGGCTAAGTTTGAAATCCACAGAGGTGTTTTCTGGTACAACCTGGATTTATATGTGTTCTATTTTCCCAATATTGCACATCTCATAAAATTATATATCAATACATATATATATATAATAAACAATATACAATGTACAACAGATAAACAACATACAGTTAAAATATCCGTGTTAAAAATTAAGAAACCAATACTTAACTACTAAAGAGGTATGACACAGCCCAACTCCACTAATTTCTGATCTTCGAGAAACTGAAGAGAAATATTGTGTATCTTTGAATGTGAAGATAATCTCAGATTTTTACACTAGCAACAGAGTTCTGAGGATTAGTATTCCTGATATGATGGACTTCAAGAATATTTCCTTTAATGCTTAATAATTTCTCTTCTTGCCACTGGCAAGGACAGTGTTAGTGAACACATATTCTGTCAGAGTACTGTCACTGACTACAGTAGCCTCCTACTTTTCATCTTCATTATTTCCGCTACCATGCTTTTAGCTCCAGCACATCCATTGTGATAGAAGGCGAACAAAAAAGCACATCATGCATCTTTCTCTCTGGGACAGTAATTATCTTTCCAATTACTTGCCGATTCTTGTAAATCTCTTTTTTACTATATTAAATGTATGATCAATAACAGCTTGGAGGAAGTAGATATGGCACTGCATACTTGCATTTCCTCTTTCTCCTTCAGTGTAAATGAAGGATATAGAAGCAAGCATGGAGTCAAAGCAGTTGTCACTTTCCCCCTTTGCTTTGTGCCTGAGAAGGGAGAATAAAAAAGCACTGTGTAGGAAGAACCTCAAGAGCTCCAGCCCTCATTCTTAGTTGACATTGTAATGGGGATGGGTGGGTTGGAGGTTGAATACACAGTGCTCAAGAGTATCCCTCTTGAAGACTTCTAGAAGTCATTCTGACGGTATTTCTGTTGGATAGAGTCTGAATGAAGACTGAATGTGGAGAATGCTACTGCTTAACAGTAGAGCATCTTTTATGCAAACAGAAGAGAGCAGAAGATACCAAATCCAAGTCCACTCCTTGATATCTCAGGGATATATATTTTACTCAGGAAACATAATTTACTGGACAATTTCTCATAGAATAAATTTCAAAGCAGAAAATATTGTACATGTTAATGAACAATTCAAGAAAATGAGTGAAAGAAAACACATTTCTCATAATTTGGAACATTTGTCACATTAAAAATGAATTTTAGCCCATGGGGAAAATTGCATATTATACATAAAATTATACAATGCATATAGATGTGAAGGTTTGATAATATATTCCTTGGACTGGGTTTATTTAGCTTTTAGTACCATTTGAGCATAGAAGAGAATGTGTCACTTTTTCAATTAGATTGTAATCTTGTAGATGTGAGACAGGTTGGAGAATAGAAATTCAGCTCATCTCAGTGCATACTTTTAGTTGAAAGGGTCTCAGTGCTTCTTTCTCTGGTAATATGAAAGATGAAAACAATATGATAAAGTGCAGATAAACCTAAATGAAAACAATGGCATTTGTTTTAGCCTTCCTAAAATTCCATGAATGAAACAGATTAATTGAAGAATTAATGTCTCACTGGAATCACTCTAAAATTGTGGATCATTATTTCAGTGTTTGGGAAGTCACAAGAATTACTATTCTTCCACTTTATTTAAAGCTTATTATTTGCATGAATTTGCCTTTTGGATATAAAGTAATAGTAGCTAAACTTTAGCTAAATCTATTGTGTTGTACCAAACCAGAATCTGGCATTTGATATTGTATGCATATGATTGATTTGTCATATGTACAAATTGCAAATTTGTTCTCCATACTGTATTTTCCATGAGAGCAGACCGCCGAAACTGTGGTGGAAATAGCCCTTACATGCATATGTGATCATAATATAACAAACTAACATTCTTTTTCCTTTCTCACAGCCCAGAATCTTTGCTTTTATTTAAGAATTCTAAGCATTGAATAAACATGATTCAACAGTGTTAGGCATATGGTGTTAGCCTACAATGTTGGGTTGAAAATATATTAACCATAATGCTATGGCTTTAAGAAGTTAATTGGCCAATGGGTGTGTAAGTGTTCTCATGGCCATAAGAGGAAGCTAGGAACGTAGCTTCTTTCTCTCTCTGAATTCACTGATCTCTACTATTACTGTTTTTGCTATGCTGTTGGTTTACTACTGTTGTAAACCTGAACTGTGTATTGACCTCTGGACCGGTAAGAAGACTTTGTAGTTTGGATTATGACTTGGACTGTTTATTTTTGACTGTGCATTTTTGTTCTTACACCACCTCAAAAGTAAACTACTTTTTGCTTTTAGAACTCAGTGTATTTCTGTGTGTGACTTTTACTGCTCTCAGTGCCCTTCCTTGTCTGTGCAACTCTTTGGTAGCACAAGGAGACCCTGCACACTAAATTCCTAAACACTGGTTATGGGCCCAGGCCTGTACTGAGAGTAAGTACACACAGTATTCCTAGCTGAGTTTGTATTTGGTGTAAAATGGCACAGGAACTGTTGTCAGGCATCTCCTGGATAACCCGGTTGGATGGGACAAACTATGTTTCCTGGTCCACGAAATGCTGCTTGCTTTTGCGCAAGGAAGGACTATGGTCTGTTGTAAATAACCCACCAGATACTACTGCTTGGGATCCAGATGACGAAGAGGATGTAAAGAAGTTAGACAACTTTAAACGAAGCAACGAGAAAGCTCTTTGCATTATTGGACTAACACTGAATGACCAGCAGCTTGTCCATATTCGTGGTGAGGAGTCTGCTGCTAGGTGTTGGGATGTTTTGCGAAGGCTTTATGTTCGAGACAGTGTGGGTGCACATATACACCTTACACGTAAGCTGTTTAGGGCTCGTCTGCAGAAGAATGGAGATATGCTGACCCATTTAAATTACATGAAGGCAACTTTTCAAGAGCTTCATGAAAAGGAGCTGATTTTTTCAGAGTTGCATCAGGTCTACATTATTCTGTCATCTTTGGATGAGAGTTATGATGAGTATGTTTCTTCTTTGGAAGTCCTGACCAGAGAGGAACTGACATTGACTAACATTACTGGGAGACTGCTGGAAGAGTCCAGAAGGAGGCGTGACAGAGACCAGCTGAGAGAGACACAGCCACGAGAGAAGCAGCAATTCACCACTGCTTACAACGTCAAGAAATGTTTTTCTTGTGGGGCTAGAGGGCATATAGCCAAATTCTGTAGAAAGGGAAGAAAACAGAATGTAAATAGCAGTGGGAAGGCTAAGAAGGGCATTGGTTTGGCTGTTTCTGGTAAACCAACATCCAGAAACAATGAATTGTGGGTTGTTGATAGTGGGGCTTCACAATGCATTACTAAAGTGAAAAAGAGGTTTATTAATATGAAAAACAGCAACCAATATGTTTCACTGGCCAACGGTTGGAGGATGAAGGCCTCTGGTGAAGGTAATTCCTATTGTCCATGCATTGATGAACAGTTACCTATGTTATATATACCTAAACTAAGATTCAACTTGTTATCTGTAAGGGAATTGGTTAAGGTTGGGTTTGTGGTAACATTCAGAGGGGAGCAATGCACTATTGAGAGGAATGGAACCTGTGTAACTGCTAATTTGAAAAATGGTTTATTCGTTCTCACAAGTAACCAGGTTAGTACAGTTAAAGCTAACTCAATATGTGAGAACAAGAAGCCACATGATGAATGTATACATTTATTGCATAGGCGGTTAGGGCATGTAAACTTTAACTCACTACGTAAAACAGTGGAATTAGTAGAGGGAGTTAAACTGAAGCCATGTAGTAAGTATTTGAATTGCAATGCCTGTAATCAGGAAAAGAGTAAGGCAAGTCCGGCAAACAGGATAAACAGCTTCAAAACAACTGTACCTTTGGAAGTTGTGTTTGCTGATTTAATTGGACCCATGAAACAAAGTTTAGGAGGGTCATGTTATATTTTAAGTATATTGGACCACTACTCTCGTTATGGATTTTGTTATCTGCTTAAGTCAAAGGCAGATACTTTCCAACAATTTGCAAACTGGCTGAAGTTCGTGGAGAGAAAAACAAAGAGAAAGGTTCAGTGCATAATTACTGATAATGGTACTGAATTTACAAATAAGTGTTTTGTTGATATGCTACAATCAGCTGGCATTGAGCATAAACATTCAGCCCCTTATAGACCTCAACATAATGCTTTTGTTGAGAGACGTGGGCAAACGTTACAAGCCATGATGAGAACCATGTTACAAGATTCTGGCTTAACAGATAGACTGTGGGGGGAGGCAGCAAAATGTGCAAACCATGTTCTGAATATAGTTGTTAATACTTCTACTGGTAAAATACCATATACTATATGGCATGGTAGAAGACCAAACCTTGATTACCTGCACACGTTTGGCACCCCAGCTTGGGTCCACATTCCTGCACAACTCAGGAGTAAAGGCCAACATAGGGCTAGGCAATTATACTTCGTAGGTTATGAAGCTAACCATAGATCCTATCGTTTCTGGGAACGAGGCACAACTAATGTATATAACAGTGCTAGTGCAAAATTCCTTGAGCACGTTGGTTGGGATAGGTTAGAGCAAGAAGCTGTTAATACTGATCCTCTAGTGTTTGAGGACTCCTCTGATAACGTAACTAGTAATGATAATACATCTCCTGTAAATATAAAAGATGAAGAGGAGATAGGGGAGATAATAGATGAATCAGAGGAAGGAAAGGAGACAGAAATTCAAAGCCCTGTAATTCCTTGGCGTTCAACGCGCATCAGACATCCACCTGATCGCTATGAAGCTAGTATATGTCAAGTTAGTGTAGAGCCTTTTAACTATGATGAGATCAGGATGTATCCTGAAAAGGAACAGGCATCATGGAAAGCTGCAATGAACAGGGAGTTGAAGTCTTTGCAGAATCTTAAGGTTTATCAGAAAGCAAAACTGCCACCTGGTGAGCAAGCTATAGGTTGTAAATGGATATATAAAATAAAGAAGGGAGTAGATGGAACTATAACCCATAAGGCACGTTTGGTTGCACAAGGTTTTGCCCAAACTACTGAGGATTATGACGAAGTGTTTGCACCCAGTCTAAGGGCAACTACTTTAAGAGCAGCTTTAGTATGGGCAGCTAAAAACCAACATATGGTTACCCATGTAGATGTTGAAACTGCATATCTACATGCTCCATTGCAACATACTATTTATTTAAGAATACCACCAGGATTGACCAGTGATAGAAACCATGATTGTTGGGAATTAAAGAAAAGCCTCTATGGATTGAAACAATCGGGCTATGAGTGGAATAAATGTATAGTTAATGAGTTGAGTGCATTAGGTTTTGTAGCCAGTAATGCTGATCCTTGTTTGTTTAGAAGGGAACACAACGGAGCATTATCTTTTCTCTTATTATTCACAGATGATATTGCAATAATAACAAAAACTGAGTTAGAAGCACAAACTATCATTTCAAGATTGCAAAATAAATTCACAATTAGAAATCTTGGAGAAATAAGCCACTATTTGGGGTTAGATATTGTGAAAACAAATAGGGGTTTTAAGGTTTCACAAGCCAGTAAGATATCTCAGTTATTAAAGAGATACAATATGGAAATGTGTAAACCAGCAAAAACTCCGATGGCTATGGATTTTAAGGACACTAATGTTGAGAGTCCTGTATTTGATAAGACTATGTACCAATCTTTGATAGGAAGTCTTATGTATCTGAGTAATTGGACTAGACCTGATATTTCTTACTGTGTAAATCAATTAGCTAGGTACAACAATAATCCAACTGTTAGACACTGGCAATCAGCTAAACGGGTATTAAGGTATTTGAAGCAAACTATTCACTACTCGTTATATCTAGAGCCAAATCGTGAGTTAATCCTCACTGCATATGCAGATGCGAGTTTTGCCTCTGATTCAAACAGTCGTAAATCTACCTCAGGGTTGGCTGTAATGTTGGGTGATTCTTTGATTGGATGGAAGTCTATTAGACAAAAACACATAAGCTTATCTACAATGGAGGCTGAATTTTCATGTCTATCAGTGTTATGTACAGAACTGCTAGTGTACAAACAATTATTGTTAGATATGAGTTTAAATGTAAATGATCCATTCATTGTGTATGAGGACAATCAAGCTGCAATAAAGATGGCTAATAATGCTGCAGTAAGGACAAGATCTAAACATACTGATCTTCGTTATTTAAATGTCAGACAATGTGTCAAAGATAAATTAATACAGCTAGAGTATTGTTCATCTGATGTAAATATTGCAGATCATTTTACGAAGGTACAAAGTGCTGTGAAACACAATGCTAATTGTGAAAGAATGTGCATAAGATTGTAAGAGTTATATATTATTCTACCCAAAGGGGAGAATGTTAGGCATATGGTGTTAGCCTACAATGTTGGGTTGAAAATATATTAACCATAATGCTATGGCTTTAAGAAGTTAATTGGCCAATGGGTGTGTAAGTGTTCTCATGGCCATAAGAGGAAGCTAGGAACGTAGCTTCTTTCTCTCTCTGAATTCACTGATCTCTACTATTACTGTTTTTGCTATGCTGTTGGTTTACTACTGTTGTAAACCTGAACTGTGTATTGACCTCTGGACCGGTAAGAAGACTTTGTAGTTTGGATTATGACTTGGACTGTTTATTTTTGACTGTGCATTTTTGTTCTTACACCACCTCAAAAGTAAACTACTTTTTGCTTTTAGAACTCAGTGTATTTCTGTGTGTGACTTTTACTGCTCTCAGTGCCCTTCCTTGTCTGTGCAACTCTTTGGTAGCACAAGGAGACCCTGCACACTAAATTCCTTAACAAACAGGATAAAAAGAAGTTCAATGCTTTATTGTTAGATATGGCAAAATGTGCAAATGCCCTGCCTTTGTGCTGGTTCTAATCAGGTGGGTTAAAAAAAAGATACTTAAAAGTCAGCACTGTATTGTTCCATACCTGGTCTAAATAATACTTGTGAATAGAATTTGTTGTGTCAGTAGTTAATAAATGAGTGGTTTCTGTCAAGTGGGAAACACGGTTGCAATTATTGGTTGATGTTTAAACGGCGGGAAATTCCGGGCTGGGGATTGGCTACAGTTCAAGCGTTCCGGAGTATTTAAGCCGAAGTTGAACTGACAGTTGACAGTTGACATATGTGTGTAATAAACGTTCTTACTGTGAACCTCACTGAGTCATTCGTCTGTCCGAACTTAACAAGTGGCGACGAGGGTGGGATTGACGGCGGACTAGTGAAGGAGCGGCGATAATCAGCTGCGCGTAAGGCGGTAAAATTTTAAAACACAGTCAACCGTCGGCGGCCGCGGCGGAATTAACAAACCCCCGAATGGCGCAAGTCGGCAATTTGAAAGAGTTCGATCCGAACTTCCCAGAGGATTGGGAAGAATACGTTGGTCAGGTCGAAGGGTTTTTGCTAGTTAATGGCATAACCGATGACCGGAAGAAGGCTGCAGCTCTATTGACCATTAGCGGCACACCTGTTTATCGGGTTGCCGTCGGCCTGTGCCAACCTATGCCAGTATCCAGCGTCTCCTACGCTGACTTACTGGCCAAATTAAAAGTGCATTTTACGCCAAAGAGATCTGAACTGTTTTGGAGGCGTATATTTGAAAAGCGCAATCAGAGACCCGGCGAGTCCATCACGAAGTTCGGCGCAGCGGTCAGAGAGGCAGCTGTGCGCTGCAAATATGATAACCTCGAAATCAGAATTCGAGACAGAGTAGTGCTGGGCTTGCGTGATGAACAATTACAAAATAGAATTATTGCCAAGCCCACCGGTGAGCTACAAGAAGTCCTCGACGAATTACTAACATACGAATCCACTGGAAGTGGAAGTCGAGACCCCCCCCCGCAATAGCATGGGCGCTTCAGCCGAAATAAATCTGGAAAGCCATGTGGACAGTGGGGAGTTGGATCAACAATGGGAAGCCGACATAGCCGAAGTCGCCAGAAGATTCGGGAAAATGTCGGCAAGACCCTCTCGCAACGAAGCACCAGAACCGGGATGCAGATACCAGACAACAGCACCGCAAGGACAACCGAGGGACAACCCGACCAGACCGCGCAACACAGACACCAGATGTGGAAGCTGTGGGGGCAACCATCCCAGAGCGACTTGCAGATTCCGTTCCGCAAAATGCAGGTTATGCGGAAAAACAGGCCACATCCAGGCCATTTGCCGTAGCCGACCTCGCGACAATCGCCTCCATGAAATTGACGTCTGGGCCGAAGGTAAGGTAACCCCCTACTGTCGTGGCATTGAGACCCCCAGACTTCGGGCACGTAACCCCAACCGTGGGATGGTGGCTAGAGTCAATCACATAGGGAACCCTAAAATTAATCATATTCTGAGGCCTAAACTAAAAATTGTAGTCCATTTGCAAGGAATTCCCTGCAAAATGGAAGTTGATTCTGGGGCCTCAGTATCAATAATTTCTAGTGAAACCCTTAAACAAATTGAGCTTAGTAGTGGCTGTAGAATTCCACTTAATCCGACTAAGGTACAATTAGCGGATTTCCAAAAACCCCCAATACATATTAAGGGGAAAGTTACCATTAAGGTTAAATATAAAGGATTTAATGGCTTCTTAGACTTATTAGTCACCGAAGGCCAGAGGACTAGTTTAATTGGCCTTAACTGGTTCCCAGCCCTAGGAATTTGGGTCGGGGGAATAAATACTATTAATACTAAGACCCTCAAGTCTGTCTGTGAGGAGTTCGCAGACGTATTTGATGGGTCTTTAGGTAAATATAAAGGGCCCCCTATTAATTTTAATTTAGACCCTGCAGTAAAACCCATCAGGCTTAAGGCCCGAAGGGTGCCTTTTGCCCTTAAACAAAAAATCGAGGCCGAGCTCGATAAGCTTGTAGGCCAAGGCGTACTAGAACCGGTCGAGGGAGGCTTGTGGGAAACACCAATCGTCACACCCCTTAAACCTAATGGGGATGTGAGGATTTGTGCCGATTATAAAGCCACCCTGAACTTAGGAATGAAAAAGCATGCTTACCCGGTCCCGACGGTGAAGCAGGTCCTCGCGACGATCCAGGACGGCGCCATCTTTGCCAAGCTTGACTTGGCGCAGGCGTATTTGCAACTCACTGTTTCCAGGGAAGCTGCTGAAGCTCAAACAATTGTTACCCACAAGGGGGCGTTCCGAGTCCACAGATTGCAATTTGGCATTGCAGCTGCTCCAGGCATCTTCCAGGAGGTGATGGAGAGGACATTAAAGGGCATACCAGGTGTATGCCCTTACTTTGATGATGTCCTGATTGCTGGAAAAACTGAAGAAATTTTAGCTGATCGTCTGGAACAGGTACTGGGAAAATTTAGAGAGGCAGGACTTAAATTAAAAAAGGAAAAATGTTTTATTGGAGTTAAATCCACTGAATTCTTAGGGTTTAGAATTGATGAAAAGGGAATACATCCTACAGCTGATAAAATTAGAGCAATTAAATTAGCACCGGAACCTAAAAACAAGGCTGAGTTACAAGCCTTTTTAGGGCTAGTTAATTTCTATCACACATTCTTGCCTCATAAAGCTGCTATCGCAGAACCATTACATAGATTGCTAGACAGAAAAGCCCCTTGGCAGTGGCAAGAAAAACATAGACTTAGTTTCCAAACCTTAAAAGATATTCTATCTAGCCAATCCACGGTTACACATTTTATAGAGAATGAACCAATCTATTTAGCGTGTGATGCTTCACCTTATGGTGTTGGGGCTGTCATCAGCCACATGGATAATCAGGGTCATCAAAAGCCAATTGCATATTATTCCAGGACGCTCACCAAAGCTGAACGGAATTATGCACAAATAGACAGAGAAGCATTAGCTATAGTGGCAGGGGTTAAAAAGTTCCATGATTACCTTTATGGTAGGAACTTTACCATATTCACTGACCACAAACCATTACTGGGACTGTTTACCACTGATAAACAGACGCCCCAGATAATGTCTCCCAGAATGCTCAGGTGGTCAATTTTCCTGTCAGCATATTCTTTCTCGTTGAAACATAGACCTGGCAAGGAAATGGGCCATGCAGATGCCCTTAGCAGACTACCCTTAGATGACACTGGGGATGACCCTGCGCCAGTAGGACAAATTCTGTCCTTACAAGAAATACCTGAATGTCCTTTAACAGCCAGAGACATTGCCGATGCCACTAAAAAAGACCTAATCCTCAATAGAATTACAACATGGGTACAAGGTGGATGGCCCAATAAGAATCCTGACCCTAATTTCACTCCATATTTTAGGAGAAAAGATGAATTATCATCTCATTTGGGGTGTATTCTGTGGGGTAACCGAGTTGTCATTCCTGAACATCACAGGAATACTGTAATTGCTGAATTACATGAGGGTCACCCAGGGATTGTCCGCATGAAGGCTTTAGCGAGAAGTCATTTGTGGTGGCCTGGGTTAGACAAGGCAATTGAAGAGTGCGTATCTGGGTGTTATCAGTGTCAGCGCTCTAGGCCTGAACAGGCACACGCATATACCCATAAGTGGGAGATGGCCAGGAATCCTTGGTCTCGTATACATATTGATTTTGCGGGGCCATTTCAAGGCCTAACCTTCCTAGTTGTGGTGGACAGTTTCTCCCGGTGGTTGGAGGTTGTGCCTGTTACCTCTATGTCTTCTGCTAAAACAATTCAAGTTTTGAGGGGCCTCTTTGCCACCCACGGGTTACCTGATGTGATTGTCTCTGATAATGGGCCCCAATTCACCTCTGCTGAATTTCAGGATTTCCTCAAGGCCAATTGGATTAGGCACGCGACGTCGGCACCCTTTCACCCCTCCACCAATGGCTTGGCTGAACGCAACGTCAGAACAACAAAAGACGCTCTGAAGAGGATCATACGTGGCGATTGGCACCAGAGACTTGCCAAGTTCTTGCTGGCTCAGCACACGACCCCCTGCACGGCTACCGGTAAAAGCCCAGCTGAGATGAGGTGGGGCAGACGGCTAACCACTAAATTGGACAGGTTACACCCTGACAGATTGCCCACAACTGCTGAACCTGACATACCAACCCGGTCTCTCAACATTGGAGACTTAGTGTGGGCCAGAAACTACGGACTGGGGGACAAATGGGTGCCAGGGGTAGTCACTGACATAACGGGGCCGTTATCTTACACTATTGAGGGGGAAGGGAATAGAGTATTCAGAAGACATATTGACCAATTAAGGAAGAGAGCAACCGAAAATGTGTTTGACAAGGCGGGTCAAAATGTACAATCGGGCGACTCTACGTCTAGACATAACCAGTCAGATACTACAGTTGTTGGGGGGGAAGTGAGAACTCATCTCAGGTTAGCAGAAACAATTCCACAACAAGGTCAAATCGATTGGGAGTTGTTTCCATTGGAAAGACCAGCTGTTCCTGCGCAACAACAACAACAACAATCACCAAATAGAGCATTACCAGAGCCAGTGTCCCAAACATCTAGGCCCATAACTAGCAGCCAGTCTGCAAACACAACTGTTAGCTGCAAGGTCAATAGATATCCTTCTAGGGTTCACAAGCCACCAAAATATTTGAAAGATTATGTTAATAAATAACATCATCTGGGGGGAAAGGGGTGTTGTGTCAGTAGTTAATAAATGAGTGGTTTCTGTCAAGTGGGAAACACGGTTGCAATTATTGGTTGATGTTTAAACGGCGGGAAATTCCGGGCTGGGGATTGGCTACAGTTCAAGCGTTCCGGAGTATTTAAGCCGAAGTTGAACTGACAGTTGACAGTTGACATATGTGTGTAATAAACGTTCTTACTGTGAACCTCACTGAGTCATTCGTCTGTCCGAACTTAACAGAATTACCTGTACCAATACCACCTAGATTTATCCCATATGGGTTTCCTTCAAATATAGGTGGGACAATTGCTGATAGTGAGATCCCAGGAGCTCTTCCACCTGACCTTGTAACAATGTGCTATGAATATTTTTTTTCTTGTCCCATTACTATCCTATTACTGTGGAGTCTCAAGCACAGCTTTATTTCTGTTCTTTGTTTACAGTGAAACAAAACCATTCTTCTACCACATCTTTTGCCAAGAATCAAGAAAAAAACAAGAATATAAGGTTTCATTTCACAATGGGATTGAAGATAAAAATTGCAGAATTTTTGTTGTAGTTTTTATATTTTTCCAGATTACAAATTGGGCGAATTTGTTTTTCATTTCAAAACACAAAATGTTGGGACAGGATGATCATTTTCTCCCCTTTTATCAAAAATTAGTGCTGATCAGAAGCAGAGTAATTTTTCTCCATCTGTTCCTTCAAGCCCCATCAAGGCAAGAAAGGGAACATTCACTTACCTAATGCTGCATTGTGTTTTCATATGTGTTTGGAAGTAGTAAAATGATTACAGTAGTATTGTTTTTTAGTGTCACTGCACACCCAGGAAGACTATCAGAAGCCAGGAAAATGTTCAGTGAACAGAATTCTGTTCACTGAATTCTCAATGGGTGGACAGAGACAGCCACCCCCAATCTAACAGAAGGGAAACTACTCCGATTGCTCAGAGAAGAGGAGGTGTTACTTACCAGAAAGAGTAAGGTTGCCTTGTATTTTATATGATAGTTGAGCTACCCTGTTTTTCCATTATGGCTGTTTCCATGGTTAGAGTACAGCAACTACTAATTATAGGAGTATGAACATGTGAGATATAATTTTCATTCATTTAGCTCCCACCTGCCTTCTGCCACTTTGCTAGATTTCACCTCTAGTATTTTATTTCAACCCTTGGGTTGTAGCTTTGTTTTCTATTTATTTAACTGATTTGTACAGTTAACATCTTATTCCCCATAAGAAAAAAACTCAGCTTAGGATAGTCTGACAGAGCACACAGACATTCACACTCCATCTCATGTTTGTATGTTTCACATCTGTCTGGTATGTTCTGTTTGGATTCTAAGGTCTCCAGCAAATAAGGCCTTCTATTTCACAGGGCTGTAATTATTGCCCTTTTATTTATTTTATTCCTCAGTTCCTTTTCCCCCCTCACTTCTTCCTTAAAACCTCAGTAGCTGGTACTGGTTGATCAGGCTAAAGGTTACTGAGTAAGAGATTGATGGTGTTATTAAAATAATCCAGCATAGGACAGGCAGCATCTGTAAGTCAATATCTGAGTGACAAAATTAAAAGATTAGAGAGAATTCTTTTCCCCAGAAACTAAGATAAGAATCTTAGCAGTTTATTACCTGTATATGCCCCAGGCACTTATAACCTGTTGATGCCTTTCCCAGCTGATGCCTTCCAGCTCCATTATTTGCAGAATTTTTAGCCAGATGGCCAATTTGGGGGTGATGCTATTCCCAACATATTTCCTGAGCAAATTTTGAGAAAGACTGGACTACAGAGATCTAAATTTAGTAGAGAATTTGTGTGCTGCTTTGTTTGCATATTTGTCAAATAGAAATAGCAGTCCTGATTTTAGCTTTATTAAAAATAATAGCCAAAATTGATTCTAAGGTAACTTTTATTTTCACTTCAAAATATTTGTAGGCATCTGCAAAAGGTGAAGGGAACAGGAGACTTTTTGCAGATTCTGTTCTTTAAATACTGACATGCAATATTGTGACTGGCTACAAAATGGTGGACATTGCTTTGTGATGTCATGTTGTACTTTTTGTCATTTTGGTGCCATTGTGTTTGGGAAAGGAAACCTATATGTCTGGGATTGGATTAATATTGGTGATGGCTAGGAAAGTAAAGGCCAGGAGAATGAAGAAATTGCGGAGCAGAAGAAACTGTTGTTTGAGGGTCAGGAAATTGTTGGATCTCAAATGTTAAGAGTTTTCCTTTAAAATACAGAGAGGTCTTTAGTCTTAAGAGCTTTGTGCTTTGAAAGCTGTTGCTCAGATATTTTTATGGTAAACATGATGCATATGTATTTCTGCTATAATGGTTATGGTTGGTTAGTGTATTTTATTATTGCAATATTTCCTCTTATTATAATACTATAAAATGATACATTGTGTTTCAATATAGTATTATTTATGTAATATGTTGAAAGTTAGAACATTCTATTATTTAGAAAGCTTAGAGTACTGAAGATAAAAAGACAACAGTAAAAATTCTATTTTTAATTGAAGTGTAGGATATCAGTATTAAAGACATAAATTTATTTGATTTGCAATCCAAAGTTAAGTGTAACATAAAAAAATGGTTGCATCGAAGTACTGGATTAGTTATATAATGATAATTTTGGTCTTGAACTAATTGATCAATATTAAGATCTCCGTTTTATTATTAATGTGTGTGTATTGTATTTCTATAAGAAAACAGATTATTCATTGTTACTATTTCCTGATGTATGAATCACATATAGATGTTTTGTGAATGGAATCATATATAGGTAATCCATGACTTATAACCATTCATTTAGTAACTGTTTAAAGTTACAGCAGCATTGAAAAAAGTGATTTATAATCATTTTTCACACTTATGACTGTTGCAACATCACCATGGCATGTGATCAAAATTTGGGCACTTGGCAACTGGCATGTATTTATATCAGTTGCACTGTCCTGGGTTCATGTGATCACTTTTTGTGACTTTCCCAGCTGGCTTCTGACAATCAAAGTCAATGGAGGAATTCAGATTTTTATAAAGGACAAATCTGTAGTAAAAAAATGCTGATCAAAATTCTTGTTTGCTTGAATGCGCATAAATTTTGATGATATTCTATATTACAATGTTTCCTTTTTGAAGAATCGATCTGAAATTCATAAGAGATTGCTGATCAAAATTGCATAAAATCAGCTATTTTTGAGGAAGATTTTTCCTAGTTATGTTTATATAGCTGTTTATTTAAGTACCTTTCTTTTTTTATCTCTTTTTTAAAAAAAATATTCTATATATATGTTGTGAATACAGAAGGAAATTTTTATATATCCTTTTGATATTGCAATACATAGGAGTCAACTTACAGAGCTAAAAATAGTCTTATTATCTAACCTTGCAAGCTGGAATATAACAGGAGAATTAAGTGAATGATACAACTCAGTATAGCTTTAGCTTTATTTCCAATTCTTGCCTTGATTTTGCCTTCTTGGCTGGGAAAATCTAGGAGCTGAAGTCTACACATCTTAAAATTGCAAAGATTGAGAAACACTGCCATGTAGTAATGGAGTGGAAGATTTGATACTAAGAACAGCATAATTTTTTTATAGTATATATGGTGGTTTAATGACATTGGAGGCAAAGATAATAAGAAATACTATTAATGTTCTTACATAGGTAGAAGCAATTTCTCTCTATAGATATATCTGGTCTGATGTTTTTCAGATTTGAGAGTTTTTATTATACATATCCTTTGTGTATCTACCATGAAAGCAAACATACCATATTTTCCGGCGTATAGGACGACTTTTTAACCCATGAAAATCTTCTCAAAAGTTGGGGGGTCGTCTTATACGCCGGAAAACAGTACATAAATCAATCGAGCGCCCCCGTTCTTGCAAAGCAACTTCAAGCCTCCTTAGTCCAGTCCCCCCTCCAACGTGACTCTCCCTTCCCACCCCCAAGACCCTCTAAGCCCCTTCCCCTCCCCCTTGCAAACGCCAGACCCTGGGAGCTCTTGCGTTTATTCCAAATGGTGGGTGGAAGGAAAAGCCCCTTTTGGCTCTGGCTTGGCTGCAAGTTGACGAGCCCGGGAAGGCACGCCCTCCCCTCTCACTGTGGAGGAAGCAGGGCAGGCTGGCATCGGGCGGGAGCCGGCAGGGCAGTCCTGCACACGTGCGCGCTCCCCGGCTAAGGAGTCCTCGGGGAGCCGTGGCAGGCGCCTCACACCCTTCCCTCTTGAGGCGGCATCGGCGGAGCCGTCCGGCGTCGGGCGGGAGCCGGCAGGGCAGTCCTGCGCACGCGCACGCTCCCCGGCTGCTAAGGAGTGCTCGGGGAGCTGTGGCAGGCACCTCACGCCCTTCCCTCTCGAGGCGGCACCGGCGAAGCCGTCCGGCGTCGGGTGGGAGCCAGCAGGGCTTTGCACCATCTGCATCAGACGAGTCTGAATTGGGCTTGTGTCAGACACTTGGCAACTGGCATGTAAGTATTTTCCGGCGTATAAGACAAAAAATCTTGAAAATCTTCTCAAAAGTTGGGGGTCGTCTTATACGCCCAGTCGTCTTATACGCCGGAAAATACGGTATTTACTTTCTTGTTATGTATAAACTAAACCTGAGGAAATTCTGAAAATGTTAACAGAGTGGCTGCAATCACACATTTTGGAACCTGTGTTCCCCCACTTTTCATTGTCCCAATTCAAATTAATGGCAATATAGATTTTTCTATTTGTATTGATTCACTTCTAATAAACATTTAACATGTTCCTCCTTCATACACACTGTAATGTATTGGGCTTGCTTTGTTAAGGGAACACCACATGGTAATTGCTGGAAGGCTGTTTGAGCAGGGAAACTAGCTAACAGCTCCCAGCTCCTCAGACAACCTGTCTCCAGCGCTGCTATTGGTTGCCCCAAAGGCACTAAGTAGAGTGCTTTCTTGGGTACACACGGGGTGGCTAGATAAAAGCCCAGGCCCTGAGTTTCAGGGCTATTTTACAAGTAGACATGAGCTATCAGCTCACAAGGGTTGTATACTTTGGGGCAACAGGGTTATAGTTCCTACCTCACTAAGAGACAGGGTTTTGCAATCACTGCATGAAGGCCATCCAGGTATTGTTCGTATGAAAGCTTTGGCTAGAAGCTATTTATGGTGGCCAGGAATAGATAAAGCCCTTGAGGCCCAGGTGCATGGGTGTTATACATGCCAGCAATCAAGGCCTGAAATGCCTCACGCTCCAGTTCACAGGTGGGAGGAGACTCACACTCCCTGGTCTAGGATTCACATAGACTTCGCCATTTCAGGGACAGCTCTTTCTTATAGTGGTTGACAGCCACTCTAAATAGCTTGAAGTTATACCAATTGCAAACATGACTACTGCTAGGACCATCCAGGTGCTCAGGAAACTCTGCCACGCACGGGCTGCCGGACGTTGTAGTGTCCGACAACGGGACCCAATTTACTGCGGCAGAATTTCAGGCATTCCTGAGAGCAAACCTCATTAGGCATGCAACATCGGCCCAGTTTCACCCATCTACTAATGGTCAAGCCGAACGCATGGTTTGCACCACAAAAGAGTCGCTGAGGCGTATAGTGACCGGGGACTGGCACCACAGACTCGCCGATTTTTTGCTTTGCCAACATTCCACGCCATGCACGGCTACTGGGAAAAGCCCAGCAGAGCTGCGCTGGGGGAGGCGATTGATCACGAAACTGGACAGGTTGCACCCAGACTGGGTGGCAGCAGAAGCCTCTCGCCCAAAACCCCCGAGGGGGCTGCAAGTGGGCAATGGGGTGTGGGCCAGGAACTACGGGCATGGGAACTTGTGGGTGCCAGGAAAAATCACTAAAACGTCAGGCCCTCTCTCTTACGAAGTGGGCCTAGAGGGCGGGCGAGTTGTCCGTCACCACATCGATCAGCTTAGGAAGTGTTTCCCAGAACGGCCACAAAGCGAGGACTTCGTCATAAGTCCTTACCAAGGGCTGCAAACTGGCAGCCAGGCCGATCCATGCATAGGCTCAAACAGCCAAAGCAACAGGGAGTTGGCCGTAGGGGAGGAAAGCCCAGAAGTGCAACATGGGTCCCCTGACAGAGAAAGCCAACCTGAGTTATACAGCCGCTGTGCTAACTCTGCTGAACAAACTGACTCTGGAGTGGGTCAACCTGAAAAGGCCAGCCAGAGACTGCCGAGCCATCCTGAATCGCTTGAACTGAGAGACACTGGCCTACCCAACCAGGCGGGCAAGCTGGTAGGCCAGGAAGTGCCTGGGTCTCCCAGGCGTTTCACAAGGGCTTGCAAACCTCCTGCTTATCTGCAAGATTTTGTCCTGAAATAATAAAGCTATAATGTTGTGTGTACCTTATTGTACTGCCTGCTTATCTACAGGATTGTCCTGAATAATAAAACTATAATGTTGTAAGTACTTTATTGAGCTGCTAGCTAGGAAACACCTGTATTAGCTAAGAGGAAACCTGTTGTTAAACCTTTTGTAAATTTGTATTGCTGTAATTACTTTCTGTTGTTCCTATAATGTTTGTTCATTCTAGGGGGGAGGGGTGTAATGTATTGGGCTTGCTTTGTTAAGGGAACACCATGTGGTAATTGCTGGAAGGCTGTTAGCTAATGGCTTCCAGCTCCTCAGACAACCCGTCTCCAGCGCTGCTATTGGTTGCCTCTAAGTGGCAGTGGGTTGCTTCAAACCTCTTGGCCGTTGCCTAGGGGCCAGGGTATAAATTGCTGCATCTGCAGCCCTGTTCCCTAGTTTAGATCCTGCAAGCAATAAACCATGATCTTTGCTGAACTCACTCGCCTCGTCTTTATTCCTGCGCAACGAACCCAGTACACAGCACACACCTTCATAGGTGAGGCAGTGTAATAGTTTCATATAATTAGGAACAGACCACAATTCCTATTAAATCTGGATGCAGTACTGTATATTTGTTCATATGATATTTGTTAAATCATCTGATTTGAAATCTTAATTTGATTTATTTTTTTAATTTGAACAGATTATAATTTCCTGTATTTCAATATTTTTTCCAATCCACGAGTAGGAACCTTAGATTTCCTCAGTTTACATGCACAAAATAGATTGCAAAAGAGAGAACATTTTAAGGTTGGTGTGGTTCACAATCACAATCAAGAAGCTGAATTCATGCTAATGAATCAAACCATTCTCCTGAGAAACATACTCAGAAACAAGACTTGTGCCCCATTTATTTTAGTGTTTCAAAGATTTTCATAGCTATCTATGATCTTGAGTATCTGAAGAACAAAATATTGTATTATGTGTAGTTACTTAATGTCCACGTTTAGTTGATACAAATCTGCTGCAGATGAAGAAATGAAGTTATAAATGGGCTGAAAATTAAATAGAATGCAATTAATGAGATTTCTTAAGATGTTTTCTGGGGGTTGGGGTGATGTCATTAATATTTCTGGGATGATTGTTTCCCACAAGAAGTTGATGGGGATAGTTGAAAACTGTAGATAAAATAAATTATTTCTTTTACTCCCCATCATTTGCTAAAAGATGAAAACAGGGAGAATCCAAAGTGGCCTTGTCTGCAAGTGTTATTGAAATGATTAGGATATTTATAAAAAATGTAAACTTTTTCATACCAGTAATAGTATAACTTGTTACACCTAGAGTGATAATGAACTGGGAAAGGCTGATCTGGACAGATAAAGAGAGGAACAGAAGGCTATTACTATTTTTAAGTAGCTGTCTACTCTACACCATTGCGTTAAATGGAGAAATCCAATAGACATTACTGCTGTGGCAGTTTAATTTTCCTACCAGCACAAATACAGCATGTGAAGGTGAAAAGCACAGTACCTAATTTAATCATGTTGCTTTAGCAACACTATGTGGGATGCAAAATAGTCTCCTTGGCAACACTCTTATCTGTTTGATTAACAATAGTCATAAACATGGAAGCTGATTTTAATAAGAGGCAGAATCATAGATAAGTTCCTTTTATAGCTACAGAGGTTATGATCTGATACAAGATCCAATTCTGAAATGAATGGAAACATGATTATCTGTTGGCAAAGAAGTCATGTGGCTCCAATGGTGATCTCATCTTATTTAAATTTGCTCTTAAGATGGGGGGGGAAACAGTTGTTTTGTGCCACAATCATACATTGTCACAATTCAGTGGAGATTTTTTTCCCCTGAAGTAAACCCAAATGAATGAAATAGATCTTATTTTGCATTCTGACATGTAATATTATCCTTTTTGTTGTTTCTTTTCAAAATTGGAATTGCTGTGGATTTCATAAAAAATTCTAATATTTTTAGAGATTTGTTTCTGACTACCAGTATTAAGTAAAAACATTTTAATATTTAAAGCAGCTTTTTATCCTTGTTAGTGTTGTTTTCAACCACTATTTCATTCCTTATCTTCAAACTAAAAATAGTAGTTCTACTATATTGTAAAAAATAATTGTCCCTGGTAGATGGTCACAATAGTGTATGCCTCCTTAAAATTATCACTGGTGCCAATGATAATTGCTCCAGTGAAAACAGAGCAATAGGAGGATCCAACTATGTCTAATTAGGCATTGCATTACAGTTACAGAATATCAAACTAAACTAAGGCCTAGTTCCATGCTAATAATAGTTAACAAAAGGCGAAAACTATCACACTGGCTTGTGCAGTGAAATAATAGATCTGTGGCCAACACCACTTCCTACAACCAGGCACAATCCTTGTTCAAGGAATTAACATCATTCATTAAATAAGAGTTTGGCCCTAGAACATTTGGAAGAACTGCGTATTCAGATTTGGAAATTATGATTATCAATATAGCTCAGCTTTTAAAAATGTTTTGACTATTTCGGATCTGTTTTTTTAAAAAAATGAGAGAAAAGAGACATTCAGATAGAGCACCAGACAAAACAGTCTTCTGAATGTGCAACAGCTATTAACAATTATTAACATATAATAGTTGTCAGTAGTAACAATGTAATTGAGACAAAATAATTCAAGATCATAAAGATTTGAGTTAATCAACCTTAATTAAAACCAGGGCTTTTTTTTTTGTCATACAACGCACTGGAACGGAGTTCTGGCGACTTTTTTTGATGGATTTTCCAGAGTTGCATTCTTTTCCTATTGTTGCCCTTCCTATCCTCGTTTGCTTTTGAAAATGCGCCACTGGCGGTACGGTGCAAGCAGGGTCCCCTCCGGTGTTGTCTGCCTCCTCTAGGAGGAGCCATGAGACACCGGAGCACCACAGCCAGAGCATGGCTTGAATGGCTGGGTCGGACCATGTGGTGTGGAAGCCAATGGTGGTGGTGGGAGACACATAAACATGGAGGCCCTCTTTCAAGAGAGGGTGAGTGAGCCTTTTCCCTTCCCTTACAGAAGGTGGGGTGTGAGGTTAAAAAGACGGTGAAGTGAGAGGAAAGAAAGGCAGCCAGCGTGGACACTTGCCTGACAGCGAAACTTTGCTGTTTTGGTTCCTTGGGTAGTTCAAAGGCTGGGATATCTACGGAAATCTCTTTTTACTCTTTTATACTTTTTATTCAAACTACAGAGGGGAAGAATAAGAATAAAGCCAATGTTTTGTAATTTGGAGATTTTATTATTAATGATAATATATATTAATTATGTATTGGTCAGATGTAAAGGTAGACCTACAGTATGAGGTTTAATCAGATCTACTTATTAAATTGGGTTTAACTTAAAGGTAAATTAAAAGTAATCTGTTCACTGACAAAGTTTCAACTTTAATTAGTTTCAAGTCAATATCCATATTAAACTCCAAACGTAAATTTTTCCACCTTGTTTCACAACTTCTTAAAAATAATTCAGTTTTTTTTACAAGCAACTAAATTTTATTTTACTGGGCCAGTTTCATTCCACATAGAAAGCTGACATTTCCACTCATTAAACTAAATGGGTACGCCAGTGGTAAATGTCCCGAAAGATTAATAAAATGCCCTCTTGTAATTTAAAGCCACACAGTGCATGGTAACATTAACTTACCTTGAACAAAATCCTAGTCCTTTAGATAAACTAAAAATTGAACAGTTTTTTTTCCAATTACAAAGGTAAACCTTGTAGGTTAGGCAAGGCAGGTTATACGACGTGTGTGAGTTCTGGCACCTTCTTCTTTTTTAACGAAAAAAGCACTGATTAAAACTAATACTTTGGTCCTACATTCAATTGTTTATGTTCCAAAAGTGCTTTTTCTGAGATGACATGGATTAGCTACTCTGAAGAATTGTAGATATGTTTTCCCCTAAACATTATTTTGCCTTTGAATCTGAAGCAGTGCATAAGCCTAATAATCAGCTTTAAGACCCAGAGTGGAAAGTGAATCAGCTTTAAGGCCCAGAGGGGAAAGTGAGGGGAGACAGTTCTTAATAATTAGTCCCTTGCATATGAAATATGTTTAGTAACTGAGCAAACCGATTAAAAAAATAGAACTAATCAAGAAAAACTGCTTTAGGAAATGAAAGCGCTGGGCTGGAAGGGAATGGGTGTTAAGCTTTCATTTTATTGTCTTTCCGTATTATTTTCCAATATGATTCTAAAATAGATCACCAAATGAGGTCTCTCTACTCACTTTAGTTCTTGTAATGGTTTTGTTTGCAGTGTCAACAATGATCCTTGGACCAGGCAGGTAAAATGCTACAGTTAGATAGATATATTTGTTAAAGGGCAAGAATAAGACTATTCTTTTTAGTTTTAATTTGTGGTGTTTGTCTTGATTTCTTCTTTTATTGTGAAGCTGAGTTGTAACTCTTAAATCCTGGTCTAAATATGGCAGAGGAAAATCTCTTTCTTTAAACTTGGGCCTGTTTGGTCATGTGTAAAGCATGTGTTCAACTGAAAATGCCTTCAGGGTGCACATATTGAAAGAGCTGAACTTAATATGTTGCAATTTTGTCCTCCTGACAAGCATATGAAGTAAGTTAAGCTAAACAATAGTGACTGGCTTGAGGTTACTTGAGTTTCATGGCTCAGTGGAGATTTGAATATTACCCTAATCCAACAATGATACATGGCTTTGCCATTCCCTCCCACTGCAAAGCTCCATCATTTCAAGACTGTTTTTTAAAATGTTGTTAAATCTGTTGTTCCTACAATATGCTCTTACAGCAGAATCTCAGAAGAATGGAGAGCTGATTCTATAAGGGAAATGCAGCTGTTGCTGGAGCCCATGATAACAAGGTAATCCAAGTAATCAAAAGTAGCTCATGGCTAATATCCAAAGTACCAAAATCTACTAAATATTCTACCTTTGCTTTCCTAGAGCAGTTTTATAGTTTTTTTTAATTCCCCCTCTGAAATGATAAACATATACAGTCATGGCCGAAATTGTTGGCACCCAGAAATTTTTCCAGAAAATCAAGTATTTCTCACAGAAAAGTATTGCAGGAACACAGGTTTTGCTATACACAAGTTTATTCCCTTTGTGTGTATTGGAACACAACAAAAAAAGGGAGGAAAAAAAAGCAAATTGGACATAATGTCAAACAAAACTCCAAAAATGGGCTGGACAAAATTATTGGCACCCTTAACTTAATATTTGGTTGCACACCCTTTGGGAAAAATAACTGAAATCAGTCGCTTCCTGTAACCATCAATAAGCTTCTTACACCTCTGAGCCGGAATTTTGGACCACTCTTCCTTTGCAAACTGCTCCAGCGTTTCATTTCATTTAAATGTTGACAGATAGTTCGCACTGACACTGATGCTCCCTGAGCCTGCAGGACAGCTTGCATTCCTTTGGAACTTGTTTGGGGCTGCTTATCCACCATCCAGACTACCCTGCGTTGCAACCTTTCATCAATTTTTCTCTTTGTCCACGACCAGGGAGATTAGCTACAGTGCCATGGGTTGCAAACTTCTTGATAATGCTGCGCACTGTGGACAAAAGCAAATCTAGATTCTGGAGATGGACTTGTAATCTTGAGATTGTTGATATTTGTCCACAATTTTGGTTCTCAAGTCCTCAGACAGTTCTCTTCTCCTTTTTCTGTTGTCCCTGCTTAGTGTGGCACACAGACACACAATGCAAAGACTAAGTGAACTTCTCTCCTTTTTATCTGCTTTCAGGTGTGATTTTTATATTGCCCACACCTGTTACTTGCCCCAGGTGAGTTTAAAGGAGCATTACATGCTTGAAACAATCTTGTTTATCCACAATTTTGAAAGGGTGCCAATAATTTTGTCCGGTCGATTTTTGGAGTTTTGTTTGACATTATGTCCAATTTGCTTTTTTTCCTCCCTTTTTTGTTGTGTTCCAATACACACAAAGGGAATAAACCTGTGTATGGTAAAACATGTGTTCCTGCAATACTTTTCTGTGAGAAATACTTGATTTTCTGAAAAAATTTCTGGGGTGCCAACAATTTCAGCCATGACTGTATTTATACTTTTTGAAGCAAAACATATAAAACTAGTTAACTTGTTCCTCCTTGAATATCCTACCCTTTCAAAATCATAATCCCATTTCAAGAAAGAATTCAACAAAACTAATCTTGTTTGTGTATCTATATATTTATACCTAAATATATATTTAACCTAACTATTGTTAATCTATATACATTGTATGTGTGTAATGCAGACAAAATAATATTTTAAAGGCTTTTTTCTGTTCATAGAAAGGCTTTTATTCATAATTAGGCTCTGGAACAATCATTCTTTTTTTCTTTTGATATAGGTTATGGTTATTTAACCATTGACTATAGATAGCAGCTTACAGATAGAATTAACAGACAGATACAGACAAAAGAAAATTTAGAAGATGCAGTGGTAACACTGGAAATGGAAAAGATATCTTGCTTGTCAAGATCTCAGAACACATTTGAGGATAAGGAAGAAGAGCTGATCGAATGGCAATTGTTCTGCTTTATTGGACGATATTGTGCATTTTCTATATCCTGTTATGTGTCATCTATTCCATTGCTTTCATTCATATTCCATTATTTTAAAAGAATGTGGATTTAACTTGAAGAGTGATTTACCGGGCAGCTGAAACAATGTTTAACATCCATTACAGCCCTTCTATAATTTAGTCCATCCACTTTGCTGTTGATTACCCTTTTCTTTCTTTTCACCTTTCCCAGTATTGTAGATTTTGTAGGTCTACACAAAATGTACAAAATACTAAAGTTTGTATTTTGAATGATTTGTTGCATGAACCATTTGTTTGCTTTTCTTGCTACACATGATATTTTCAGGAGTCTTCTCCAACACCAAAATTAAAAAATGTCAATACTCTTTCTATCCAGCTTTCATTTCTATAGAGTTTCACAGGGAAAATCATTGCTGCAAAATTCTGATCTTTGTGGGTACAGACACACTAAGCACCTGAATAGCTTTTCCAAAATCTTCACTGCAAGTTTACCAAGTACTAGCCTTGACAGCTGTTTCCTTTACTGTTTTAAAAGACAAAAGCTCTCTACTATTTCATGTCAATATCTTAATTGTCAATTCTATGCTAGTTGCAGTATTTTCATCATAAGTCTTCATTATATTTAATTTTAATTTCATTATTTTCCTCTGTGTACCTTGACTTTATCTACAAATTAACTGCCTTTAGCAGAAGGTAAAAACTATCCAACTGTATTTGCTTAGGGCATTTTATCAATTTGTATTTAAGAAGGTTAGCATGGTCTGTTTTTAAAAGATATAGATTTTTGGCACAAGACATAATATTGCCATCGTTCACTCCCTAGAGACTAAAATGGACAATGTGAAATTTGAGCGGGCCCCGAACAAGGAGTATATATCGGAGGTGGTGACCCTTTGAGAGCTGTATGCAACGAAATTTCATTTTGATGTATGCCGATTGGTGTACATTCAAAGTGACAATAAAGTTATCATCATCATCATCATTATTCAAGTCCCATTTCTAATTTTTCCTGGGTTCAAGGTTAATATAGCTTTCTTTTCAACAAGGTTTCATTCTCAAGCAAAATAATTTCAACAGTTTTGTGTTACTTGATTCTCTTCATTTATACCTTTTATCTATATCTTTCATGTCAGCTCTTATTAAGTATAAGTATCAGAAGTACTGCTATAATGTATATAAGTTATTTTTTATGTAGTAAAAATACTTAGAAGGTACAGTTAGAGGTCATTCTTATGAGATCAGTATATCAAGGACTTCAGCTTTTGAGAATAAATTAGCAAAGAGCTACTTGTTTTGCACAATTTAATTGAGTCCTAGGGAGAAATTAAGATTTGGAATCTTGCACTATAACAAAAAAACCACAGACTTTTAAGTTATAGTGCATTCTCTATCTGAAAAAAACATCACAAAGCTTAGGGAGGTTTTTTTTTTACTTTGTACCTCTTTCTTTCTTGCTCTCTGTGGCCAAATTATTGTCTTTCTTGTTTTATATTATTATAGAAATATAGTCTTCCTAGGTTGGGATGGTTTTAAAATGTAGCCAAAATTTACTCTTTTTGTTTTTTATTCTGAAGAAAACATTCAGAAGACTGAGATGGACTTTAATAGTTACTGTTGTTGAATTAGTATTTATATTGCCCCAAAGAGATTCATTATAATAAATGTAGGTAGTAGTTAATTGAATAACTTTTCTTCATCTCCAGCACTAGTCATGAATATAATTGACTGTGACTTCCTGTGACTAACAAAGTCTATTAATCCCTTTTTAAATGTTCCCTGGATCGTTCCAAAATCATGTTACTGAAATTTGAAGGCAACCATTGGCAACCATTGAAAAATTGGTGCATCCTTTTCAGTATTTCAAAAAGAAAACCATACATAAAATAGCCAAGCTAAAACTTTGGTACGCTTAATATTCTATTTTGAACTCAACTCCTCCAAACTTTGCAGTTTTTTTTAAAGAAAACCAAGTTGACAGGCTAAGCTGTGCCCCTTCTAATGATATTACTGTCCTCATGTATGTATATAAATATTGCTCTTTGTGTAAAAATAGTTTGTTTCTTAATTTGTATCTAGCAGTGTGTGAATAGCTGTAATTCGTGTGTAAAGAGAGCAATTTTAGGCACTGCTGGAAGCTGTTTCCTGCAAATATGACATTAATGCATAATCATTTACAGCAGATATCATTACCCAGCAGCTCTCTGGTGTTTTCATGAATGTGAAACCCACCTACCCCCTTGAATCTCCAATTGCTTACATGTTATGCAGTTGGAAGCAATGATCTCAATAATACCGTACTATCTACACAGCACAGTTCATTTAGATACCTTCTCAGAGAGTAGTTGCTACTATTTTTTCCCTTTGATATGAAATGGTCAACTTAGTTTACTTATAATAATAACATTATAAAAACCTCTATAGCCTTTAGTTGCTTTTCTTAAGTGAAACTTCACTTCCATCTCCTTCCTCCTTCCCTCTCTCCCTCCAAAATTCAATCCAAAATTTTTTGGGGGTTTAGATTTTGTAATTTAGGTTGCATTAAGTTTTATTCCTCTTGTTATTTTTGTTATGACATTGTGCCTGCTTAGAGTTGTGATTTTATAGGAAGAAAAAAAATCAAATAAATGAATGGTAGTCTCTTTCTCATTCCTATTGAAGGCTATGATGCTTTGCCACTGCAGAGAAAAATATGCATGGGCATACTTTCCTAGAGTATCAGTTAAAAAGATCCAGTTCTTAAGTTACAAGTGTAACAGCATCCATAGTAAAAAAATATTTGTGCATTTATATCCTGCTGATCTTCTTACATAAGCACTCAAGCAGCTTACAACAATAAACAGCATACAATAAAATCAATATAACTGAAAAAAATTAAAATAAATGTACGTATGTAAATGGTTGAAAGTCTAGAGAAAGATGTATTTTTGCCATTTCCCTAAAAGTCTATGGGGGGGAAACATTTTGTACAGTAGTCACACAGAAGAAATTCATTAAAACATTAACACCAACACTAAATTGTAGGCAATTGGCAGCTAGTGCAAATATTTCACTTCAGGAAACATGTGACCCTATCATTACGGAAGTGGCCACCTCCTTTTGTATCTCTTCAATTTCTAGTCACTTTCAAAGGTAGCTTCACATACCATGCATTGCAGGAACCAGTAACTAGGTTACTTATCCAAGGGATGGATAAGTATTGGTGGTCTGACAAACTTAGAAACATAACTATGCAGTTTTCCTCACCTACAGATCTGTGATAGTTGCGAATGAAGAAGCATTCCTAAACAATGAAACTACTTTTTTAAAAAAGTATTTTTAAGCAAAGTAATGTAGAGGCTCATTATTCCACTATTTCATTTCACAAACATTTTTATCAATATCAAAATCAAAGCATCTGAGGAATTTGTATGTTTTAACTAGACTGACTCATTTGCATTAGCAATGTGGTTCTTTGATGTGCATGATGGAAAAACATAACAATATTGCTACATAATATCAATGTTTAAACTTAAAAAAGAAAGTATTTTATACAGAGAATAGTTTACAGTTTTGGAAAAATAAATTCTCAAAGTTGAGATAAATAGTTCTGCTTTTTCACTAAAATATTCTGCAAAAGGGGTTGAGAATAGAGGGAACAGTTGATTCTTCAGTTTCAAATTTCATAATTGTTTTTTTTCCTTGAGTACTGCTTCATAAATTACATTTTTACAGCTGTCTGTCAAAGTATTTTTAGAAGCACACCACACTGATATTGCAGTCATCTGATATTGTAGTATCATGGGGAAAACCTACTGTGCCTTATCAATATCAAAGGAATTGGCTGTCTCTGTAGAGATTGTAGATGAATCAAAAATGTTTTCTATATATCCCTAAATTTGCCAGGGATTATGACCTCATGTTCAGATATTATTTGAATAAATAGAACAATAAAGATGGGATTTTTTTTTTAATCCCATTTATATTCCGCCCTTCTCCGAAGACTCAGGGCGGCTTACAATTTTATACACTCTGTATATTATAAAGATGTTTAACAGAGTTTAATGTACAACAAAAAATTAAATAAATGGCACTCTAAAAACTGACATTTATTATGGCATAGGTCTAGTGGAACATGGTTTTCTTCATCAGAAACATGGTGTGTTTTCCTGAGAAACAAACATATAGTCAACTATCATTTCTGGTATGGGAGAATAAAACAAGAGGAAAATGAAATTCAGAAGGATCAGAAAGTAAAATTTTACTTATCTATTACTAGTTACAAAACCAGATTTGCCTTATTTGAATCAGATAAGTATGACTTAATGTTGCATTGGTGAGCCACTTAAGATATCTAATATAATAAAAAGCCTCATTAAAATAACAAAATAGAGATGAATCTTGATCAGTCACTTTTCATTTGGGAAGTCTACATTTTGATCCATATTTGTTTGAATATTGCACTTCTAAATATCAGATTTCTGTTGTCCATTTATCAGAGGGATAAGCAATGTAATGAACCACAACTTCCACAGTCACTTGCCAATGTCCATGCAGGGTGCTAGAAGTTAAAATCCAGAAGATAGAATAATTTTTATTATTCTCAGCTTTTTGTATACTATTGGAATTTTATATTTGGAATATTATATGTATATGGAGAGAGAGAATGGATATTATTTGATAACTTTTTACACTTACAGGACTACTTTAACACTAAATGAATCTGTCAGTCTTGTTGAAATCCTGGTTGTGCATGTCTCTGAAATATTACTGCCTTTCATATTTTTCTCCTTAAAGCCTTAAATGCCAAAGATCTGAGGCCAATCTTCAAAGATTTTGTCTAGGAAGACAGCTGTACCTATTTAACTTAAAAAATATTTTTAAAGAATTTTTACACAAATCTATCAATGACTGCTAGACATGGCAGCTATATACTGTCTCCCAAGTCAAAAATTATATCTCTGGCTTCTATTTTCTAGACTGAAAAGCTAGAAGATGTTGCTGTTGTTCTTATGCCCAGTTGGTCACTGGGGAAAACTGGATGCTGAACTAGATAGGTCTTTGATTTAGTACAGAAAATGCTTACATTCTTTTGAGTCCTACCATCTGGTTAGAATATCATACACAGCTGCTTTTCCCTCCTCTTACTTCTACCAATTACTGTTTGCTGTAAGCCCTATGTCTTGGCTTTTCAAGGTACGATTGATACAATGCTCACCTTGTACCATAGCACTACTGCCTCCAGGTCCTACACAGAAAAGAAAACAACCTGGTAACTTCCACATATTTTGTAACTCAGCTGATTATACTGGCTTTGTTGTTTAAAACATTTGAAGGGGATCAGGCTTTTTACTCTTGTCATACAGATATGGCTGACATATATGGGTCAAATAGTTATGGCTTTCTGGTGTGCTTATTGGAGTAGTAATCTGAGCAATTTTGCATCTGATGTTAACTGCTGAGAAGTTGTTTAGCTGGAACTGTGAGAAATCTGTGAACTGTGACCTAGGGAAATGGTATAGTAAACTGGCATAGAAGTAATTAGCATTGGAAGTGCATGCTGTTTGGCAATCATTTTGCAAGTGCCATTTTAATGCACACAAACTCAGTTCCTTACCTCTGATGAAAAAGTTAAAGTTCATTGGGCAGTTTATTTGCATTAATACTCTGTCTTTTAATATCTGCTCCTGAAATGTACCTCTCTTTCTTCTTTATAAATTACTTTTGGGTCACCTTCCTCTGCTATCTGTTAAATAATGAGAAAATCTATTTCTTACTCTGTATTTATGTCTCTGTGAATATATACACACATAATTTTTTTGATGATATTCTTTGTACCTTTTAATTTTCACACAACTTCAGCACTAATTAATTGGGCTCAGAACACAACTAAATGAAATTCTTCATTGGTTTTTGTTTTAGCAGCCTGCAGTGAGAGAAATAGTGACGGATAATATATATTAGCAATGGGAACCGGATCATTTATTCATTTAGTTGTATAGTAACTGGTTAGGTAGTGTTATATAGGTGTGAATCCTGGGGATAAATACATTTAACTCACTGGCTGGATTCGCACATTGCTTTAAGCTATATGTTATTTTGGCTTAGCATATTGTATGAATGTGGGGGTCTGGTTTGTAAACCATGAATGAACAGAATCAAATGTTGTTCAATTTAACAAGTTGCACTGCTAAAATAATGGCTTAATTTAACATGTGTTACCAGTTAGTGTATCTAGAATGCAGAGAAGTAACTACAAGGAGAGTATGATATTGGAAAAAGAATCCCTAACTTATTGATGGACACAATGAGAATTTTGAGAGCATGTTTGAGAGTATACTTTGCAAAATGTAGGTTGGGAAAGGCTTGTCTATTCACAAGAGCATTGACAGGGGCAACTTAATCAGATCTAAAGCATAACTGTTTGTCATAGTCAACCTTATTCAATATGCTTATGATTGTTTAGAGTTATCTTTAGAAATAAAGTTATACTGTTGGCTTTATAATAAGTGAACTTCCTATTTTTTAAAGTTTTGTTGTTGTTAGCTGTAAAGTCGTGTCTGACCCATTGCGACCCCATGGACAACATTCTTCCAGGCCTTCCTGTCCTCTACCATCTTCTGGAGTCCATTTAACCTCACGCCTACTGCTTCAGTGACTCCATCCAGCCACTTCATTCTCTGTTGTCCCCTTCTTCTATTGCCCTCAATCTTTCCCAGCATTATGCTCTTTTCCAGTGAGTCCTTCCTTCTCATTAGGTGGCCAAAATATTTGAGTTTCAACTTCAGGATCTGGCCTTCTAAAGAGCAGTCAGGGTTGATCTCTAGGACTGACCGGTTTGATCGCCTTGCAGTCCAAGGGACTCACAGGAGTCTTCTCCAGCACCATAGTTCAAATGCCTCAGTTCTTTGGCTCTCAGCCTTTCTTATGGTCCAACTTTCACTGCCATACATTGCAACTGGGAAGACCATAGCCTTGACTATATGCACTTTTGTTGACAGGGTTATGTCTCTGCTTTTTAGTGTGCTGTCTAGATTTGCCATGGCTTTCCTCCCTAGGAGCAAGTGTCTTTTAATTTCTTGGCTACAGTCCCCATCTGCAATGATCTTGGAGCCCAGGAAAATAAAATCTGTCACTACCTCCATTTCTTCCCCGTCTATTTGCCAGGAATTGAGAGGGCTGGATGCCATGATCTTGGTTTTCTTAATGTTAAGTTTCAACCCAACTTTTGCACTCTCCTTCTTCACCCGCAACAAGAGGCTCTTTAGTTCTTCTTCACTTTCTGCCATTAGAGTGGTATCATCTGCATATCTTAGGTTGTTAATATTTCTCCCGGCAATCTTAATTCCAACTTTTGATTCATCTAGCCCTGCCTTTCTCATGATGTGCTCTGCATATAAGTTAAATAGGCAGGGCGACAGTATACAGCCTTGCCAGACTCCTTTCCCAATTTTGAACCAATCAGTGGTTCCGTGTCCGGTTCTCACTGTTGCTTCTTGACCCACATATAGGTTTCTCAAGAGACAAATAAGATGGTCTGGTACTCCCATCTCTTTAAGAACTTGCCACAGTTTGTTATGATCCACACAATCAAAGGCTTTAGCATAGCCAATGAAGCAGAAGTAGATGTTTTTCTGGAACTCCCTAGCTTTCTCCATGATCCAGCGTATGTTGGCAATTTGATCTCTAGTTCCTCTGTCTCTTCAAAATCCTGCCTGTACTTCTGGTAGTTCTCGATCCACATTCTACTGTAGTCTAGCTTGTAGGATTTTAAGCATAACTTTACTAGCATGTGAAATGACTGCAATGGTGTGATAGTTTGAACCTTCTTTGGCACTGCCTTTCTTTGGAATTGGAATGTAAACTGATCTTTTCCAATCCTGTGGCCACTGTTGAGTTTTCCAAATTTGCAGGCAAATTGAGTGTAGCACATTTACTGCATCGTCTTTTAAGATTTTGAATAGCTCAGCTGAAATACTTTCACCTCTACTAGGTTTGTTGTTGCTCAGCTTTCCTAAGGCCCACTTCACTTCACATTCTAGGATGTCTGGCTTGAGGTCAATGACCACCTCATCGTGGTTATCAGGGACGTTAAGCTTGTTCTTGTATAGTTCTTCTGTGTAATTTTGCCACCTCTTCTTACTCTCTTCTGCCTCTGTTAGGTCCCTGCCAGTTTGATCCTTTATCATGCCCATTTTTGCATGAAACGTTCCCTTCATCTCTCCAATTTTCTTGAAGAGATCTCTGGTCCTCCCTATTCTATTGTTTTCTTCTATTTCTTTGCACTGCTCATTTAAGAATGCATTCTTATCTTTTCTAGTTATTCTCTGGAATTCTGCATTCAATTGGGTGTATCTTTCTTTTTCTCCCTTGCCTTTCGCTTCCCTCCTTTCCTCAGCTATTTGCAAAGCTTCCTCAGACAGCCATTTTGCTTTCTTGCATTTCTTTTTCTTTGGGATGGTTTTAGTTGCTACCTCTTGTACAATGTTGCGAACCTCCGTCCATAGTTCTTCAGGCACTGTGTCTATCAGATCTAATTCCTTAAATCTATTTGTCACCTCTACTTATATTCATCAGGGATATGATTTAGTTCATACCTGAGTGGCCTAGTGCTTTTCCCTACTTTCTTCAGTTTAAGCCTAAATTTTGCAACAAGAAGCTCATGTTCTGAGCCCCAGTCAGCTCTTGGTCTTGTTTTTGCTGACTGTATAGAGCTTCTCCATCTTTGGCTGCAGAGCACATAGTCAATCTGATTTCTGTGTTGACCGTCTGGTGATGTCCATGTGTAGAGCCGTCTCTTGGGTTGTTGGAAAAGAGTGTTTGCTATGACCATTGTATTCTCTTGACAAAATTCTATCAGCCTGTGCCCTGCTTCATTTTGTACTCTGAGGCCAAATTTTGCTTGTTATTCCAGTTACTTTTTGGCTTCCTACTTTAGCATTCCAATCCCCCATGATGATAAGGACATTATTTTTTGGTGCTAGTTCCATAAGGTGCTGTAGGACTTCATAGAACTGGTCAATTTCATCCTCTTCAACTGGTGGTTGGGGCATAGACTTGGACTACTGTGATATTGAATGGTTTGCCTTGGATTTGAACTGAGATCATTGTCCATGGAGGAACGTTGTCCATGGGCTCGCGATGGGTCGGACATGACTTTGCAACTAACAACAATATATATAAATTTTCTAGAAAGTTAACTTCATTTGTGGAAATAAATAGTGGTATTTTTATGTCAAATTCATGCTCCTTCTGTTATGAATGTTGAAATATTCTCCATGATTTAGCACAAGGTATTAGGGAACCCAGAATCTACAAATCCCAATATCCTTTGTTAGGCATTGCCAATGATTATATATTCTGAAAACTATGATTCTGTGCACCATCTGGAGAGCTACAATCCCCTGCAATTTGTTGGGAATCTTTATCTTTCTTTTTGAGTTTGGTGAGGGAAGGGCAGGTGATCCAAAATGGCCTTTGGATATAAGTACTGGTAGTCTTTTCATTTGGAAACTGCTGCTAATTGATTTGGGATGTTAAAAATAGCATCAAGTCATATGTTAGGCAGTCATCTGAGAGGGCAGTTAGGGGTAGAGGAAGAATTGAGATGTTTACTGCCACTATTTCTGTTGCTGTGATATTATGAAGAAGGTGGTCCAGTGTCAATGGAAGGACTAAATATGACTTAATTCCACCAGAAGAAAATTTGTCAAAAGATCCCTGCCCAAACACATTCTTCATTCTACTGTGTTCCAGCTTGGCTACAGATGCAGATTTGTTTGCCTGCCATATTTTTCCATAAAGGTGAAATTAATGGGAAATTCCCAATTGATTGTTTTAACACTGCCATTCCCAGTGCTGTCACTAGATGTCACCCTGGTTTCACTAATATACCGCTAAGAACACCATTTGTCTGGCAGGGTAGGAGAAATGAATAAAATACAGAAAATTTTGAAGGATATGGATAATGTCACACCCCAACTCCTGCTTGGCCACCTCATTGTGGTGGTGAGAATTTTCCTGGGTGAGATTAACAAAGAACATTGGGAGTTTATGCCAAGAGTATATGCTCCCAGCAGAGTCACCCCATGCATGAAGATCATCCTAGTTGCCCATCTAAAGCAAGCAGATGCTTATATATGGCAACAGAGATACAGGAAGATGCTGAAGACAGATGATCACCTTAATGACAATGACAAAGGCAACAATTCACACTGCATGGGAGAAAGCAGTGGTAAATCACCTCTGTATTTTTATCAGGAAAACTACTTGGATAGAAAATATAAAATCATTGAACGGAAGACATTATGACTGATGCATCTGAAAAATTGAGAAAGTCAAAGAATACAAAAAAAGAAATAAGTGTGTACATTGATTATTAAAAGAGCTTTGATTGCATCATCCATGTCAAGATGTGCTTAAAAAATTTGAATCTCAGAACATCTCATTGTCCTAATGAGAAACTATGTAAGTAGTCCTGGACGTACGACCACATTTGAACCCAAAATTTCCATTTTTAATCAAGATAGTTGTTAAATGAGTTTTGCCCCATTTTACTTCCTTTCTTAAATGAATCACTGCAGTATCAACATGGTTGGTAAGTGAAACTGGCGTGCCCATTGACTTTGCTTGTCAGAAGGTCACAAAAGGTGATCCCAGGGTCCTGGGGCACTGCAACTATTATAAATACATGCCAGCTGCCAAGCATGAAAATGTTGACTTTGGGAATGCTGCAACAGTCATTGACACTGAAATTTTTCATGTGAAAAATTGTCATAAGTCACTTTTTTCAGTCCCATTGTAACTTTGAACAGTCATTAAATGAATGGTTGTAAATCAAGGAATACATATATATATATATATATATATATATATATATGTGTTTTCTGAGGTTTTCGCGGGTGTTCGTATGTGGATCTTTGGTCATTCGGGTTTTTCCCCGCGTAGAACTAAAGGTGTAGGAGCAACGTTTCGACGGAATCCCATCCGTCATCATCAGGCTGGTGGCTTCAGCTTCCTCCTTCTGGGAGAAGCATGTGGCTGTTTGTTCCTCTTTTTTAAACTGCCAGAAGGGGTGTGTTCTGTGGGTGGAGGTGTGCTTTGATTGGGTGGGGGATTAAGTGTGTTCTGATTGGGTGGGAGTGTGTTTTGAATGGTGGGTGTGTTCTGATTGGGTGGGGGTGTGTTTTGAGTGGATGGGCTGGTCTCAGCTGCCAGCCTTAGACCTGAGCTGGTGAGTTGTGCTGCTTTTGTTCGGCTTCGTGTTTGTGGTGGTGCCATGTTTTTATAGTGGGTGTCAGTTTGCTTATTGTGTGGTTTGGAGGGGTTTAAAGTGGCTGATGTTGCAGCTGTAGTTAGGTTTCTGTTTTGTGGTTGTGCCTCGTTATCATTGTGGGTTCAGATTTGCTTTTTGAATGGTTGTGTGGTGGTGATGTCATGTGGTGTTATCATGAGTTTGGGTCTGGTATCATTCTTGGTGGTTGGGACTCGTCTGTCAATCAAGGCGGGTTTCCAAATGGCTGGTAGGCGAGAGGTATCATCTCGTTTGTTCATGCTGTGGGGGCGTTTTTCTATCTCAATGGCTTCTCTGATTATTCTGTTGTTAAAATGTGTGTAAGGCACATGATCAAGAGAAGGAGGAAATATGTCATAGGGAAGGAGGAGTTGGCTACCCAGATAAGATAGCATATTATAATTTCCCCAAAACAGCCACATGGTAGCAGCACACTCCCCGTCTGGTATTTCATAATACCACTATAAACTTGATACCGGTAGGTATGCAAATACAAATAAATGGTTATGATTTGCTTGTTGTCTTAAAAATCTGAGAGATATAAGAAATAAACATGAGAGATATAAGAAATAAACCGGAGATATATAAGAAATAAACATGCATACATATTGCAATAATAAGAACTGCCATTACAGGCCTAAAATAGTCTAAATTAAAGTTCAAATCACTTTTCTCCTTGAAGTGAGGATCCAACCAGGAAAGGCGATGAATTCAGTCTTCAAGAGGCAAAAGCAGGACAAGCTTTGTGTGGGTCTGATGAAAGTTTTTGGTGCCTTTCATTTCTTGAGCTTGTTGGTCCTTGAGCAGAACAAGGTCTCTAAGTTGGATATTGGGGTGAAGATGAAACATTTGTGACTGGAGCATGACTTTGTTGCTCCCCGCCATGTTGCTCCCTGCCATAATTTGAAGCAGGGTTGGATGCAGGTGGTTGCTGTGAATTGCCTAGAAGTGGAGTAGGATGCATGGCTGTAACGTGCTTGTCGTTATCGCATTCTGTACACTTGACAAAGGCTTTGCAATCTTTAGCAAAATGATCATATGAAGCACAGCACCTGTAGCATATTCCAAGTTTTTGCAGAACCTCTTTCCGCTCTTGTACAGTCATATGTCTGGCGTAGTCAGAATGGTCTGAACTCTCACTCCTTGATGCCAAAGAAACTTGTGGGACCCCTTGGGCGTGAAAGTTCTCTGGTGAATAAGGGTGAGGTATGCCAGGATAGAAGGATGTTGCAAGAGCATTCAGCTGCAGTGATCTCTCACTCCTTGATGCCAAAGAAACTTGTTGCACCCCTTGGGTGTGAAAGTTCTCTGGTGAATAAGGGTGAGGCATGCCAGGATAGAAGGATGTTGCAAGAGCATTCGGCTGTGGTGTAGTCCCTAAGGCTTGTGCTGGCTGTCGATTCAACCGTTGTTCATTGCTGGAAGTTACGTTGTCATTGGCAGTAGGTGATGCAGTTTGAAGTGTTGGTGCACCTGTGTTGTGGCGTTGAAGAGGTGCAGGCTTTTGCAGGCTTGGGGCCTCTGTGCTGTTCGTAGGAAGTACAGTTGATGCACCTGCGTTGTGGTGTTGAGGAGGTACAGGCTTTCTCAGGCTTGGGATCTGTGTGCTGTTCGTAGGAAGCACAGTTGACGCACCTACGTTGTAGTGTTGAGGAGGTGCAGGCTTTCGCAGGCTTGGGGTCTCTGTGATGTTCGTGGGAAGTACAGTTGATGCACTTGTGTTGTGGTGTTGAAGAGGTGCAGGCCTTTGCAGTTCTGGGGTGGTCTTACTGTACGCTTGGATTTTACAGCAGAATCAGCACACTCAGCTCCCTGAATGTCTGTGTGGTCGGAACCATGCTGCATCTGTGTTGATTCAACACTAAAAGAGTGTTCTGAGTCAATAAACTTAGAGAGACCATGGGAAGAATTCCATGGATGAGAATCCTAAAGGGGAAAACAACTCAAGAAGCTTGGGAAATTTTGAAAAGTGAGATAATAAAGGCCCAGTCTAGTACAATACCAACAAAGAAGAAAAATAACAGCTCTCAAAAGAAACCAGCATGGCTGCATAAAGAACTCTCTGATAAATTGAAAGATAAAAAGGACAAGTATAAGAATTGGAAAGAGGGGCACATAACTAAGTCAGAATATCAGCAAATAGCCCGTGCCTGCAAAGATGAAGTGAGGAAAGCTAAGGCTCAAAATGAACTAAGGCTTGCGACCAAAGTCAAAAATAACAAAAAATGTTTCTTTCAACATATAAAAAACAAGAAAAAAGTTAAGGAAATGATTGGTCCATTAGTGGGGGAAAGTGGCAAGAAGGTGACAAGCAATAGGGAGAAAGCAGAACTATTTAATTCGTTTTTTTGCATCTGTCTTTACACAAAGGGAAAAAACAGTCCAACCTACCCAAACCAGTGCCATAAAAAACAGAATAGAAACGCAAGTTAAGATAGGCAAGAAAATGGTAAGTGAGCACCTGTCCAGCCTAGATGAGTTCAAATCACCAGGACCAGATGGATTACACCCCAAGGTTCTCAAGGAACTGGCAGACGTGATCTCAGAACCACTGAACTATATTTTCCAAAGATCCTGGAGAACTGGGGAACTACCAGAGGACTGGAAGAGAGCTGATCTAGTTCCCATCTTCAAAAAAGGGGAAAAAATAGATCCAGGAAACTACAGACCTATCAGCCTGATCTCAATACCTGGGAAGATTCTGGAAAAGATAATCAAACAACAAATCAGCGAACACCTTGATGCAAACAAAGTCATCACTAAAAGTCAACATGGGTTTGTCAAAAACAGATCATGCCAGACAAATCTTATTACATTCTTTGACCAAGTGACAAAACTAGTGGACCAGAGGAATGCTGTAGATATAATTTACTTGGACTTCAGTAAGGCATTTGATAAAGTAGATCACAACCTACTACTTGATAAGATAGAAAAATGTGGGTTAGATAGCATTACCACCAGATGGATTCGTAGCTGGCTGACAGGTCGTACTCAGCGTGTGGTCCTCAATGGAACCGCATCTACATGGAAGGAAGTGTGTAGTGGCCCAGTGCTCTTCAATATCTTCATTAATGATTTGGATGAGGGGATAGATGGGGAACTCATCAAATTTGCAGACGACACCAAGCTGGCAGGAATAGCCAATACTCCAGAAGATAGGCTTAAGATACAGAAGGATCTGGACAGACTCGAACACTGAGCACTATCTAACAAAATGAAATTCAATGGTGAAAAAAGTAAGGTTCTACATTTAGGCAGGAAAAATCAAATGCATAGGTATAGTATAGGTGGTACCTTGCTCAGTAGTAGTAACTGTGAGAGGGATCTCGGAGTCTTAGTAGACAATCACTTCAATATGAGCCAGCAGTGTGCTGCAGCTGCCAAAAAAGCCAACACAGTGCTAGGCTGCATTAACAGAGGGATAGAATCAAGATCAAGTGAAGTACTAATACCACTTTACAATGCTTTGGTAAGGCCACACCTGGAATACTGCATCCAGTTTTGGTCACCACGATGTAAAAAAGATGTCGAGACTCTAGAAAGGGTACAGAGAAGAGCAACAAAGATGATTAGGGGGCTAGAGGCTAAAACATATAGGGAACGGATGCTGGAATTGGGTATGTGTAGTTTAATGAAGAGAAGGGTGAGGGGTGACATGATAGCAGTGTTCCAATATCTCAGGGGCTACCACAAAGAAGAGGGAGTCAAGCTATTCTCCAAAGAACCTGAAAGCAGGACAAGAAGCAACGGATGGAAACCAGTCAAGGAGAGAAGCAACCTAGAACTAAGGAGAAACTTCCTGACAGTTAGAACAATTAACCAGTGGAACAACCTGCCTCCAGAGGTGGTGAATGCTCCAACACTGGAGGTTTTTAAGAAGAGACTGGACAGCCATTTGCCTGAAATGGTATAAGGTTTCCTGCCTGAGCAGGGGGTTGGACTAGATGACCTCCAAGGTCCCTTCCAACTATTATTATTATTATTATTATTATTATTATTATTATTATTATTATTATTATTATTATTATTATTATTATTATTCTCTAGACATTTTTCAAGTTTTGCAAAAAAATAGGTACTGTCTCTTTAAGCAGACGAACAGTAGCTTAGAAGATGGTTTAAACAAGTTTTGTTGTACAAACAGTTTTCAGCTTTGCGCAGCCACCTGGGTGCTGCTTGCGTGAGTGGGTGCTTCAACGAAGTTCACCCTTTGACCACTAGAGGTCGCTGTTTGGAAGCAAGCCTGTTAACTTGCTCCTTGTTCCTTTGTTTAGAGCTAGCGGGACTGGGTAGGATTGCTTTGCTCTAGGCCTTCAGTTGCAGGTAACTTAACTGTAGGCTTGCTGAATAATCTCCCTTCTGGAGATTCAAAACATTCCAAAGGGAGGGGTAGAGACTAGCAGTGGCTTCCTTCCACCAAAGCCTGGTTTCCATGACAATTTATGGTTTTATTGCTCTTTTATTGCCTACTTTATGGCTGAGCTAGAGAGAAAGGGTTTTGCAAACTAACAAACGTTTCCTTTTTGAGTAAAATTCAGCTTTAAACACAAATTGGGTTTGCAACAGAGGACGATATCTCTGATCTTCCCAGTCAAATTTGGGGAAAAGGCAGTTTCCCTTTGGAGAAGACAGGCAGGAAAATTTTGATCCTGCATTTGATTTCACAAACGCTTGGAGATTGCAAACAAACAGTCTCTCTTTGCAATTAGGAACATTTGTAAACATTCAAAGTAGATCTGAGCAGAAATCCATTTGCATTTCAAAGTCTCTCCAGATTACTTTAAGACGCTGGCTAGAAATTCAACGGCAAAAAAGGCAGTAAGATTTTAACAGGTCTTTTGGCTGGTCTCCTCAGGAAGACAGGAAGAGACAACAGTTCACAGAAACACAAATCCTAGAAGCACGACTCTGTCTCTTGCAGAATCAGCTGGAGAATGGCGAATTAAATCATCTCCTTTTTATTGCAGGCAGGCAAGGAGTTCAAACTGTCTTTTGACTATTCTGGATCAAGCTGTCGTTTAATGATTTTTTCCCCTTGCTAAAACCCCTGTGCTGGTCTGTATAGGCGGATTCTATCATTGTTTAACAGCCCTTTGCCAGATAGCAGAACTCATGAAAATATCTTTTATCATCCAGAAATACCTTTATTTGCATGCAGAGTAGATTATACTGTAGCAGATGAGGTGAATTAGATGATAACGCACGATATTTCCAAGGTCAAAAGACAGTAATGACTCCCAGTGTCTGCACGTGTATCTGCCACTTATGGAGGAGCACGTGTGTCTGCCGGTTATGGAGGAGGAGAGTCCCCAGGGAGAAGAAGGAGGAAGTCCATCCCAGAAAGCGGAGGAGTGTAAGGCACATGATCAAGAGGAGGAAATATGTCATAGGGAAGGAGGAGTTGGCTACCCAGATAAGATAGCATATTATAATTTCCCCAAAACAGCCACATAGTGTCAGCACAGAACATGTGAAAACAGACTGATTTGAGATTGGCAAAGCAGTGATGCAAGGCAGTATATTCTCACCTTATTTATTCAACCTATATACTGAATATACATTAAGGGAAACTGAATTAAAAGAAGATAATTATGGTTTTAAAATTGGAGGAAAAAACACCAATAATCTAAGTTAATGTCACTACTCTAATAGCCAAAAATGCAAAGGATCTACAAGGAGCATAGTAAAAAATGGAAGAGCAAATTAATTACAGTAGGTGCAACAACCAATCTTAGAATTGATGAGGAAAATATTGAAAATAGATAGCTTGGTTTAGGATTAACCCACCAACAGTGAAGGAACAAGTAGTCTCTTTGTATTAGCATTTGATAGAGCAGCAATAAAGATCTTGGAAAAGATATTCAAATGCTGTGATGTGTCTATACCTATAAAGATTAAGAGTAGTGTAAGCAATAATATTCCCCATAACACTCCATGGAAGAGAAATAGCTCTTTGAAGAAGCAATTTAGGAAGAATATTGATGCTTTTGAAATTTGGTGTTGAAGAAGATTCCTGAGAATACTGTGGATAGCCAAAAAACCAAACAAATCGACCCAGAGTGCTCCCTGGAGGCATAAATTATCCTATTTTGGATACATTATGTGAACTTCTAGCCTTCTAGAGAAGGCTTTAATGCTGGGAAAGATAGAAGGAAAGAGAAGAGGATGACAGCAAAGTGGATAGTCTCTGTTGCAATGGCAATAGGTTAGGGTTAGGGTTAGGGTTAGGGTTAGAATCCTTGAAAATTACATTAGGGACAGATGGTCATAGAAGAAATCTATCTCTGTGGTCTCTAAGAGTGAATACTGACTGATGACAAATAATCAAAACCAACTGCCAATGCTAACAATAGATCTTTAGACCATGAATAATTAATGGATTACAAAACAGACCTCTCTGATATAAAATGATATTTTTTTTAAAAAAAATTAGAATAAAATTCTTTTTCCACCCTTTTGAGAAATTTACTTGCATATTCCCCCCCCCCGTTTGTGATTTATTCCTTATGTTGATTTAGTGCCCTTTTTAAAGAGCTGCTAATTTATGAATTACTGATTTACTGTATACGGTAAAGGATTTGGTTAAGCCATCTTACTTCATGTTGCCGAGATTGCCAGCATTCCATTCTTAATCTTCCCAGCACAAGGCTAGAAGGATACAGGAGAGGAGCAGTGTTTTCACTGCTTTTGAATGCTTACATTTATTTTGTATTTTCATTCTACCCAGAAACATGTCAAGGAATGGATCTTTGCCAGATCCAGATCTGGATCTTTACCAGATCCAGGTCTGGATCAGTAGTTACTTTGGAACTTTGTCTAAGAACAGGTACACTATGTGATGCTGTTCTCCTATGCTCCCTTTGGTGTGCTTATTTACTATCCCAGTGTCAGAAAAAATGCCAGTGGACATTCTCATGTTAGCTGAGGTGTGATATATGCACTCAGATCTTGTCTTCTGCAATTAAAACTTTTAGTTCAAAGGCTTACCTCTTCCTGAATAATTGAGAAAGAGAGAGATGCTAAAACCTTAATGGCCTAAATAAGACAGCCATTTAAAATGTTTCCAAACAAGCATGTGAACGACCATACAATAAAATATACCTTCTTTAGAAAATAAAAGAATGTATCAAACAAGAAGCCTTGTTGTATTCTGTGTTTTTATAATCTTGATTCTGTTTCTTCTTCCAAAGAAGAAGAAACATGACTTGATTTTGCTTTCCATTCTATGTTACGAAGTTAGATTTGTGTTTTGCTTTTCCTCCCATAAAAAAGAAATATAAAATTTTTCTCTTTCTTTCTTTCTTTCTTTCTTTCTTTCTTTCTTTCTTTCTTTCTTTCTTTCTTTCTTTCTTTCTTTCTTTCTTTCTTTCTTTCTTTCCTTCCTTCCTTCCTTCCTTCCTTCCTTCCTTCCTTCCTTCCTTCCTTCATTTCTTTTCATTCATTCATTCATTCTCTCTCTCTCTCTCTCTCTCTCTCTCACACACACACACACACACACACACACACACCCCTACCTACCTACCTACCTACTTACATGCCTGCCTGTTGGGATTAGGCTGAATCCACATAATCCTTAAACTTTGATACTTGGCTGGACAAAATCTTAATTTATGACATGAAGTAAGTATGCTGAATAATAATATCTGGAATATAATCTGATTTTAGACATTAATTTCAGATATTATGACAGTAACCTATTTATTGGACCACACAGGAATTCATTGGCCACCCATAATTCTAGTGGAATTCATAAACTCTGGTCTGTAAGGTCAAGGAAAACAACATTTGAGCTATTATATTTTATTCAGAGGAGGCAGAGAGAATTTACAACTGTCATCTATTTAGATTATATTTTGATGTAAATCATTATCCTTTCAAAGTAGAAAATGATGAACTGAAAAAAGAACAGCACATCTTTTTGACATATAAGTAATTAACTAAATTGGCACTATAGTCACATCTTTTGCTATTTGTATTTTGCTCATTTATAAATTTACCATTGAGGGAAAATTCTTTTTATATTGGTGTTGATTTGGTGGCATCAGTCCCCCAAAATGAAACATTAATTAAACATAGGAAGACCTATGCACAAATTGTGGGCGGCACTGTATTTTGCTGGCTCTTCTCCTTCCTCCAGGGCCAGTTCCAGTCAGTGTTGATACAAGGAGAGAGATCCCTACTTTGTGGAGTGCCTCAGAGCTCTGTTCTCCCTCCCCTTCTATTTAACATTTACCTGAGGCCACTGGGTGAGATGATCCATCAGTTTGGGGTGAGATAACATCAGTATGCAGATGACACCCAGCTTTATACCTCTACCCCAGCTCCCTTGAGTGATGCCATGGACATCCTACTCCAGTGTCTGGATGCTATTGGGGACTGGATGAGGAAAAATGGTTTCTGACTCAACACCAGCAAGATGGAGTGGCTGTGAGTATTTGGATTCCCCCCCCCCAATAGACGTGGTTTTTCATCTCTGATTCTGGATGGGTTGCACTGCCCCAAACAGAGCCGGTGCTTACTCTGGGGGTCCTCCTGCACTCGCAGCTCCTGCTCAAAGAGCAGTTGGCAGACACTGCTAGGAGGGCCTTTGCACACCTTTGGGTGGTGCGCCAGTTGTGCCCATACCTGGACCAGGAGGCCTGCTCATGGTATCTCACACCTTTGTAACTTACAGATTAGACTATTGTGACATGTTCTACATGGGGCTGCCCTTGAAGACCATTAGGAAACTTCAACTGATGCAGAATATGGCTGTGCGGGTAGTAAATGGTGCCAGATATATAGCACATGTAACACCACTCCTATGTGATCTGTGCTGGTTACCGATGTGTTTCTGGGTGCAATTTAAGGTACCAGTAGTTACCTGTAAAGCCTCTCTTTTTTGTTAATGTCAAAGCAATTTATTGAAATGAATGAATTCAAATCAATTCCCCCTTTTTCCTTGTTTTTGCCAAATCTGTCTCTTTTATGGTGAAACTTGATAGGCTGAGTGCTACAGTATTGTAAGATCCAGAAAGCACTTTTGGGACAATAAAACTTTTCCACTTACCTCCCTATTTCTTTCCCTCCCTTAAAACAATCAAGCAACTTTCATTTTAGCGGTTAATACTGAAAATATGAAGGTCTGTTTAGTCTTGTCTCGTTAACATAAACCAGCCAGAACAAGGCAGCTTGAAGGAAGTCTGAAGCAAGTTCCCTTATTTGGAATAAGAGCCATTTGTCTGAATGTAATTGGTGTGAACTTTGTGTTGGGAGAGAAACATTCTGGATGACAGAAATATTAGAAGCCCAAGAAGCAAGATGAGGCATCATTCCAAGTGATCATTTTTAGAATATTTTTAGAAGGTGAAAAATTTGACTAGCCTGCATATGAATGTATTGTGCTATATTAAAATATTCTGTATACCAGAGAAACGTGGGCACATTGTCAAAGTGGTAAAAGTATAAAAGTGGAGAAGGATCTTGCATCACTCTCAGAATTTGAATATCTAGTTTCAGTCTAATTTCAATTATGTTCTCCTCATTGTCAAAAGATAATATAAAAATAGCCCCTGTGATGACCATGATTAAATCACAGTCTCATTTGCTGCCTGTGAAGAGCCTTATATTCAACTCTACCTCTTTTGCACCTGGTGCAGTATTTCCCTCTCCTTGTTTTGGTGAAATACTTGAAAATCTATCAGCAGGAACATAAATACCTGCCTCATATTGAATCAGATCATTGGTGCCTCTGAGGAGAATTTCCAGTTGGATCTGGAAATGCTGAAGATTAAACCCAGGTTTTTATGTAGGCACCACAGGTGCTTTAGCTACTAATAAAATGTGTTATGTATACAGAACAGAATTCACTGTGAACATAACCCATACAGAAATAGGGGAAAGGAGTGCCGCCTCAACTATTTCAGGGGAAGAAGTTTCTGTGTGTTCCTTTTTCAATCTCTCTGTATTTGTCACTTTCAATCACCCCTCTCCTAATCAGATAAGTAAGTAGTGGTAGCCCAGCAGCTAATTGGTTTTAGTTCTGCTTTACAGGCTCTAGTTGGTTGCACAATCCTGACAGGGTTTGTCTTCCTCGTCTCTGAGCTAATTTTAATTAGCTAATATTATTTTAAACTTGGAATATGTCTAAACAGAGCATGGCAGAAGGAGCAGATAAGGAGAAGACAGGAAGAGTCCGACTCAGACCCAATCTGTTCCTCCTGAAGTGCAGGAATATTTTCTTCTCCGGCTAGTGATCTGCTGAATAGGAATGATATGGTAGCAAAGCCAGAGGAGAAAACTTCTCTGCTTGCTTTTATGAGTTCCCACCACTTATCAGCTAGGGAGTTATAGTATAACTTGGAATAGTCACACAGAGGCAGGGTAAGGAACAGCCAATGGGAACAGCCAATTTCAGGGTTCCAATTTGTTTTGTGCTGAGTCAAGGATGTCAGAAATCTACTCGTAATTTTCTGCAAGCAGGGTGTTGGGGGATGTTGCTGTGGATCCTGTTGCTAAATTTGGGAAGTGGGGAACGGCTAAGAGTCCACAGAAAGGAGAATTGCATGATCATGAAATCAAGCTCCTTTTAATATAGTAGAATGGCTCTTTTAAAAATACCTCACTCAGACCCCTATAACCATGAAAAACATTTTGGCAAAATGAAGCTGGAGTTATACAATCTTCTTTTATTTATAGTTATCACATGAGATCTGTAGCCTATCCCTGTGTGAGTTCAATACATTCCATTCTTCAGCCTTTAGAAGCACATATTTATATATTTATTTACAGGTCACCAACTGGTTGCTGTAATGCTGAAGGTGACAATTTTTCATAAATATTTGCCTCCCTTATCTGTTAATTGAACAGTATTAGAAGTGTAGGAACTGTAGTTTGAAGCAGCTTCTTGCTATCCTTATCTCTGATTCCTATGCTCTGGTGATGAAGAGTTAAAGAGCTAAAAGAGAACACTCTACTTGTGAGGAAGCAGATTAAGAATCTGTTTGGGGGGTTCTTATTTAAGCCTCACACAGCCTCTGCCGTCTGTCACAGATGGTCCAATCCCTACACAGTGCAAGCAGGATGAGACAAGGAAGGAAAGACCTTTGTCCTGTGTTAGTTTCCGTTAGCAGTCTTTCCATGTGGTAATTCATCAATGTCAGTAATCAAAATATAGTGCCTATTTAAGCCAGCACATAGGAATGTACCTCTGAAATGTTTCTAGGTCTGGTTGTAGAAACAGGGCACTTGGCAGGTGGTGGGATTCCAATGTTGATTCGGTTGATGTAAGGCCTATTCTCTATCTCTGCACTAGAATTGTGTAGTGCAAATCAGTACAAATCGACCTGTTTATGAAAATCATTAGCACAGTAGGTTTTATTTCCAAATTTAAGAAAAAAAGTCTATGAAATCAACCCACACCCATGATTTTTTTTCATGCTTTTCTGAGTGATTTCTCATGAGAGCCATAGCTTTTTATGCCGTTTCCTTAACTTATATTTTCCTGATATCATTTTATAATATAATTTTCCTCAAAGCAGATTTTTAAACATACATTTCTCCAATGTGTAAGTGCTGTCCCCATATTGCTCTGGGTTTTTAAAAATAATTCATTACTTTTGTATGCAGCTTTCAGAAATCCTTATTTCTTGGATAGTATCTTGTGTTTCGGCTTCGGCTTAAGAGGACAGGAAGGCCTGGAGGAACATTGTCCATGGGGTCATGATGGGTCGGACACGACTTCGCAGCTAACAACAACAACATCTTGTGTTTGTGTGTCTATATCTGTGCGAAAGGAAGAAAGAGATAGAGAACCTTTGACTGGAAAAAACAAATGCTAACTCCATGCAGTTCTGCTCTGTGCTGTGGCAGAGTCTATTTTGGCAGTTCTTTCAAATGCTCACTTCATACAGGTATCTTCTTGTACTATTTCTGGACACTCTGCCTGGTGTCTCATAGTCTGTGGGCTGTAGGCAATCATTTTGCAATTCTCAAGCCCCCCAGATCTGACAGCAAAATTGCAATTTTTTACACCATGATTTCCTCCTTGTAAAAAAAGAATTCCTAAAATATTGCAGATAAGTTATGAGTTGAATAGGCTTCATGAAGCCAGACCCTGCTTGCTTGCCCCCCCCCAATCATCCTCAAAACCAAAGATTACTTTCCCTTCCAGCAACAACACTACATCACCTCTAAGCTCAGTGAGAGGGCTTCTGTCCAAAAACAAAATAAAAATGGCTGCATTCTGTTAATTATAAAGATTCACGAACTAGCCAAACAAGCTAAAATTTTATAACATGCTACAGTTCCCAAAATCTAACCAAGGATAAAACCAACAAATGATTGTGCAAATGCAGTTGCTAGATTTTTAACTTGCCTACTTAAGCTTTTGTGTCTCCAACAAGAGAGAAATGGATATCTGCCGTCTTACTCTTATTTTCCATCTAATATCCTGCACGTAGTGGTACTATATCTCCAACAGGTTCCTATTTCCCTGCTGCTGTGATGCTTCATGTCTCATTTCTTCCTTGACTGTATGTGTTGCTTCAGAATGTCTTTAACATGACAATTTTCTCAAAAGATCAAGAAATGTTTCCATTTTTCTAATATAAGCTTCATTGGGTTGACAGCATTCATCCCCAGACACTGTCACTAGGCATTGGCCATTTGTACAATACAAATTAATGTGGGTTTATCAAAATCCAGGTGTGGAAGGATTGCCAAATAAGGTATGGTAGGAAATAGGAAGGCAGGAGTTGCTATATTCAGGTACTCCTGGTGAAACTAGTCAGCAGCAGGATAGAAATAGAAAAGTCATTTCAGAAAAGGAAAAGAAAGGAAATAAAGCAATATCAGTTATATTTATCTTGTCCCAGGATGCAAATATTTTATTTCAAGTTGCTTAAGTATTCTTGAGAACTATGTGTCTTTAAAAAGTCAATTTACAGGTACCGTCATGGTTCAGCGGTCTGGATAGTAGCTTGGCAGCTAGGCAAGCCTTTGCACATATTTTCAGTTCCATGGGAACAAGTCCTTTACATTTCATCCACAGAGGAATTGTACAGGCCATTAGGTTCTGACCTGCCTGCAGCCACCCAGGACATTCTTCTCTGATCTGGCTAGCAACCTTCACGCTTTTGGCTTGGCTTCCTTTTCTAGAATAAAGACATTTTTTAGCCAAGCTGCCATGGTATCATCAACAAAAACCCAAAGGACAAGATACACGTGTATGGAGAGTTGGCAGATTCCAGCTTGTCTGAAGCAACATTCAAATCCCCCCCCTCGTTTTATCTTTCTTTTTTTTTAGGTTCACGAGAAAGAATTGTTTTCTCTCCAGGACAACAATCTTCAAAGCTGCTATCTTCTGAGACATTTCAATAGTGAAGTAGACTGATTCATTTCACTACCCTGAGTCTGGGTTGTCCAGTAGGGGATTCAAATGGGAACATTGCCTTATAGGCATAAAAAATTATCATCACAAATCTAATTAGCCATAAAAACTGCTCTGTTTCCTTTCACCAGGCTAACTTTAATCCTGACCTGGGGCTTTGACAACTGCTGCATCCAGCTTACAATACGTCTGACTCAGTGAAAAGCTACTGTCCCTTTCCCCACTGTGCTTCCCAGTTGCTAAGGTCACTTCTATTTTGCTTGTGGTCAAGGTTTTCAGTGGTGGGTTCAAACTCTGACTCTTGTTTCAATTGTTTTATACAAAATAGTCGTTCTGAAATATTAAAAACTGCCTTTGGTTTGGTTTTGCATCTGCACAGGTAGGATATTCATCGATGCATTCATTAATTCTTCAAGGAATGATGGAAACAGTTGTATCCCCAATGGGCTGGTGACTAACAGAGATTTTAAAAATATTGTTTTCTTTTTTCCAGTGATGGCTGAAGGAAAGATCAAATTTGCCAGCATTCCATGAATTCAAGGATTGTCACTCTCTGTAAAGTAGAATAGCCTAAACCAGAAAATGGGTCTTATGCATGAAAGTAGATATGTTAAAAGAAATAGTTCCTTATTATCAACTCTTTTACATGGAATTCATAGACTGTTCTTATGAAACAGTGCTTCTATTGTGACCACAAGATTAGCAGCCATTTGCTAGTCCTTCACCTTTCAAGGTGGACTCATTAACCTTTGGAGTTGGATCTCCTCCCAGTCTTCACATTCACATGGCTATTTTTCTGGAATGAGTATATTATAAGGAATTTGTACATTTCACAGCAACTGCAATATGAATTGAAAACCTCTCCAGTCATTTAAGACACAGGGTTCCATAACTTTTTGTGAGTTTAAGACTCATATGCACACAGAGAACAAAGAGAATCTAGCAAGCCTACATACAGTGTAGTACTCTGAGCCCTTTGGAAGGAATTCAGTATAAAATATATGAAAGAAATTATTTTGAGCTTTTAGCAGTAATTGCTTTTTCAGATCAATCACAATGGCTAGAAAGAAATCTGAGACAAGTGAAGAATGTTAGCATTATAAATGCAGTTAGAGAAGCAATATATAAATATCTTTGCAGAATATATGCAATTATACTCTTAGGTTAGGATAGCTTTGTATATAGTAAAGTAAATTTTGTATGTATATTTTCAAAATTAATTTTTCATTTTTTCTGTTTTGAGAAGCTCTAAGCATGTGACCGGAAACCTCAGCCTAAAGAGATATCTTAATAGTTATTTGCTAGTCAAAATAATATGTAAGAAAACAGAATAAAATAGGTTTTTAAAATCCTACAACAGTATGAGGTAACCTTCAACCAGCTGGTTTGTAAACTACTTTCATCATAATTCTAAGTAAAATCCTCTTTGATTATAGTATTATAGTCTTCCCTTTGACAAGTGGTCTATAGCTTGATTCCTGTCATCTGCTTTGTGGACCATTTATAGTTCTGTACAAAAGAATGTGCAGGTCAGAGAAGCAAAAAGTAATGCATAGAGATGTAGGAAAAACCAAAGAAATGAGTTCAGTTTATCAAATAGGTGAGCTAAGCAGAGTCTCATTTACTGAACGCAGGTACAGAGAACAAACTCTTCTGTTGAGAAGCCTGGCCCTAAGGTAGTTCAACCTTTGTCTTACCAGTTGCAGCATTTTCAGTGCACAAAGTATTTTATAGACTTCCTCTAATTATTCTTCTTTTCATATTTTGCAGTAGGTGCATATTATGGTCTCTGAGGACCAAACTGCAAGCAAATAATGCTAATCTTAAGCAACTAAATTTCATTTTTGATGTGTGCCGTTGTGCCCACAGTAAAAAAAATGACAATAAAGGTTATCTATCTTATCTTACCTTGTGCTGAGGGCCACTTTTGACTTTTCAATGGTAGCCTCAGACTGTACTCCAAAAATATTAGAGGTTAGGTGGAAAGGAAATTTGTTTACATTTAAATGTTATTATATTTAAAACCAAATATAATTAATATGACTTCTTCCCAATATTTAGTAATTACTCTATCAAATTGCAGGAACCACTTTTGGAAGGACTTTGAGGAAGTCAAGGATTTGGGAAACAGTAAATTGGGCCCTCCTGCTCTAGAGGCAAATACGACAGCAGAGGACTAGTTCCAGATAGATACAGAGGGGAATTACAATTTGCACAATGAGTCTACAAAGCTATGAACAGGAAACATATTTTTATATTACAGCCAGATAATGTGAAGAAATCAAATCTAGCCAACTTAAGACTGGACACTTATATGGAAATAAAACAGGACTTCAAAATAAAATAAAGCTGGATAAGGAATGAAAGTATGCAGTGTCCTAGGGTGATGTACTTTTTGTTTGAAAATGGTGACTTCGATTAACAGTGGTAAGAACAGCACTAATTCCTTTGATTCTATAAATAGCTACCTCTACCCTTCCACAGATGCATTGTTTGGAATGATTCATATTTGCTGTCTTGGTGTGTTCTGGCCTTTTGAAATTGGACAGTTGGCTCCTCTCTTTGATGAGCTGTCATGCACCACAGAGTCATATTTTAAGCTCATAAACTCTAAAAGAGAATGTGATACAAAGTTTAAACAGATTTGTGTGTGGAAATTTCAGTATTGTAAATGACCTGAGAGGAATTTTGCCACCTATAATGCATGCTCATTTTGACTCAAACATGGGCTATGGGGAAACAATGTATCTGGTAATCTACCACAATAGAAGGATAGAAGCTCCTGAGCATTATCTTGGCAATACCAGGAACCATAATCAGTAGCATCTCAGCCACTTTTGTGGCAGCTAAAGACTGTCATTTCTTGGCTTTGTGTTATACATATATATAGTTTTTTTTATTTAAAAAACAACAATGTGAGATGACCCAACTGGTATTTGAACCAATAGTGATGGGATTGAAGAAGGCTTAGCCTCCCTTGCTTTCCTTTGTGTGTGTGTGTGTTTGTGTGTGTGTGTTTGTGTGCCTTCCAGTCATTGTTGACTCTTGACAAATCCTTGAATTAGTCCCTGTAGCTTTCTTGGCAAGGGTTTTTGGAAGCGATTTGCCATTGTCTGATTTCTAGGGTTGAGAGAAAATGACTAGTCCAAGATCACCTAGTTGACTGTGCCTAAAGCAGGACCAGAACTTGCAATCTCCCAATTGCTAGCTTGGTGCCTTAAGCATTACAACAAACTACCTTTCTGCTTTCCATTTATCCATTATGCCATACTTGCTTATGTGAGTGGAGAAAGAAAAAAGAATAGTAGAGCTCAATTTTGCCTTTTGTTTCCTGATTGCTAAACATTTAGTGAGAGGGATAAATTGAAATTCATCTGCTGGGTCTGCCCAATTGGATAGTCCAGAAAAAGGACAGTAAGCTAGTAGCTAACTATGAGTACAGTGAGTACTGAAGGCACAATATTCTAGGTACTTATGTCACACTAGGCTTTTAAATAGCTATGCTTCGCATATCATGTGTCTGATGGTCTGAATGAGTCTTATTCAGTCCATCAGACTAAAATTTGTATATAACTTATGTCATAACTTTTCATCTTTAGTTATATGCATACTATATATAAGCTGATTTTTAAAACTGCCTTAGATCTTCCTCAGTCCTGTGCTATTGTAAAGTGTGTAAAGAAATTCATGCTTTTCTGAGTTCTTTCTTCTCAATAGCTTGTGGCCTGTAAAAAATAGACCAAACCCAGCCTGGTCTTTGCTTGGAGAGTTTATTCGAATTGCTTAATCCTTAATGATGCAAACAGGAAAACTTATGCTTCCCACAATCAAGTTTTTTTCAATGAATACAACAATATTCATTACATACTTCCTTTGCATCTTTTTCCCTAGGTATATATAGGAAATATATTTCTTTAACCCCACTTGCTTACTCTTTAGTGCTCATGCTTTTCTTTCTAATTATTCCATTCAGTCTGGTGATCCTATGTTTTAATTTAACTTATTACTTGATTTTTTTTTAGTCTAGCTTGTCTCTCAGAAATTAAACAGGGAGAGCTTAATTTTCCTATTACTTCAACTTCTTGCCAAGAAAATCTTCCTTTGCTACATTTATGCACGCTGAGCTGCTGCTAAAAGCACAATCTGTCCTTCTTCTCCATGATTCTTCTAACACAGTTTTCCTGTTCATTGAAATGGAAAGAACCCTGGGGAATTTCCTCATTATATGTTTTCATTCAATAAAAGCAGCAGCTCTGATTCCTTCTTTAGGAAATATGTATTAAGATTGGGAGGAGAATTATTTCCCTATTCTGTATAAAAATATAGAGATAGACAATCTGCAACATTATTTTTCCAGTTCCCAGAACACCAGAAATGAGAATGTGGCCTAGCAAAGGACAGTGACATCACTCCTAAGCCCAACTCTAACCGATCCTATAGTGTGATAAGCTACAACAAAAAAAAAAACTCATAATATTACCCTGAGCCAGAAGAGATTGCCTACTTGTACTGGTAATTATTATATTCTTCCAATTCCTTAGGAGAACTGATGTTGTCCCTCCTCCTATCGGAATGTACCAACAGGTTTAAAGAAAGATCAATTGTTATAAAGCTGCAGAAAATATGTGAGAGCAATTGGAACTAACAGAATTATACCTTGAAAGAGGGACCAACTGGCTGGTGGGAACTCTTAACAAGAACAATCCATACTTGAAGGATTAGGTAATTGTTATTTTGTCTTTGAGGATTGGAGAATAAATTAAAAAATATTATTCTTACCCCAGAGCACTACTTCTTGAAGACAGATAACCACAAAAATTTTAATGCAATTTATGCTCATTAGGGTAAGGTAAAAGAAAATTATCTTGGGAGTTCATTAAATCAGAAACTCTGGAAAAATTCTAGGTTTCTTTTTAACAAAAAAAGGCATTCATTTTCTTTCCTAGATGGGGCTGCAAAACATTTTCTCTTAGGAATATTTGGGAAAACAGTAGGTGATTGGAAGTGGAATGAGACTACTTGCCACAACTGACTCACCCCGGCTGTCTTGCTGCAGCCAACTCACTCTGGCCAAGTCACTGTGGCCAACTTGCTGCAAGACAACTTTCTGCAGCCAACTCGCCATGGGACAACTCACTGCAGGACAATTCAACATGGGATAACTCAAGAGAGGGACAAGTAGAACTATAGCTCACCCTAGCCTCGGGGACTTCTAACTTGAAAAGCAAGATGCGGACTGCTGCAATTCACTTACTTGTACCTCTCTTGAGTTATCCCTCGTTGAATTGTCATGTGGCAAGTTGTTCCATGGCAAGTTGACTGGGGTGAGTCAGCTGGGACAAGACAGCCGGGGTGAGTTATCCTAAAAAATTTTGTGTTTCTTCACATTCATCCATATTTGTTGCAGTAATATCAAATGGATTGTTCAAAACATATTTGAAAGCAAATTTTGTAAGATGCGACCACTGGATTTTTCTTCAATCTCAGAAAAACAATTTGATTCCAAATTATAGGGATAAAGCAGTTGACAGGGCAGAAATTTTATAGATATGGCAAAAGTTACACATTTAATTAAGGCACAGGTTTTTAACTACTAATATATGCAATAGATTCCAGCTCTCATCTTCACTGAAAACATGCTGATTTTAATTTAGTTACCTAATTTCACCAAGTTAGAAAATTTTGCTATTGAACAGCTTGACTTTCTGTGAGCTCAGCCAATCTCAATGTATACATGGTTGTACTTTGATAATAAAGGTTCATTCATTCATTCATTCATTCATTCATTCATTCATTCATTCATTCATTCATTCATTCATTTCCAGTTTGTGCATTAGCATTGCAAGAAACACAGGTAGAAATCAATGTGATTGAAAAGAAAGGAACACTGTTGCAGTGGAGAAAGTCAAATCATAGTATCAGACCAGACCCACAAATGGGAGAAAATACACTCAGGCTATTTCCTGCTAATATCCATAATAGTTTTTTCCCCTCTGTTTGTGTCTTTTCAGCATGGCTCTAAGCTTATTTCTTCAAATCCTCTTGGCTCTATTGCCAAGCATGTAGGTCTGATGCTCAAAAATAGCATCATAGGTTGTTCCTATCTAATTAATGTTGATAGTCTGTGCCAAAATTTTGTCTTAACCCAGTATCTAGGCCAGCCTAGAGTAGACTAAAGAATGTTAATAGCCCAGATATTCATGCTCCTCTTGATGCTCCTCTATCAAGAAAGGTCATCTTCCAACAATTAGTCCCTATTAAAAGACCACTTTGGAATGTGTTAAAAAGATAGAAAGACATTTTGGAGGAAGGTGACACATTCCTTCCATCTACTTTGGAGGTAGGGGCAAGCTAGGTGTGAGCAGAAAACAGTAAAATTACTTTGGCAGATGGACAATATTGAGAGACAGACTAGAAGATATATACAGAAGTTGCTTATCTTAGCTTTGAGCTAATGGCATCTGCAGAAGATGAAAAGTTAAGATGCAATTCTATTTATTGTCAGTTTAAAAATAATAAATAACACATTTATTACAGAAATAGCCTGAGGATCTATTCCTGCAAAGCAGTTCACCACTTTGTCTCTTTGTCAGCAAAATAATTAACTGAAAACAAAAAACCCAGATTGACTTTATTGTGGAGTCAAAGTTAGTAAAAGAAGCTTTGAAAATGCATTGGATCCAGAAAATGATACCACAATGCATTCTTATGGGACAAACAGTTGAGCAGTGATGCTTTTAGAAGTCAGTTGACTTTTCCATTGGGATCATTGAGATGGTAGGATCCACAGGAATAAATTATACATTTCTCCTGATTCCTCTTCACATATATACATACATATGAAGATCCTTATTGCGAGGGCAATTTGGAAATAAGTCTCCATTTGGTTATCAATGACAGACACTCGCAGATACAGAACTTTTATTATACACATTAGAAACCTACAACATTACATTACTTTTCAACATAATCGCCATTCAAATTGAGGCACTTGTCATAATATCTTACAAGGTTTGAAATTCCTTAGTAGTAGTCACTCGGCGCCAAATCTGGCCTATCAAAAGCGGTGTGCGGGTGAACATTATCGTGAACCAACACCACACCGGAAGTGATGCCATAGAAAATGCTGCCAAATGTGAAGATGCAAAGGAGTGAAGTTCATGGAGTGTGGTTCGACCATCAATTCAGAAGTCTACTGTGAAATGTTACAAAAACTCAGACGAGCCATCCATAAGAAGTGTCGGGGCATGCTGACCTCCGGTGTGGTATTGGTTCACGATAATACTCGCCCGCACACTGCTAGATGCACCCAAGAACTTTTGAAGCAGTTCTGTTGGCGTGTTTTTGATCACCCACCCCCCAATAGCCTAGATTTGGCACTGAGTGAATAAGGAATTTCAAACCTTGTAAGACGTTATGACAAGTGCCTCAATTTGAATGGTGATTTTGTCAAAAAGTAATGTAATAATGTAATTTTCTAATGTGTATAATAAAAGCTCTGTATCTGTGAATGTCTGTCATTGATAATCAAATGGAGGTTTATTTCTGAATTCTCATCCTCATGTTCACACATATATAGACAACATGTGTGAATACACTCTGATTAGTCACTAGAAAGTGCACACAAATGTAATTCATTACCTTTACACAAGAAAATACAGATGTCTCCTATAGCCACTGCTCATTAAAGGGTTGGAAACAATTCCCTAATATCTCTGGAAATAACATTATAATGTTCCAATGGATATTCTGTTCAAAATTACTGAAGACATGCAAACAAGTTGTTGCAACAAAAGTTACTGTTCATTTTAAAGTTTTGTTTCTCCAAACCACAAATCATCCTTCCTACTTTCTGGGGAATATACATGATGATGGCAGAATATTTAATTAAATCTTGTAGGCACTACTGCAGATGACATCTTCCTTGAATTAGGATAGATTTCTGATGACTCTGTGTAGTTTTCATGGCAACAGTACAGAAACAATTGACATTCTAGCCCATAGTCCTGAAGCTCCTTCAGGTCTTCCAGCCAAATGCTAACCATGCCTGTCTTTGTTTAGTTTCTGAGCCCAGGCAAGGAAGATCCTAATAAATACTGTCTGCCTCCCATGTAAAGGATGTTATGACCTCATCCATCTTTCAGCTGATTTTTTTTCAAGATTTGGATGATTCAAAACTTCCCAGGATATCTTCCATACCAAATTCCACAGAGGTTCTGCTTTGTTTTATGACACATAACATTCCCACGCTTTAAAGAGAATGTAACCATAGAGCCCCTTAAGCAGCTTTGTATGAGGAGAGCCATGTAATCATTGGTAGCCAAAAATCAGAATGAGTCTCAAAGTATGTTTTCAGTCTAACAGACTATATTAGTCCGATGTGAGTTACATTTCATGGAGGTTTATCTCTTTTAATAGAATATGTTTAATCTCAAAAGATGTTACTGTAGTCCTCCTGATTTTATGCAGCACTATAATCTATATCACCATAAGCCAATTGTTTTGCTCTCCCTTTCAGCACTGTATTTAAATAGTGATGACATTTTGGTGTTACTAACTCATTCAGTGAAGGTTGTGCAAAGTTCAGTCCATTACCAGTTACTTAGCTTATCTATGCTGAATTTATCATCCCCATTCATCAAATTGTTTCCTTCATGATGCAGAATGTGGGAGGGCTCAGCTGGTATCCATCTCTGTTCTGCTGCCATTATGTAAATAAAAGGGATAAAGTTGGAATAATCAAAAGTTGCTCTCTTTGGGACTTTCCATGACAATTAACTACAGTACTGTTCCTAGTGGCTCTTGAAAAATGGGTGTCATTTTGATGGGGATATACAGTAGATAATATAAATTCATGCCAGCCATGCATGTTTCTCTCTTTCCTTGCTTTTGTTTATCTCATTTTACTAAGTAACTGTTTTTAAAAAATGTTTGCAGGTGTTTAAAGTAAATAAGTGTTCAACTATATTTTTGCTAGCATTATTGAGTGGGAAATGTGCTTGTTTTAATCTGTAATCATTTGCTTTCCGTCATTATTTCATTTTCTAAAACTCTAAGCAGAACTTGACTGAACCAAGTTGTAGGTTTAGCCCATCAGTTCTTCAGAACTAAAGAAGCTTCTTGGATGAGAAGCAAAACATCTTCAAGGAAAAACCAAGTCCAGTTGCATTTTGTAAAAGCACCTTTGGAACATATCTTTGAGAGTTAATATTTCTTTGGCAAACGTAGCGCTATTATGGGGAGAAAATACCGGTTCATACACTTCTCACATTGTCATAAGAACAGGCTTGACGTGGTTCTTGAAGGTTTTTTTTCTGGTCATGTTAATTTCCTTTCATTTACTGTAGCTGGTATGAGCTCAGTGGTAACAATATACTAGCTAAATTCTCCAGAATAAACTAAATGCTTCCTCATTATATTTATGTTTAGCTGATACTTTCTGTCACAAAACTGGAAATGCATCAGGAATAGCAGAACAGTACGCATGCAGAGTATCCAAAGGAAACAAGTTTTCTGTCAAGAATATTGCAGTAGTTCTCATATTAGCACCCGCAGTGCACCTTAACCAGTAAGCCAATAAAGGTTTTGAATAAATCATGTTGTGCTAAAGATAGGATGCCCAAAGAGCTGCGATAAAGTTCAAGCTGAATCCTATTTTTCATTTTACAGTGTTAGCTGCTTAATGACTACAATGGCACACTGAAGTCATCCATAACCGAGTGATGGAGTGATGCTTTCAGAAGCTTAATGAATACTTTAACAATGTAAAAGTACAGGTTCTTGGTTGGTAAAAATAAAATATAATTGTTCCTTAAAGTTACATGTGTTTAAGTTTGTTCAGTTAAATATATATGTTATACTGAATGCAGAAGAATATCAAACCTCTCTTCCACCAGTAAGTAATGAGTTTCGTTTCCTAAATTTTGATGCAGATCAAAAGGGCATTCATTTTGTAATCTAGGAAATAGAAAATTATGTGTACATTAACCCTACTTAATTGATTAAAAGCTAAATCTTAATATATTAAAACTGACCAAATTAATTGGCAGTAGCGCTAGGTTTTGGACTGTAAACGTATATTCTGAATGCTAAGCGGAGAGATAAAAAGGGGAAGATTTGTGAATGGTAAAGAAAACTGAACTTCTGACTAGCATTTTTAAAAGCAAAAGCCTGAACCTGAAGTCCTTTGGAGAGCAGGTGCAAAAAAGAAGATAGCATAATTTTTGCACATCCTGAGTCTGCTATCACGTAAGCCTGGAACAAACATTCTGATTTGAGTGTTCATGTTTTGGTTGGTCCGCCTTTTTTTTAAAAAAAGTATCAACTTTATTTTTCCTTCTTCATGATGTGGCATGAAACTACTTTTGAATCTGAGCAGTATGCTCAGGACTGCCTCTTATACGTTATCATTGGCTTCGAACACAAAGAACAAACAACAACTATCAAAATAATTCAGCCTTCCAAACCAATTTCCAAACTTCTAAACTGGAACTCATAGCCACCTTGACAGCATATAGATGGCCTGCTTGACAGCATGTAGAATATAGATAGATAATTTACAATTTATGTATGGCAGTATACATAGTTATTTATGCCCCCAGAACTTTTACTATATGGGATCAACTGGGCTTGTCTCTTGGTTTCCAGCAAAAGATAAAAAGCACTTCTTATTTTTTAATAAATACTCCATAAAAGAGAGAAGCAAACAGTTTTGGATTATGATCTTCAGCTGTTTAAAAATAGTCATTGTTCCAGAATATTGCAATACTCTAGTAGAGTACATTCAAGCATTATTGTTCTGAAACATGCACTAAAATATATAATACATAGTGATATAAACATAGCCTGCATTGTATGCAATGATCTAACAGCAAGGAAGCATATTGTCCTAGACCAGGATTCCCCAAAGTGGACAATATCATTTCCTAAGGACTGATAAGACTGTCCAAGAAATTGTTATTTATTTGTATCGTAGTGCTATTTGTTATAGTAATATTTATTATATTATTTTCATGTAATAAATATTTTGATGTCAATGAACAATCTGAAACTTCGTGAAGAGTTTGGGGACCCCTGTCCTAGACTCATTCAGGTAAGGCCACCATGTCTGGATTGCTAAATTCCAAGTAACCAGTTGATAGCAGCAAAAACATAAATAAAACTATAATTCTATACTACTATCTAGCAGTCATTTGAGTCTTTGCAGTTTAGATGTAGCCATACCCTCATGTAATGAAAAAACCCCCTCAATACAAGCCAATGTAGAAACAAACAAATAGCAGAAAAGTGAAATCTTTTTAAAATAGAAAATGGGGAAAATAAAAGGGAATGACAGAGGAAACTGAAAGAGCTGAAGAACTGCAGGTAGACTGGAAATAAAGACTAATCAGGGATTATACATCAGAGAGATAGACAAGAATAAAGAAAAGACTAAGATTAAAGGGTATGGATTTTGGAGAAAGGAATAGTTGGAATAAATCTGGGCATCTTTTTCTTCCTTTCTCTTCTATTCGATCTTGCCTAAATATTTTCTAGCAATCAGCAGGGCAGCAATTGTCCAAGTGACTTAATAGGCAGAGTTTGTGAAGATTATAAAGCTCATTGGTTGGCAAAGGTCAATATATGAGATCCCTTCACATTCCTAAAGCTCTCTCAGCTTTGTCTACATATAGTAGGAAATTTGCAAAAATTTTGAGTCTGGAAGCTCAGAACATACATCAAATCTCCAAGTAGCCTACAAATTTCTCCAAATCAATTCATGGGAACCTGTTTGAATCAAAGGGATAATTTGATTAAATCTTCCTTAAAGTGAATCCTCCTCTTTAAGCCTAATATAACGAATGCTCAAGTTCTATAGGTCTTTACATTTGTGTCTCTTTCTGTTTACTTGTGGCAATAGCTGTGCATGCCTCCTGATATTTAAGCTTTTTTGGAATCTCTTGAAGTGGTTTGTGTTTCATGTGATTTAAGAATTTGCTTGACTGAACAATACACATGTAACTGAATAGCAGATGTAGAGAAATTAGTAAAACTCTAATTGCACCCTCCAGGCACAACAATTTAACATATAAATACATGTTCTTTAAACCCATTGTATGCTGTTTTGATATTAATAAGCATTTATCTCTTCTAAAATAAAAACATTTGCAAATACCAGCCTATGTAAGTGTTAGTAAATTAAATTCTCAGCTTCTCACTCCTCTGATAACCTCCCATTGTGTAGTATTTATCGTACTTAAAGAATAAAAGTAAGAATATGCACTATTTGGATGTGACTATGGTACAATTAGAAGGGACGCGGTGGCTCAGTGGGTTAGGACGCTGAGCTTGTCGATCAGAAGGTCGGCAGTTTGGCGGATCGAATCCCGAGTGCCGCGTAACAGAGTGAGCGCCTGTTACTCGTCCCAGCTTCTGCCAACCTAGCAGTTCGAAAGCACGTAAAAATGCAAGTAGAAAAATAGGGACCACTACGGTGGGAAGGTAACAGCGTTCCGTGCGCCTTTGGCGTCTAGTCATGCCGGCCACATGACCACGGAGACGTCCTCGGACAAGCGCTGGCTCTTCGGCTTTGAAACGGAGATGAGCACCGGCCCCTAGAGTCGGAAACGACTAGCATGCATGTGCGGGGGAACCTTTACCTTTACCTATGGTACAATTAGGACCAAATAAATGATTTCCAAAATTAAGTTTGAAAAAAATGGAATTTTTTTAGCAATATTGTAAAATATCAAACATGGGAGTGATGAAGGAATTGAAGTATTTCATGAGATATAGTGATGATAGTTAGAATCAAAAAAGGCCGCTGAGTGCACTTATAAAGTAATGCACATAAACATACACATATATCTATAGCCCATCTTTGTTTAAGAATTCAAGACATATTCATAGTGCTCCATTCTCCTATATTACTTCACAACAATTTTGTGAGGTCCATTGGGCTGAAAGTCACAAAATGAGCTACTATGGCATTTAGATTTATATGCCACTTCACAGTGCTTTGTGGCCCTCTCTAAGTGGTTTACAGAGTCGGCATATTGCCCCCAACAATCTGGGTCCTCATTTTATCAGCCTCGAAAGAATGGAAGGGTGAGTCAACCTTGAGCTGGTCAGGATCGAATTCCTGGAGTGAGCAGTAAATTAGCCTGCAGTACTGCATTCTAACCACAGTACTGCATTCTAGCCATGACTTTTCCAGTATTCCTTAGCCAATATTCCTTGGTCCTTGCCCATCCTGTTTCATTTTTCAACAGCTTCCTATTCTGAAACTGAGGGTAGACCAGCCCTTCCTTTGGCTGATAGAGTTAAGGTCCTGACCTAGCCCTCAGGACGTTACATGATCCTATTTTCAAACTATCTCTGACAGTTTCCTACAACTCAAAGGAGAAGCTGGCAGGGCTTCTGAACTGTTCTGAGGTGACAACTACAGCACACAACATTGTGGTAATAAAAATAAAATATCATCAGCATAATTATGTCTGACAGGAAACAGGAAATCACAAGGAACAGTACAGAATGAAGAGATGAGAAAAGATGGAGGAGGAAAGGGAAGATCAACTCGAGAATATGCGGTAGACACTAATTACTGTGAGAATTCCTCAGCATAATTCCTCACTTCAACAGTATCTCAAGTGAGAAAGAATGAGGCAAAATGCACGACTTGGACAACATAATATTTTTGATAACGTTGGTGCCTTGGCCAAACTCTATGTTCACTGTCATATATTTCTATTTCCTGGAGCCAAAGTTTGCTGTATGTAGGGAAAAGTCAGGATAGGCAATTTGTAAACTCTGCCTAATGAACTCCTCAATTTAAATAGCAATGATGAACTTATTACAGCTAAATTTAGGTGTAATATCAAACAACGCAACTACCTCTTCCACATGACATATTTTGGTGTCAAAAAAGTCCTTTCAACGGGAATCATTCTGTGATTATTCAAGGGCAAATCCACAATTACATTGGACATTTAATGCCAGACTCCAAACAGCAAGCCAAATTTATTCAAATTTGCTTCATGGATTCTCATGACAGTGTAGAATTAAGAATAGATATGTTTTGCAAATATGGAATTTAGTGTGAGATTGTTGCATAATTGGAAGGAACAGGGAGGGAGGGAGGAAAGGAAGGAAGGATTTCTGACCTTTCCTGCCAGCTTCAAACAAGGAAACTCAATGGGGAAGCTGGCAGAAAATCAGAAGTTGTTCTTGCTCTTGCTATCTTTTTACCTACCCGCTGTCATTCTGTTTCTCTGTTTGGGTAAGGAAATATCTCCAAACCCATAACCCAATAGTCCTGGGTCCTCTCTAAACACAATACCTGAAAAGTATGTGTGCAATTATTTATGCATAATTAAAAGTGTATATAGAGTGATATGAAGCATAGTATATAGTTCTGCCAGCCGTGCATGCATACTGTAAACTGGTATAGTGTCAGCTCAGTACATGAAAGAATGCAGTATAAGTGTCCCAATTTTTGTTTTTGGATTATATGTATTAGATAACCCTTTTGTAAAATGTGATTATTTTAGAACTAAACCTAGAAATGGATTCTTTAGCTCTACTATGGATGTGCTGGTCTGGATCGTAATATATTTCCTGTTTCTCTCTCTTTTTCTCTAAGGTCTTTCTAAGGTCTGAGGTTTTAAAAATGTTGTGGCAACTCCTCTGTGTACCAGAAATTGTGAGAATTTGTCAGTCTTCCTTGAATAGATAGGAGATGCCAACAGGATTGGGCCAAGTCAAACAAGTAAAAAGAGGTTTTCACCATTTATATGTTTACATAATATATTAATAGGACTGGTGTTTGGTTATAAAACATTTGTCTTTTGGACATTGTGTTCAAAATGAAAGACAGAACGTGAGAAACTTGGGATAATTTTTTGGAGTTAACTGAGAAAGAACAAGTGGAATCTTTCTGATGGACTCTTAAACTTCTCCCTTGACTTTAACATTCTTTCTTTAAATATTAACTATTTTTTATTGTTCAGCAGTTGCATTTTGATAATATGTTTTAGGAAAAAGGGTTATTTCTGTTCTTTTATCAGCTTTCTGTCTTGATAAGCACATATCTATGCTGGTGACTCTGAATTTTCAGGTTTTGAAAATATGTTCACTGCAGACCTTAACAGTTATGGTAATTTGACCAATCAAGCATCTATGTTTATTTAGTAATTTCATTTAGTATATTTATTTTGTTATATTTTAGCTAATTTGTTTAGTATATTTATTTGTGTAAGTTTATTTAGCAATTTATTTAGCTCTCTTGCTGTGGAATTTCTTTTAATTGCTTATATTTCCACCATTTTATTTTATTTGGCGTTGCTCCTGTACCAGTTCTATAAATGGTAGAATAATACAAAGATAAAGCAAAATAAAACGTGTGGTATGAGACTTATGGCAGTCGATAGCAGCATCTCACTAACACTGATTTTCTGATTCTTTAGGAACATTTATAAATTGGAATAAGCAGAAGTTTCAAGATAGAACACAGGGCACTTTTTTTCCTTTTGCTTAATCTATTTCTTCTATGACCACTTAATAGTTTATATTTTTGACTGGTCTTCTCTGTCAAGTGTCCATAGCTTGGGCTACAAACCACCCACGTTACTGCTCTCCAGATATGTTACATAATAATTGTCACAGATAAAATGAGCTCTAGATCAAAATATGTGGATGGTATTATTGACGTTGACAAATGGGGATTTACCAAAAATAACCTTGAGGATTTCAGAATCTGGCCTAAGTGCTGGGATGATTACAGGAAGACCTTTTTTACAGGTTTGTCTTTCACTCTGAACATGCTTAAATGTTTTTGAGACTGAGCATTTTTAAATGTTCCCCTTTTAGTCTCTGGTCTTAGTAAATTTGAGGTAGTACAGGTACTCCTTGTTTAGCAGCTGTTTACAGTTGCAACTGTGATGAAAATATAACTTGGATTCCAATCCTAACATTTACAACCTTTGCAGGTTTGAAAAGCAAAGGAAAGCTAAAGTAAGATCATAAGCAAAGCTGAGGTCACTAAATGAGCACTTTCCATAATAAGAATTATATTGTATCTGCTGAACATTTCTGGATCAAAAAGATTTGGCTATTTCAATATAACTTGAATAGCATAACAATAAAGATTATTCTGTTCAAGTATGTACTGTCTTTTAAGTCCTATACAGTATATCCAACAAATGGCAACCAAAGAATTTTTGTCGTGCTTATTCTTTATGTTCACTCCAGAAGCAGAGGGCCTTTTATATTTCCATTCTGGGAAATGTTTTGAGGGCCATATTCTCTCCCCCCTTTTTAATGGGGTAAAAGAAACTGAATAGCCAAAGAAGAAAAAAAAGGCTCTTCCAATACAAGCAAGAACATCATCAAACCTAGTCAGAAGTGAGTCTCACTAGATTCGATGTGTTCTATAAGTCCCAAGTAACCTCATGTAAGATTGTAGCCTCTTTTTAGGGAACTAAAACAATAGATTTGCTATATAAATTACACAGCAGCCAATTCTATATATCCCTTTCTTTCTGGCTAGTACAAAAATTTCACTGATTCCATCTGGGACTGGAAATTAGCAGGTTGAGGTTGGTTAGTTGGATAGAAGGCTACTAGGCAATATAAGAGCTATAAACTAGAAAGGGAAGTGCAGGTAGTCCTCACTAAACCACCTTTCACTTAACAAACATTCAAAATTATGATGGCTTTGGAAAGGGTGACCTTAGGGCCTATAAAGGACTTCCAACTCATAAAATATTGTGCACCACATCCTGCAATCACATGACTGAATTTCAAGTGTTTGGAAACCAGTTCACATTTATGATGGTTGCAGCATCTGGTTGCAGTTACGTAACCATGATTTGCAGCGTTTTTGTGATTTTCCAACAGAAAATGGCAAAACACAGCCACTGCATATGCTGCATTTGCTTAATGATCATTGTGATTCATTTAATGACTGTGGTGAATCAGTTTACAACCATCGTAAAATGATTGTAAAATTAAGCCGGGTCATTGGTGATAACCACCCTGACTTATGAGCAAAATTTAACCATCTGTTAAAAATAATAATAATGCAAAAGAAAGCCTTGGCAATGTGTGGCATAGTAGTATGCTCTGTTCAGAAAACTGTTTTGGTGTGCCAATGTAATTCAACTGGAACTCAGTTTACCTGGGTAGCAACTTTACTTTTCCTCTGTAGTTTGCAATATCTGGATGTCCTCATTGGGACTTGAAAGCTAAGTAGTGCTGGGCCTCACATGAAACCAGCTGTAACCATGCAAGTCATTTCTGGGACATACCTACAAGAAGTTAAGCTGACTTGAAGGAGACCACATTTTGAAACACAATGAAACAACACAGCTCAAACCAGATAGCACTGAATGTATCTGCAACTTTTCATCAGCTTCTGATAAATAATTTAAAAAATCCCTTTATTTCCTTTTCTCCATCTTTTTTTTTAAACTTTCAGTGCGTAACAAAATGCAGTTAAGAAAAACATATTTATAATTTGTGCCTCAGGGTGAATGTATTGGAACTTCATTAAATGTAGCTAGAGTGGGCCCCACTCAAGTCTCTTCTCTCAACTTTTGCACAAGCAAATAAGAATCGTCTGTGTACTAACCTGCAAAGGAAGGCAAATTATAATTTGCTACTATAATTTGATCTTAACTGGATGAAAACCGATCACAAGTTCAATAATAGGAGGATGACCGATCCTGTACTGGTAAATGGGCATCATATGTATATGTCCCCAAGAACTCCCAAGGAAAAGAAGAATGTAGCTGAAATAGCATTAAACCATTCAAAAATATATTCAGTTCAGTTGTTTGGAGGATTTTCCCATTGTAAAATTTAATTGTGGAACCACACTTTAAAACAATATGACTGTTTCATGAAATTTGTGTCAGTTGATTAGTATGTACTTTGATGTTCATACATGTTCATTTAATGTTCAGAAGAGCATTTTAATGTCTGAAGGGAGTAAAATGAAATCAATCAGAAATTCTACTGTCAAAGGCCAATAATTCATATATTATTGCTGCCTCTTTTTTATTCACATGATGTTTTATTCAGGACTATCTTACAAAATTCATTATGTGTCATTGGAATGAAATGCTACCTATCCTGAGGAGGACAATTCAGTACTAGCATAGTTTTTTTTTAGGACGAGAAGCGTGTTTTTTTAGTACAGAGAAAGCAATTTAAGATAATTAAAAATAAATTGAATCAAATACTTTATTTGGCCAAGTATCATTAGACACACAAGTAAATTGTTCAATTCAATATTGGAATGAATTGATCTAGAAAGTTATGGATTTATTGAGTAGGTGGTTTACAAATAAAGCAGCAGCAGTAAGTAGCAAAATTGCTGGAGATATTTTATTTTAAAATGTCTAGTTTCAAAGGTGTGGAATGAGGAGCATTTGTGGCAGTTGAGACAAAAAATTATCCAATCTACAATAGAAGACTAGCTATTGTCGCTTTGCTACAATGCATTTGAAATAATTATTATACTGTTTTATTTTTCATCAAATGGCCAGTGAATAAAAATGTATGAGTGCTTTTTAACCATTTGTAAAGAGACATTGAAGGAATAAGTGAGAGATATTGTTTCAGGCTGGCAGGATTTTTTCCCCCCTCTCCCTCTTTTTCAGGTTTCCGGTGTCCAGGAGCACTGATAGGAGATGGATTGGACTGGACAACTTTGCAATCATTATTGCCTTTTGCCTTAAATGCCTCTGAGTTCCAATTGATTATTGCAGTATTGAAGGAAGGTCCTGCATGAAGAAAAAAAACATGCTCTTGCCTTTGCCTAAGAAGACCTTTCTCTTTTCAATGCCAATCTTAAAAAAGAAAAAGATTAATGTTTTCTCCTTAAAATCTTGACATCAATATTTGTCCATGTGCTCCAACATGTGACTATACCAGACTTGCTTCGTCCCAATATCTTAATTGGCTACAGTGCAGATCAACATTCAAATGATAATTCTGAGCTTTTCCTCTTTTTCAGTCTTCACATGCTCCTAGTGTACGTAATGCTTAAATATGGGTAACAATTTAAAATAAAGAATAGCAAAACTGCCCTGGAATATGAGGAAAATACCTATGCCCTAAATATAGGTTTCAGATAGTGACGCAGAGAATATTTAGTAAAATGTGTTCAGAAAAACCATATGATTTAACCATTATATGAACATGACAAATGTACTCATGTAACATACTTATTTTCCTTTTTTGGGGAATTATATCTCTCCTTTCCTTCATTGCTCAAGACAGCATATATAAATAGTACTCTGTCCATAAATTCCCTAACAATAGAAACCTTGTGGTATATGTTGAGCTGAGATTGGCTTAAAGTTATCCAGTAAACTTCCATGGTTAAAGGTGGAACTAGGGAAACATGGTTTCTCCAGTTCCACTCAAATATTTTAACCACAACCTCATACTGGCTCAGAACATTTTGGTTGCCGAATGCATATTTCTTCAGAAAGGGTTGGGAATTATTTCAGCTGCTATTAATTTGATCACAGAATTGGTTATATCGATGGCTGATTGCTTAATGCAAATATAGGCAACCTTGTGTTCCCTCACAGTCACTTACCTTTAACCATGCTGGTTGGGATTGAATAGAATAGAATAACAGAATTGGAAGGGACCTTGGAGGTCTTATAGTCCAACCCTCTGCTCAGGCTGGAAACCCTGTGTCATTTCAGACAAATGGTTGTCCAATCTCATCTTAAAAACTTCCAGTGTTGGAGCATTCACAATTTCTGGAGGCACGTTGTTCCACTGATTAATTGTTCTGTCAGGAAATTTCTCCTTAGTTCTAGGTTGCTTCTCTCTTTGATTAGTTTCCATCCATTGCTTCTTGTCCTGCCTTCAGGTGCTTTGGATAATAGCTTGACTCTCTCTTCTTTGTGGCAACCCCTGAGATAATGGAACACTGCTATCATGTCACTCCTAGGCCTTCTCTTCATTAAACTAGGCATACCCAATTCCAGCAACCCTTCTTTATAGGTTTTAGCTTCCAGTTCCCTAATAATCTTTATTGCTCTTCTTTGTACTCTTTCTAGAGTCTCACCATTTTTTTTTTACATTATGGTGACCAAAACTGAATGCAGTATTCCATGTGTGGCCTTATCAAGGCATTGTAAAGTGGTATTAGCACTTCACGTGATCTTGATTCTATCTGTCTGTTAATGTAACCTAGCACTGTGTTGGCTTTTTTGGCAGCTGCAGCACGCTGCTGGCTCATATATAAGTGATTGTGTATTAGGACTCCGAGATCCCTCTCACAGTTGCTACTATTGAGCAAGGTACCACCTATACTGTACCTATGCTTTTGGTTTTTCTTGCCTAGATGTAGAACCTTACTTTTTCACCATTAAATTTAATTTTGTTAGATAGCGACCGATGTTCAAGTCTATCAAGATCTTTCTGTATCTTCAGCCTATCTTCTGGAGTGTTGGCTATTCCTGCCAGCTTGGTGTCGTCTGCAAATTTGATGAGTTTCTTTCTATCCCCTCATTCAAATCATTGATGAAGATGTTGAAGAGGGATTGGTGAATATGGGGATCCAAAATCTGTAAGATACCTATTGCAATGTGATCTGGAATTGGCACATGTTACCATCAATCCATTGCAATGAACAGATCAATCCCTGTTTGCTTAGGTGTTGCACCTCCCTGCAGAGAGGCAAGAATTATTCAGACATATTTTGCAGATTCCTACTGAGCTGTGTTGGGTTCCAGGGGAAACTTGGGGTTGTTTCTGGGACTCTGGTATGTGGTTTAACTCAGGTCTTAGTTGCTACTTGGAATGAGATGGCCTTGGATTGGCTTGTGCCTATGCTGCCTCTTTCTGTAGGTAGATCCCAAAGAGCCCTGTGGTGTTCAGAGGATCTTTGAGTGTCGAAGTGCCATAAGATGTACTTAGAATACTGCTGGAGGAAAACAAAGATTGTACTTAACCAAACATGTACTCCAGAGGGTAAGAGTGCTTCTTAAGGTGATTCATTCAAATGTAGCTTTTCTCTCCCCTTATAGTGTCCACAGAGTACCAAATATTGGCTCTCCTCAGAGTAACCTGGTCCCTCCTTAGTAAAGAGGGGTTGTGGGGATGCCTACAGGGACTATTCTAGCCATCTGTCAGATAACGTTGCTTGGATTAATTCAGAATTGGAACCTGTAGGACTTGATGAAATGGACCGGTTCCTTGCTGTGAGTTGGCTAAATCACTTGTCTTTTAAATTCCTGTTCCTCCTGCTTAATTAATGTCACCTAGGAGGTAACAGGTAGTTAACTCCAGGCAGTGGTGAATGCATCTCTGTGAAGGGGTAGTTCATTCCATCTTGAAGGAGGCAGTTGTTTGCCTCTATCTTAAGAGACCATTGCTATATCTAATGATTTTCCCTCCACTTTTCAATATTTCCTTTTAGGGAATGTGGTTGGCCTAGAGGAGTTTGGAAGAAGAATTATCTAGACCTTTAACAGTCAGGATTCAGGCCTGATTACAATACTGAGGCAGCATCATTGTGCTTGTGAATGACCTCTGGTGAGCTCAAGATTGGCATAGTGTATTTATTCTGGTCGTCTTTGATTTCTCAGAAGCCTTAAATACCATCAATTTTTGTATCCTTCTTGCCTGGTTTAGAGAATTGGCAGGCATTGTGTTTTGGTGGTTATTCTTCTTCAAGGTCAGTTCTACTTGGTGTTGGTAGGAGATGAGAGTTCAGGTTTATGGGATGCCTCAGGGCACTAACTTCTAATCACTCTATTTAACATCTACATGAACTTTCTGGGTGAGATATCTGCCAGCATGGGGTGTAGTATCAGACCATGCTGATGGCAGTGATGCATTTCTACCTTGTGCTAAGTGATGCCACAGAGGCCCTTTCCCAGTGCCTGTCTGGAGGCTGAAGGTCTAGATAGGGAAGAATAGGCTTCAGTTCAACCCTGGTAGGAATGTTGGTGGGTCTAGAAGTTTTCTACTTTTAATTCTGCCTGGGGAAGCACTTCCCTTGTCAGAGTCAGTGTACAATTTGGAGGTCCTCTGGGCTCATGGCTCCTAATTAAAGAGCAGGTGCAACCATGACTGGGAGAGCCATTGCTTAGGTTTGGCTTGTGCACCTATTTTTAAAGGGAAGAGCTGACACAATTGCATCCATATCTGGATTGGGAGATCCTGCTAAGCGTGACTCTTCCTTAGTCATCTCCTGTTTGGATTACTGTAACACACTGTATATGGGGCTGCCCTTAAAGAACATTTGGAGCTGCGACTGGTCCAGAATTCAGTGGAGTGGGATTTTTCGTTTTTAATCTTGCCACACTGATATAATACTGCTACTCCATGGGCCAGTGCAGGCTCTCAGGCTTCAGGTGCCGTTCAAGGTGTTGATTGTTACCTATAAAGCCCTGTATGGCACAGGGCCAGGCTACTTCAGGATCATCTTTCTCCCATTGTTTCTGCTTGCCACTTTAGATCTAGCAGAGGGGGCTTGTTCCAGATCCCGTCCATTAAACATCATACAGTATTGTTGGACCCAGGAGTCATGCTTTCTGGGCGGCAATCCTTGCCTTGTGGAATAGCAGTCCTCTCAGAGAGCCAGAGAGACCCTACCCTGTTAGCCTTTTGTAAGGCTCTGAAGGCCTGCCTGTTTCCCCAGGTATCTGGGCCAGAGTAGGCAAGCTAACCTGGGGGGGGATGTGGAGGATTTTAGGACTGGAATGGGAGTAGGATTCACTTTGCACATTGTGGGTTATTGCTTTGAATGATTGAGTTTTTTAAAAAATTCTTTGTATGCTATCCAGAGACAGATGGGCAGTCCTATAAAACAGGGGTCCCCAACCCTTGGGGCACTATTCAGAACCAGGCTGCGTGAGCAGCAGGCCAGAGAGCATGCAGATGCATGTTCAGCTCAACTTGTGCAAGTCGAGTTATGTGCACCTGTGTATGTGCACCTGGATGACTGAGAATCTCTGTAGACATTTAAAGACTCCGTGCTACATCTCCTGCACTGTAGCAGAAAGGTCAATTGTTAGGTTATGCCTGGTCAGGATTCAACTTGTGTTCTAATTGTACATCTATTTCTTAATAAATATACATCCATAGATTTGAATGATTGAATTGCTGCTTCAGTGCATAAAGGTACATATCCAAGTATAGTGCATTCTGACTGGGCAGATTTTATGCAGGGTTGTCACATTTTAGACAATATCAGATTTATAGTTGGTTTAATTCTTCCTTTAATTCATTTAATTCATATACAAGACCATTAGGTTCTTTGAATACTAAGAAAGCCCTGAATTTTACAATATATTATCATACAAATTAAATACAATCCAGGCATCTGATTTTTTTTGTACATTTTCTACGCATGCGTGCGCGCACACACACACACACACGTACACACACACACACACACACACATCATATTATGTCTTTGGTTTTAAATTCTTTACACCACCTAGCATCATCTTAGTGAGATGGGTGACTGTATAACTAAAACAAATAAATTAATGATTTTTATGAGTTTTAGAAAGTCCAGAAATCCCTATTTCTAATCCCATTTTAATCATATCTGAGTTTAGCACCCTGTCTCATGATTCCACAAATTGAAGTCAATCCAAAATGATACTATTAAGTCAGGAACTAATTCAGAAAATATAGATTGGAGTGGGGTTGATTATGATCTGACTCTTTTCTCAATTGGTAAATTTGAATTTATCTCCTGTTTTGATGCAAAATAAAAAAAAATCTAAACAGGTGGTCTAGAATTGTTCTGAATATCTAGGATAATAGAAATATTATTAAGATGAATGTAACTCAGAAGTTGATTTATATTTTGAGATGCCATTCTGATTGTATCCCATGATTTTAATTTATTTACAGGATGCTGAATATATTTCTTTGGCAAAGACAACCTTTGTGATTTCTACTGCACAATTTGTAAAGTCACATTGAGGAAGGTGGATTTAACTTTCCGTTTTTTTCAGGCATTACTGTGGCATTATTTTAGCTTTGGTTATTGGCTAGTATAAGGAACTTTAGAATCTCCCTCTTCCTAGAAATCTGCTCAGGAGATATTATTTGACTTCACTGAAATCCCGGCATGTATTGGAATCTCAGTTTCTTCAGGCATTGATGTCAGTACTACACTTTAATGCTGCAAGTTTTATATGGAAATTATTAGGCCACATATATTATTTTGATCCATTTTACAAAAAAAGTTATTATAAGATAAACCCAGTTTTTAAATGACATTTACATCTTTTTTAAGGGAGGTAATAAGCTGCCTTTCTCACAGTGTTATTACTTTGGATGAACTCACTTCTGATGAAATCTTTTAAAAAGCTTTTGCAGAATTAAAAAAAAGTTTGATTTACCTCAGAGTGCTTTTTGGCAGTCTATTCAATTTAAACATTTCTTATTTGGTTTATACTATATCTGAAGTGGAAGAATTGATTGGCTCCTAGCTAGAAGTCTTATTAAAACAGGAAGATAATAAAGCTGATATCAGACACTTTACATGACCCATAAAATAAGCTGATATCTCCAGTTCACATAAATCAGTGCAAGTTCCCTTTAAACATGCAATTAGTGTTATATGATTTTAAAATGAGATTATTTCAACAACAAAAAATGTTTCATTTATATTAAACATTTCAGTTAATTGTAAAAAGAGTTCATTTACTTGTTTTATATGATAGACATCTACCAGAGAGTGGTGAACAAAATTATTCATTACATGCAAACAACAAAAAAACCCTAAATCAGGGTGTCTCAAAGTATTCAATAGAAACATAATAGATGTAACAGCATCCTCATCAGTGGTCTATTAACACCCCCCCCAGCTAAGTTCTCATAGCTTTCTGAAAGACCAGCAGTAGGGATAATCTGTATCTCTGTCAAGAAGCAGACATAACAGAGAAGACATGGTTCATATGGCCAAGTTCACTGCTTCACCAATGGGACCCAGAGCATGCATACCTACGGATGACCTACGGAGCACCCAATACTGTACAGGCTGCTTTGATCTGGACCAGCTGAAGCTCCAAATGCTCTTCAAAGTTAGAGAAACATGAAATCTTCACCTAATGACAACTTGATCCTGACCTAATGACTGCAAACAGGAGTACCAAAACTGCTGTTGCTAAGCAGCATGGTCATGTGATGTTTCCATCACTTACTAATGGAAATTCCAATGCCAACTAGGTTTACTCTATAGAAGATGGACAGTACGATTTTGATTTCTGGAATTTCAGAATGAATTTAGTTTAATTCTGTGCAATAGATCCTAGAGTACATGTCTGAAAACAATATGACTGGTTGGTTCTTATTTGGACTACTTAGATCCAAAGGTGACAAAATCTTAACCTATCATCCAGGGACAGAAGCCCAGACGCATAAGCTTTCCCTGCCCTCATACCAATTCAGCAGAGATAATGGACTGAAGAGGAAGCTGCTTTCTGCCTGAAGTAAACTGCAGTCCTACCACAAAAGCTAGTTTGGCAATGTGTGTGCAGAATAAAATGTTTCTGCTATTGCTATCTAGGATGAATCATCTTGCATTTCAGAAAATGCTCTCTTGCTCTGAAATGTTGAATAATTAAGCACCAAGGTATCTGAGCCAACAGTGTTTGGTAGTCTAAATATTTGGGAATCAGTTTTACTGCAGCAAATATGTGATAAATTGACCCTTCCTTCCTTCCTTCCTTCCTTCCTTCCTTCCTTCCTTCCTTCCTTCCTTCCTTCCTTCCTTCCTTCCTTCCTTCCTTCCTTCCTTCCCTTTTTTTCTAAAAAACCTTTAAATTGCACAATGATGGAGGTGGATAGCAAGTTTAATTGATAACCAGACATTTGATTTATAAACAAATCTGCATTGTATTTACAGTTAAATTTGCAGAGGAAGCAATTTTGTTTTGCTTAGAAAGTAGAATACCTTTGGGTGGAGGACAGGCACGCTGCCATTACTTTGCCAGCCAAGAAATCCACTCTATTTATCTGATTTATCTGAAGTGTGACCCCCAAGTGAGGAGAAAGAGAATGGCTAGGTTGCCCTTGACTTACTTTGGGACTGGGATGTGCTGTATGTGTAAAATGCTTTGAGCTGCTGGAGCTATTTCAGAGTCATAAGTCTCCTCCTTATGTAAATAATCATGACATATGCCTCTGCTTACTGCTGAGCCTGAGGGGGTCGGAAAGTGGGTGGAGGCTGATTGCTGGCTTCTGTCGTATGTTCATGAGTATGTATTTATGGAGAGTCGTTCAATCTCTCTCCCTTCTGAGGATACATGGTTCTCGGCTGCTGACAATGACTGCCTGCTTGGAGTTCTGCACCTCCGTCCTGTGAAAGAGAAAGCTGCAAGGTAGCCAAGCCACCTTGCGCAGTACGATGGGGGGACAGCTAACGAGAAGCACAATATACGGTAAGGAGCTGGCCAGCAGCACTGATGGTTAGACTGCAAATACTTAATGTTGGTAGATTGCTTGCCTTTTGCCTGAGCCCTCTGCAGCAAGGGACAGTATGGCTCAGAAAGGTAAGTGAGTTATAGCAGGGAGCTGCAGTCTGCCCTGTCTCCTTCGTACTCGGTGCCTTTTCTTTTAAAGACAATCTTTCAGTGAGAGACTTTATTTAATCCAGAATCCACAAGGGAGGGAGGGAGGGAGGGAGGGAGGGAGGGAAAGAGTGAGTGTGTGTGTGTGTGTGTGTGTGTGTGTGTTTGTGTGTGTGAGAAAGAGAGAGAGAGACTGTATCTATATGCCTATTTTATCTGATTGTATGTGATATGCTGCTTTTGTTTTATTGCTTCAGACAAATTTGTCTAAAGAATATTGCTTCCTGTGGGTTGACAGATATCCTGTATGGGAAAAGAAAAAGAAAAGAGCATTGGGAGTGTTTGACAAGAAAGTCTGGAGGCACAGAAGATGCACTCATTTAGAAAATGGATCAGGGTTTTACCTTAAAGATTTCCTGGATAGCTTTACAGTACAGCTTGTTAAGAGCTAGTCCGTTGTAAAGCCTTTTAGCACAGAATGCTGCTTGCCTTGACAGGATCATGGAGAGGAGTACATAAGAGAAGAAGGAGGGGCATTGCAGGGACAAAAGTTTCAAGATGATGAACAAGAGGGAATATTCTCTGGATGCTTATAGTAGGTGATTCTGGCACACATTAAGGCATGTCAGTCTGAGTAATTCCAATGGGAAAGTTAATAAGCATTGCTTCACACTGTTATCAATAAGGCTGACCAGTGCTTAAACTTTGGATGGAGCAGAATATACTTAACGCAGAAATTATTTATTCTTCAAAGCTGTTTTCTGTTACTTTTTTGCATTGCATAGGAAACTCTTTTATTTTATTTAATACAAATGGCCATATCTCAGCTTTACAATACAATGATAGTAGATTTCATGGGTCTATCTTTGTTTACAATATGGTATTAATGTGGAAGGTATCATTTGTTTTCACAATGTTACATGTGATAGCTCTATCTAAGATGCTTGCATTGATTTTTTTTACAAATTGCTAATAAAAATTCAAATGAGTTATGTGTTAAATGATTAGATTTTCCGTGCCCTTACTTCATTCTCAAATATGCAACCAGAATATTTTAGAATAGAGCTGATACTCATTTTTATAAGCATATCACATGTTACGTACTGTTTGCAGAACAAGGTTAATGTATTTTCACAACAAAACTGAGAAATCCAATACAAACTGCTGGGTTTTCTTCAAATTTTAAAGTTTATGTGGAGGTGCTAACCTAGGTGAATAATTACTATCATGAATCTGTCTAAAATGTTTGCCTTAATTGGCTTAGTTTATTTGGAGAACAGTTAAAACATGGAGGATAATGCAGGAAAAACTATGTACCGTATATACTTGAGTATAAGCCGAATTTTTCAGCCCACTTTTTGGGCTGAAAAATTCCACTTCGGCTTATACTCCAGTCAACAAAAAAACTTACCGAGGACTTGTGCGCGGCCGAGGCTTTGGTGCTTTCGGGATCGCCCGCACCTCTCCCAAGCCACCGCCGTCCGAGACCTGCCGAAGTTTGGGGAGGTTTGGGGAGGTGCGCGCGCACCTCCCCAAACTCCGCGCCTTGCCTGCCTGCTTCTTTCCGCAGCGGAAAGAAGCAGGCAGGCAGGGCGCGGAGGAACGGAGACTTGCCGACGTTTGGGGAGGTTTGGGCGCCTCCCCAAACCTCGGCAGGTCTCCGTTCCTCCGCGCAGACCTCCCGACGTTTGGGGAGGTTTGGGCGCCTCCCCAAACCTCGGCAGGTCTCCGTTCCTCCTGCCGACCTTTGGGGAGGTTTGGGCGCCTCCCCAAACCTCCCCAAACCTCGGCAGGTCTCCGTTCCTCCGCGCAGACCTGCCGACCTTTGGGGAGGTTTGGGCGCCTCCCCAAACGTCCCCAAACCTCGGCAGGTCTCCGTTCCTGTTTGGGGAGGTTTGGGCGCCTCCCCAAACCTCCCCAAACCTCGGCAGGTCTCCGTTCCTCCGCGCAGACCTGCCGACGTTTGGGGAGGTTTGGGCGCCTCCCCAAACGTCCCCAAACCTCGGCAGGTCTCCGTTCCTGTTTGGGGAGGTTTGGGCGCCTCCCCAAACCTCCCCAAACCTCGGCAGGTCTCCGTTCCTCCGCGCAGACCTGCCGACCTTTGGGGAGGTTTGGGCGCCTCCCCAAACGTCCCCAAACCTCGGCAGGTCTCCGTTCCTGTTTGGGGAGGTTTGGGCGCCTCCCCAAACCTCCCCAAACCTCGGCAGGTCTCCGTTCCTCCGCGCAGACCTGCCGACCTTTGGGGAGGTTTGGGCGCCTCCCCAAACGTCCCCAAACCTCGGCAGGTCTCCGTTCCTGTTTGGGGAGGTTTGGGCGCCTCCCCAAACCTCCCCAAACCTCGGCAGGTCTCCGTTCCTCCGCGCAGACCTGCCGACGTTTGGGGAGGTTTGGGCGCCTCCCCAAACCTCCCCAAACCTCGGCAGGTCTCCGTTCCTGTTTGGGGAGGTTTGGGCGCCTCCCCAAACCTCCCCAAACCTCGGCAGGTCTCCGTTCCTCCGCGCAGACCTGCCGACCTTTGGGGAGGTTTGGGCGCCTCCCCAAACCTCCCCAAACCTCGGCAGGTCTCCGTTCTTCCTGCCGACCTTTGGGGAGGTTTGGGCGCCTCCCCAAACCTCCCCAAACGTCGGCAGGTCTGCGCGGAGGAACGGAGACCTGCCGAGGTTTGGGGAGGTTTGGGGAGGCGCCCAAACCTCCCCAAACAGGAACGGAGACCTGCCGAGGTTTGGGGAGGTTTGGGGAGGCGCCCAAACCTCCCCAAACAGGAACGGAGACCTGGGGAGGTTTGGGGAGGCGCCCAAACCTCCCCAAAGGTCGGCAGGTCTGCGCGGAGGAACGGAGACCTGCCGAGGTTTGGGGAGGTTTGGGGAGGCGCCCAAACCTCCCCAAACAGGAACGGAGACCTGCCGAGGTTTGGGGAGGTTTGGGGAGGCGCCCAAACCTCCCCAAACGTCGGCAGGTCTGCGCGGAGGAACGGAGACCTGCCGAGGTTTGGGGAGGTTTGGGGAGGCGCCCAAACCTCCCCAAACAGGAACGGAGACCTGCCGAGGTTTGGGGACGTTTGGGGAGGCGCCCAAACCTCCCCAAAGGTCGGCAGGTCTGCGCGGAGGAACGGAGACCTGCCGAGGTTTGGGGAGGTTTGGGGAGGCGCCCAAACCTCCCCAAACAGGAACGGAGACCTGCCGAGGTTTGGGGACGTTTGGGGAGGCGCCCAAACCTCCCCAAAGGTCGGCAGGTCTGCGCGGAGGAACGGAGACCTGCCGAGGTTTGGGGAGGTTTGGGGAGGCGCCCAAACCTCCCCAAACAGGAACGGAGACCTGCCGAGGTTTGGGGACGTTTGGGGAGGCGCCCAAACCTCCCCAAAGGTCGGCAGGTCTGCGCGGAGGAACGGAGACCTGCCGAGGTTTGGGGACGTTTGGGGAGGCGCCCAAACCTCCCCAAAGGTCGGCAGGTCTGCGCGGAGGAACGGAGACCTGCCGAGGTTTGGGGACGTTTGGGGAGGCGCCCAAACCTCCCCAAACAGGAACGGAGACCTGCCGAGGTTTGGGGACGTTTGGGGAGGCGCCCAAACCTCCCCAAAGGTCGGCAGGTCTGCGCGGAGGAACGGAGACCTGCCGAGGTTTGGGGAGGTTTGGGGAGGCGCCCAAACCTCCCCAAACAGGAACGGAGACCTGCCGAGGTTTGGGGAGGTTTGGGGAGGCGCCCAAACCTCCCCAAACGTCGGCAGGTCTGCGCGGAGGAACGGAGACCTGCCGAGGTTTGGGGAGGTTTGGGGAGGCGCCCAAACCTCCCCAAACAGGAACGGAGACCTGCCGAGGTTTGGGGACGTTTGGGGAGGCGCCCAAACCTCCCCAAAGGTCGGCAGGTCTGCGCGGAGGAACGGAGACCTGCCGAGGTTTGGGGAGGTTTGGGGAGGCGCCCAAACCTCCCCAAACAGGAACGGAGACCTGCCGAGGTTTGGGGAGGTTTGGGGAGGCGCCCAAACCTCCCCAAAGGTCGGCAGGAGGAACGGAGACCTGCCGACGAGCCTTGGCCACACAGGGTATTCCTGTGTATTCAGGCTTGCAAAATGGCGGATCGAGCCTCTGCTGGCGGCAGAGGCTTGCAGAACGGCGGATCGGCTTATACTCGAGTCAATAACTTTTTCCAGTTTTGGGGGGTGAAATTGGGGGTCTCGGCTTATACTCGAGTCGGCTTATACTCAAGTATATACGGTATATGTTTAGCCTGATATGGAAGAAAAATTATTTCAGTTAATGAAATCTGCAGGCACAAGATTCTAGTTGCTGCAAAAGTCCTATTAAAACTAAAAAGAAAATGGAAATGAAAAAAGATGATAGATTGGTAGTGGTTGATACATCCATCCATCCTTTCTTTCTTCCTTCCTCTCTCCCTTCCTCTCTCCCTCCCCATCCGTGTTGACTCCTGGTCACTGCAGGGACTAGTCGTTCCAGCAGTTTTCTTGGCAATACAGTATTTTCAAAAGTGATTTGCTATTGCCTTGCCATTGCTTTCTTCCTAGAGCTAAGTGAGAGTGACTAGCTCAAAGTCTCTAGCTAGCTTTGTGCCAATGGTAGGACTAAAACTTAATGTCTCTCAGTTTCTAGTCACATGCCTTAAAAACTACACCAAACTGCCTTGATAGGTCTCATAATCAGGACTAGAAAATTCTATTATTGTTTTGAAATAAGTTACTGAATCACATTGGAAAAGGATACAAAATACTGAAAAATACTGGAACCTGATATTCCTGAAGAACTTAATTTGCATCCATTCTTGAAAGTTATATCCATGCTATTGTTTAAGTATGGAATCTTCTCATCATGCACAGAACAGATGAACAATAGACAGACTGTTCACAGTAATAATATATTAATTTAATTTTGTGCAAACTAAGATAATCCTTTTATATGCAATATGAATCAAAGTATTTTCTAAAAACTCAACAGAAGTGGTTATTTTCTTAAAATTAGGCAGTCAGTTGGGTCCTTCCTTCCCCTTTCTATTAGATTATACTGAATTTGTTGACTAAATTTACATAATGTTCTCCTGGTATTGATTTGAAGCACAGTTGCATGTATAAGTATACATTTAGGTTATTACATTCAGAGTAATAAAGGTGTTTTATAATTCTATTATTTAGAGATGTATGATTAGGGGCTGTATATAGCTCTCAGGAAGCACATTTTGATCTATGTAGAAAGCAAAGTTGGTTTAAACATCTCATGCAACTTCTCTTCTGGTTCATTTAAATTTGGAATAAGGTAAATATTTTGCATGTTTTTAATAAAATAGCTTCTTCCGTTTAATTATATCCTGTTCTTGGAGAATGCCTGGCATGTTCCTGCAGTTTTCTTGGCAAAGTTTTCCAGAAAATTTTACCATTGCCTCCTTCCTTGGGCTGACACAAAATGAGTGACCCCAGATCACCCAGCTGGTTTTGTGCCCAAGTCTACACTAGAACTGAGAGTCTTTCCATTACTATCCTGGTGCGTAAGTCACTACAGCAAAGTGTTCCAGCAGTAATAAAAAAATTAATTTCATGTTATGGAGTCTTAGGAAGGATTTTTTAAAACAATTTTATTAAACTGATTGAAATATAAAAATCAAATGAAAAGGAAAAGAGTGGAAAAAGGGGGAAGGAAAAAGGGGAACAAAAGAAGTTAGAATATAGGCAAAAGAAAGAAAAGCATTGACTGCTGACTCTTTTTAGCATAGTAGAATGAAATAATAACATTATAGCCTTTTTATAGCATTTTACTGTTATATACTTAATATGTGCTAACCATTTCTATAACAGCACATTTATCTAATCAGCAGAACCCAAAGTTTCACTTTTTTCCATATTAAGCACAAAATTCAGTAGTTTCCAAGTAGAAACAAAGTTGGACGTATTCTTTTCTTTGATTAAGCAGTTAATTTAGCCATCTCTGCTAGATCCATCAGTTTTCCAGCCATTCATCCGTTGTGGCAATTAGCGTATCTTTGCAGTTTTGTGCATAAAGCATTCTGGCTGCTGTCAACATATAGAACAGCAAAGGGGATTCTTAGGAAGAAATTGAAAAGAATACTGTTGTACAGTGAAGTTGAATATTTGGTCATTTATTTACTTATTACATTTATATGCCCAACTCTCAGTGTTTCTGGGTGGTTTACAAATTCTTAAAAACAAAACAAATAAAAAGAACAAAGACAGCCGAAATAACAAACCCAAATGGGAACAAGAAAAAAAGTGTTTGTGTGTTTGTGTGTGGGGGGGGGAGGGAGTTGAATTAATCAAAGGTTGCCCAAAGAGCCTGATCTTCAGAGCCCTTCACAACACCATCAGCATCCGAATCTCTGTGGAATCTCTGATTCAGTGCTATCTGAATCTCTGGGGAACATCCTTTCAGAGGGCAACCACTGCTACACAGAAGGTATGTTTCCAGGATCCTGAGCGATGCCATTGTTTAATCAAAGGAACCCAGAGTGTGCCAATACCAAATGAACAAAGACAGGATATCTTAAACCAGTGGTGGCAAACCTATGGCACGGGTGCCAGAGGCGGCACACAGAGCCCTCTCTGTGGGCACCCGCACCATGTCCCAGAGGTGACAACTGTCCCTCTTCAACCAGCCGCCTACTAACTCGCCGAGGTCCCACGTGGCTGAATGCATCCCGACACGGCTGGTTTCCCTGGCCCCCATTTCGTCCCTCCTGGCCTTGCATGCTCTCCTTTTCCCAGGCACGACCCACTGCATCATCTCCTCAGCTGTTGGCCTACCATTCATCTCGGAGGCAGCTTCTTTGAACTGCTGGCGATGGGCTGCAGAGCCCCAGAGTGTGTCTGTTGAGGGGCCAGCAGGCTATGGCTACTGATGGACACCGTTGGCCCCCATGCACTCGCTTGCCTCTGTGTGCGAGGGCCGATGGTGTCAGGCAGCAGCTGCCCCAGCCCTTGCCTTGCCCCATGGCAATGGCACCCCCATTCTGCCTCGCCTCACCCCACAAGATGAGTCTCCTGCCTACCTCCCCACCTGCCAGAGACCTCCTGGAGCTCTCCCAACCCTGCCCAACCCCACAGGTGTCCCTCCCCATGAGCAACATTTAGGTGACCACACCCACCTTGGCCACACCCATCCAATCTTCCATGACCACCACAGCCACACCCACCCAGTGCGCCATGCCCACCTGGCATCCAGCGATAAGTGGGTTTTGGGTTGTAGTTTGGGCACTCGGTCTCTAAAAGGTTCGCCACCACTGTCTTAAACCATTTCAAAATTCAATTAAAATCTGTTTCTGAATGATGCAGCAAAGAAATCAACCTGAGCAGTTTTAAAAAGGATTAGGAAAAACAAAAAGGAAATTAATTGTTCAATATTATCTCTTAACACAAAAAACAACAGTGGTGGCCCCAGAGCTCCTGATTAATTACCTTGAGATCCAGAATATTGAAGTAGGCAAGGCTTTGGTCTTATTTAAAACCGCAATTATACACTCTTTTAAAATGAACATAGCCAAGTGCCTTCAGCCTTTCAGAACGTTGCCTAAAGATGCCAGCTCCTTGATAAGTGTCTGTCACACTAATAACAGCAAGAGTACACATAAAACCTAACCAACTGGAGGAAGAAGTAAAAATGACCTCAAATATTTTTAAGAATGACTTTTTTGTCAGATGTAAAAGGGGATTGTTAATTTTATTATGATATTAGATATAATAGCAATTGCAGATAAGAATAACATGGACTGGCTATCCTAAAAACTAGCATTCATTCTTGGAGCAAAGCATGCTGCAATTCTATTATACCATTTATAGTAACTGGCTACCAGTTATTGTACAGGATAGCAGATGTCCATAATAAAATACTGTACGCATGTTGTTAGCTGCGAAGTCGTGTCCGACCCATCGCGACCCTATGGACAATGTTCCTCCAGGCCTTCCTGTCTTCTACCATCTTCTGGAGTCCATTTAAGCTCACGCCTACTGCTTCAGTGACTCCATCCAGCCACCTCATTCTCTGTCGTCCCCTTCTTCTCTTGCCCTCAATCTTTCCCAGCATTAGGCTCTTCTCCAGCGAGTCCTTCCTTCTCATTAGGTGGCCAAAGTATTTGAGTTTTAGCTTCAGGATCTGGCCTTCTAAAGAGCAGTCAGGGTTGATCTCCTCTAGGACTGACCGGTTTGATCGCCTTGCAGTCCAAGGGACTCGCAGGAGTCTTCTCCAGCACCATAGCTCAAAGGCCTCAATTCTTTGGCTGTCTAGATTTGTCATGGCTTTCCTCCCGAGGAGCAAGCGTCTTTTAATTTCTTGGCTACAGTCTCCATCTGCAGTGATCTTGGAACCCAGGAAAATAAAATCTGTCACTACCTCCATTTCTTCCCCATCTATTTGCCAGGAATTGAGAGGGCCGGATGCCATGATCTTGGTTTTCTTAATGTTTGGTTTCAACCCAACTTTTGCACTCTCCTTCTTCACCCGCAACAAGAGGCTTTTTAGTTCTTCTTCACTTTCTGCCATTAGAGTGGTATCATCTGCATATCTTAGGTTGTTGATATTTCTTCCGGCAATCTTAATTCCAATTTTTGATTCATCTAGCCCTGCCTTTCTCATGATGTGCTCTGCATATAAGTTAAATAGGCAGGGCGACAGTATACAGCCTTGCCGGACTCCTTTCCCAATTTTGAACCAATCAGTGGTTCCGTGTCCAGTTCTCACTGTTGCTTCTTGGCCCGCATATAGGTTTCTCAAGAGACAAATAAGATGGTCTGGTACGCCCATCTCTTTAAGAACTTGCCACAGTTTGTTATGATCCACACAATCAAAGGCTTTAGCATAATCAATGAAGCAGAAGTAGATGTTTTTCTGGAACTCCCTAGCTTTCTCCATGATCCAGCATATGTTGGCAATTTGATCTCTGGTTCCTCTGCCTCTTTGAAATCCTGCCTGTACTTCTGGTAGTTCTCGATCCACATACTGCTGGAATCTAGCTTGTAGGATTTTAAGCATAACTTTACTAGCATGAGAAATGAGTGCAATGGTGCGATAGTTTGAACATTCTTTGGCACTGCCTTTCTTTGGAATTGGAATGTAAACTGATCTTTTCCAATCCTGTGGCCACTGTTGAGTTTTCCGAATTTGCTGGCAAATTGAGTGTAGCACTTTTACTGCATCGTCTTTTAAGATTTTGAATAGCTCAGCTGGAATACTGTCACCTCCACTAGCTTTGTTGTTGCTCAGTTTTTCTAAGGCCCACTTCACTTCACATTCTAGGATGTCTGGCTCGAGGTCAATGACCACCTCATTGTGATTATCAGGGATGTTAAGCTCATTCTTGTATAGTTCTTCTGTGTAATTTTGCCACCTCTTCTTAATCTTTTCCGCCTCTGTTAGGTCCCTGCCGTTTTGGTCCTTTATCATGCCCATTTTTGCATGAAACGTTCCCTTCATCCCTCCAATTTTCTTGAAAAGATCTCTGGTCCTCCCTATTCTATTGTTTTCTTCTATTTCTTTGCACTGTTCATTTAAGAAGGCATTCTTATCTCTTCTAGCTATTCTCTGGAATTCTGCATTCAATTGGGCATATCTTTCTTTTTCTCCCTTACCTTTCGCTTCCCTCCTTTCCTCAGCTATTTGCAAAGCTTCCTCAGACAGCCATTTTGCTTTCTTGCATTTCTTTTTCTTTGGGATGGTTTTGGATGCTACCTGTTGTACAATGTTGCGAACCTCTGTCCATAGTTCTTCAGGCACTCTGTCTATCAAATCTAATTCCTTAAATCTATTTGTCACCTCTACTGTATATTCAACAGGGATATGATTTAATTCATACCTGAGTGACCTAGTGCTTTTCCCTACTTTCTTCAGTTTAAGCCTAAACTTTGCAATGAGAAGCTCCTGGTCTGAGCCACAGTCAGCTCCTGGTCTTGTTTTTACTGACTGTATAGAGCTTCTCCATCTTTGGCTGCAGAGCACATAGTCAATCTGATTTCTGTGTTGACCGTCTGGTGATGTCCATGTGTAGAGCCGTCTCTTGGGTTGTTGGAAAAGAGTGTTTGCTATGACCATCGTATTCTCTTGACAAAATTCTATCAACCTGTGCCCTGCTTCATTTTGTACTCCAAGGCCAAACTTTCCTGTTATTCCGCTTATCTTTTGGCTTCCTACTTTAGCATTCCAATCCCCCATGATGATAAGGACATCATTTTTTGGTGTTAGTTCTATAAGGTGCTGTAGGGCTTCATAGAACTGGTCAATTTCATCCTCTTCAGCACCGGTGGTTGGGGCATAGACTTGGACAACTGTAATATTGAATGGTTTGCCTTGGATTCAAACTGAGATCATTCTGTCATTTTGAGGATTGTATCCCAGTATTGCTTTTCCTACTCTTTTATTGACTATGAAGGCTACTCCATTTCTTCTGAGGGATTCTTGCCCGCAGTAGTATACCTGATGGTCATCTGAATTAAATTCACCCATTCCTGTCCATTTTAGTTCGCTGATACCTAAGATATTGATGTTCAGTCTTGTCATCTCTTGTTTGACCACGTCCAGCTTTCCTTGATTCATGGATCTTACATTCCAGGTTCCTATGGAGAAAAAATCTTTACAGCATCGGACTTTCCTTTCACCACCAGACACATCCACAGCTGAGCGTCCTTTCGGCTTTGGCCCAGTCGCTTCATTCTTTCTGGCGCTACTAGTACTAGCCCTCTGCTCTTCCCCAGTAGCATATTGGACGCCTTCCGACCTGAGGGGCTGATCTTCCAGCGTCATATCGTTTTGCCTTTTGGTACTGTCCATAGGGTTTTCATGGCAAAGATACTGGAGTGGTTTGCCATTTCCTTCTCCAGTGGATCACGTTTTGTCAGAACTCTCTGCTATGACCTGTCCATCTTGGGTGGCCCTGCACGGCATAGCTCATAGCTTCATTGAATTACGCAAGCCCCTTCGCCACGACAAGGCAGTAATCCATGAAGGGGAACTGTACGCATAGAGTTCAATATAATACTATTGAAAAGAGCATAAATAGAAGGCCACAGTAGTGTCAATAGTATCAGAGAAAAACAGTTCTGTATTTTACACACAAGAAAAATAACTTTTTTTTTGAAAATTAGAAAACTTTCAGTTATGTGATATGCTTCATTTAAGAGTATTTTTGTGTGGATACATTTTTATAGAAGAAAATCTGGTAATGTTTGCAATACAGGTTTCTCAGAACAAGACATATAGTATGGAAAAAACAGATTAAATATATGGGTCTCTTTTCTAATTATATAGTTATATGAGAAGAAAACCACGAAACTCCCTTACTTTCATTTAATTTTTACATATTTATATACTATCCTCAGATTATGCACAGCCAAAAATGTATATGGATATAGAATTATAAAAAATAATACAATACTCATCAGCTTTAAGTTTATTTCCATTTTTATAATGAAAAAGGGAATTTATAGAAAATGAGTAATCTTTTAATGAAAGATAAAGCTGAATAATATACTGTATGAAGAGCCCTGCTGGATCATATGCCAGTTAGTCCCAAATAATGTACACAAATACATCTGAAAAGCTCACAGACTTCAATATGGGTATCATACATTTTTAAAATGAAATTTTAAATAGAATAGGAGTGATGGTAGCGTTTATTACAGAGTTTTCTATACTTATAAGAAAAAAGGTGCAAAAGATAAGTGAAAAAATATTGAAGTGTTACTAAAGAGAGACAGTGTTATTTCAGCACCTATTATATTGCATGATCAAAAATTGATTTGAAGCATATTGTATCTTTTATTACTTTTTCATTTTGTACACTTAACTGTATCAAAGCATATTAATATGTCTCATTTTAAACGGGTAATTTCCCATTTAATTCTTAGTCTCAGATGTATAACTAGTTGTTTATATCCATATTTAGCAATAATATTTCCATAATAACTTGACTTGCAAACACCCAACAAAAGGAACAAGCATAGGTAAAGAAAACACTTTATTGAAATTGACTGTGAAAACTTGATAATGCATATGTGAAAACACAATCTTAGGGTTACACTTTCCTTTAAGTTGAGGGTGGGAAACCTAGAGCAATAGATTATAATTCCAAGTAAAGATACAGATACAAGTATTGTTGCTCAGGCCTTACATTCTCTAGAGGAGTGCTGTTTGATTACTTTAATAAAAACCAATTTATGCCTGAACTGGATTAATCCATAGAATCTGTCTGTCTATCTAATCTGTCATCTATTATCTATCATCTATCAAAATAATATAGCAATAGTATTTAGGCTTAAATACCCACCCCATAGCACTTTCCAGCACTATCTGGGTGGTTTACAATGTAAGCATTATTTGCATATTGCCCTCAATAATTTGGATCCTCATTTTACCAACATCAGAAGGCTGAGTCAACCTTGAGCTGTGTCAGGATCAAACTCCAGGCTGCCAGCAAAGTTTACCTACAATACTGCACTTTCACCACTTTGTACATCTATCATCCATCAATCTATCATAATGTAATGAACTTATCAAATTTAAAATGGCAACTCAAATGTTCCTTTGAGTTGAACAGTACAACCTGCTGAAAGGTTTGCTGTATAATTCTTCTTTTACTAGTTTGGAGTAGGAGTTTCACAGTTTTATATGTACTATTGCTGTGTGTTGTATAAAAATAAGTACTGATCAGGTACTGGTTAAACATTAGCCTTCTCCCAAAAAGTTTTCAAGTAAGATTAATCAATATCATTTCTGTACTTTGAAGCTTACCTGACAGATGTGTTAAAGAATAGTCTGCCTTCAATCTAGGGTACATTTTTAAATTGCCATTCAACACTTCCTCCTTTGCCCCAAACACTCCCCAAGAGAGTGAAAAAAGGTACAATAGTATTTTCATCAAAACTAGACAACCCCATATGCTTTCAGTTTTCCAGCAACACTTTCTTCCCATTCTTAAAAAACTGCATTTTCTTCCATCCCTTAGCCTTTTTATCAGCTCAAGAAAATGATTCTTTGTTTCTTCCAAAGCGCTCTGATATTCCAGCACAATAATTAAACTACCCTCTCACAAATGAAAAAAACACATGAAAAAAACCTGCCACTGTCAGTGGGTTTATCTTTTACTTTCTGGACAAAAGAGATGACTTGGCATACATTCATAATAGAATTTATGGAAAAATGTTTTGTAAGTTGTTTTACTGTGTCTGTTAAGCTGTGGAAATAATTAAAAAGATAGTACAGATTGAATTCAGTTTTATTTAAACACTTCTACAGGGATGACAACAGGCCAGTTGGGTGCAAAAGCTTAATGAAGCCTTTCCCTGCCTCTCATAATCTGCCATCTGAAATGGGTGCTTCTAATGATAGCTCTGCCCTAATAAATCCACATCAAATGAATCCAGTGAAATACACAATCTTCAGAACTTTCACAACCTCTCTTCTACTAGACGAGTTGCTCTATTCCTTCTGAATTCACTACAAATGTATGAATGTTAACTTCAACATTCTGAGGACCCAGATTGTTGGGGGCAATTAAGCTGACTTTGTAATAATGCCGCTTGGGGTGTGTGTGAAAGCCCTAATAAGCAGGCATATACATAGAATGAAGGCTACTGCTAAGCTTGTAAGCCGCCCTGAGTCTTCGGAGAAGGGCGGGATATAAATGGAATTAAAAATAAAAAATAAATAAATAAAACAATTTGTAGACAGTGGGAATTGTAGTCCACAATCCTGAAATCATAGGGATTGAAAAGGCTGAATGATACCTAGAAGCTGAAGAAAGAGACAAAAACCAGTCAGATTGTCTATTCTGTAGAATTAGGTTCAACCATTTGTGACTATGTATGCCATATTGAAAAGAAAGAAAGGCAGGTCAGTCAAAATATTCTTCACATAGAGTCTTTTTCTATATATATAATATATACAGTACATACATACAACTTCCCTTCCCTGTTATGAGTCCATATGATATTTGTTTTGAAAACGGTCATGAATTATTTCAGTGTTTGTTGTGATTGGGTTTTGTTTTCAGGAAACAAGCCATACTAATGGACATACGCATACCCACTTCAGCAAATGTTGCAAGTTCAAATAAAGGCTAATCTAGGAATTCTTGAAAACCCAAACCTGTATGTTATTTGGAAAATGGTGTATGATAAACTAACTATCCTAGTTAGCATTATTTTTTGGCATCTCATCTTGTTATTACAGGTTTTTTTGTTTTCTTTCCGAAATAATCAGGCAAATCCTACTTATTTTATTTTTATTCAAAATACATACAGTTTTATTGACGAGATTTTTAAGAAGTGGTTTGTCATTGCTTTTTTCCTAAGGCTGAGAGAAATTGACTGGCCCAAGGTCAGCCAGCTGGCTTTGTGCCTAAAGCAAAACTTTGGGTCTTCCCATTTCTAGCCTGGTGCTTTAGCCACTACATCAAAGTGGCTTACTTTTAAGTTTTACTCTCTCATAACAGGGATTCTCATTCTCTATTCACTAATCAACCCTTTCTCAAGCAGGATAAATTTTATGTTGCAGCATTGTTTTTTTAAAGCAAAACGTGAAGATCCATTAACCATAGCTTGGTACAAAACAGGAGACCTAAATTGTATTTGTATTTAATTTCAGAGCTGGAGAGAAGGCATAGCTTTTCTTAACAAAATTTCATTTCTTGTTATAACAGGCTTAATTCATTTTAATAGGATAATTTAAGGTACTGTGCATGCAAGTGGGATAATTTTTGTGCTGATATTGTTAAACTCAAAATCAGAAACTTTTGCTAATTTATTCTAAACTGCTCAAATGTATTAGTAGATCCTAAGCTACTATCTGCTTCGCCAAAATCAGGAGAAATGAGTTTTAAGGCAAGTTATGTTGGTTCTACTTCTGATTAATCTAGAAAGAGAATGGTAAAGATGATTCTGTTCTTAGTTACCTGAACAGTGGGCTAATTGGTGGAGCCTTGGTGGAGCAGTGGGCTAATGCCTCCTTAAGTAACACCAGCTGCCTGCAATTAGTGCAGGTTCGCATCCCACCAGGCTCAAGGTTGACTCAGCCTTCCATCCTTCCGAGGTAGGTAAAATGAGGACCCAGATTGTTGGGGGCAATTAAGCTGACTTTGTAATAATGCCGCTTGGGGTGTGTGTGAAAGCCCTAATAAGCAGGCATATACATAGAATGAAGGCTACTGCTAAGCTTGTAAGCCGCCCTGAGTCTTAGGAGAAGGGCGGGATATAAATGGAATTAAAAAAAAAAATCATACATATGTATTTCCAGGGCTTTTTTTCTCATAGAACGCTCAGAATGGAGTTCCGGCACCTTTTTTGGATGGAACCTTGTAGGGTAGGCAAGGCGGGTTGTATGATGTGTGTGAGTTCTGGCACCTTTTTCTTTTACAAAAAAAGCACTGCGTATTTCTCTTGCTACTTTCTTTGGGGGAAGCAACATACATAAAGCATAAAAAAAAGTAAGAGCAAAACTAAGAGTACACCAAAACAGGTGCTATAGATTAGTTAGCCCATCTCGTATCTTGGCATATTGTTGCAAAACACTTTTGCTTTCACCATTTTCAGGCATAGGTTTGCATGCTATATTTGTCCTTTAAATGTCTTCTCTCTGTTTAGGAAGTTATGAATTAAATAATTATGCTACCTGATGGTACTATAATTGTATCAATCTCACTGTGTATAAACTAAATTGTTTTCAAAAATGACTCAGTTTTAATTTGTCAGTTTTGAAAAATTGATTTTGCAAAAGGAATATAGCCCTGGAAATACATATGTATGAATATTTTGCAAAAGGTTGGACATGTTTTCGGGATCCAAAAATCAGAAGCATGCACATATTTTCCCTGGTTCTGCTTCATCTTTGAATAGCATGGTAAGGACCATGCTAAGAACTAGTGAACAGATCAGAATAATTGTGACTAATAAATGTATTTTTTTTGTGCCTTAAAAAATATCCAGCATTCAATGCAACTTCCAAAAGACCTCATGATTTCTTTCTGGTAGGCACTGTTGCCAATAGAGTTCATAGCTGCTCCTAAATTTAATACACTGTATCATTGCTGTTATGTACTGGGCTCATAGTAATACCACGTGGGTTGCTGCAGCTAACGGCTCTCCAGCAACCCAGACTACAAGTCTCCAGCGCTACAATTGGCTATCCCTAGACGGAAATGGTTGCTTCAAACCTATCGGCTGCCATCTAGGGGCTAGACTATATATTGCGGCTAGTTGCAGCCATTTGCTCAGTACAGATTCTGCACAAAATAAAATATGAGTTTCCCTGTACTCAGCTACCTTGTCTTCATTCCTGCGCCAAAGAACCTGCTATTTAACACTGGTGACGAGGATGGGATCCTGCTTCACTAAAAAAAGAGTTGAAATCTATGAGGGGAAGACACACCGGAGGGAAAAGGCATTTTCTCCCCCCCTCTCTCAAGGTCAGCTAGCAAGCTATGCTAGCGACCTCGTGCTCAGTGGACTCATTCCCTGAGCCTGGAAAGCAGGATTCGGAAAGAAACGCAGGAACCAGCAAAGAAAGAATGTCGAAGGTCAGAAAACTTTGGGAATTCGACATGAAGCACCCAGAGGAATGGCCATCATATTTATCCCAGGTAGAGAACTACCTCAGGCCTAATCAGATCGTGGAAGAAGGACTGAAGGCCGCAACGCTACTCTGCGTGTGCGGCCCAGCAACCTTTGATTTGGCCAAGAACCTTTTCGCACCAACACTGATTGAAGCGGTCTCCTACGTAGACCTCAAAAAGAAGCTAACTGGACATTTCCAGCCCAAGATGTCTGAAATGGCTTGGTGGTTCAAGTTCGACCAAAGAGTGCAGCAACTGGGGGAATCAGCTTTGGAATTCATAGCGGGCCTGAGGCAGGCCGCACGCCTTTGCAAATTTTCTAATTTAGAAGAGCGACTACGAGACCAGCTCATCTGTGGCCTACGAGACCAAACGCTTCAGCAGAGACTCTTTGCTAGACCAAACTTAACGTTTTCTTTTTTTTTTTATTAAAAAGTTTTATCATACATTTTATCTTTAACAAACCCCCCTACCCCTCCCCTATCCCTCCCTCCTTACCCCTCCCCCCCTCCCCCCCCCGACTTCCCAGAGCTAAGTACAAGGTATAAAAAACAAAAAAAAGAATCATAAACAACCACATGCTAACAACCGTAAACTCTAAAATCTATCACTCTCTAGCTCATATAGAATAACTACAAACACTATTAATATAAAATCTTCATTTCAAAAAAAAGGATTTAGGCAGTCTAGCATGACTTGGGACGCGCTTAGAAGCTCCAGCCTTGTCCATCTGTACATCCAAAACACCATTCCAATCCCCCATAAAAATAACAGATTTATAATCCAACTGGGTAAGCTTTGTATAAAGTAAACTAAAAAAGTCAGCTTGTTGTTGATTATGAGCATATAATCCAACTAAAAGCGTCTTTTTGCCTTCTAGCAGCAGCTCTATCATAACGTATCTTCCATGCTTATCTGCTTCAATTAAGTCTGCTGTTAAAGCACTTTTAACATAAACAACCACTCCATTTTCCTTATTCATTACAGAAGCAACAAATCGCGTACCCAACCTTGAGTTCAGTAAATACTTTTGATCCACAACCCTAATATACCTTTCTTGCAAACATATAACATCTATCTTGAATTATTTTAAATATTGAAAAACTTTCTTCCTCTTCTGTGGTGAATTTAGTCCATTAACGTTCCAAGTTGAAAATTTAGTTGTCATGCATATCATCCCAAAGCTCTTGAAGCGCTGCTTTGATAGGACTATCTTTTTTAGGCCATGCTCCTCCCACTGCTTGGCTATAAGTACGTTGTGGAAATTCCATAGACTTCTGCTGATCTTTTTCTTTTATTTTTTTTTTAATCGTTTTAAAGCAGCACGCGTCACCCTCTTCTCTCTAGGATCATCCAAAGAAGTTGTAGCTTGATCTCCTCCAGCACCGTTCTCCTGTCCATCTTCAGCCTCTTGGTGTTCTCCTTCTCCAAATCTCTTTGCAGCTTCCAAAAGTAATAATGGGGTTGCTTTTAAAACGTTATTGTAAAAATCACGCGCCTGCATCACAGTAGCCAGACGGTACCTTTTACCTTCATGCATCACCATCAACCCAACTGGGATCTCCCATCTGAACCTTATATCTCGTTGTTTGAGCTCTTGCACAAGAAATGTAAAATCCTTCCTTCTCCTTAAAATCTTTGGAGGAATTTCTTTTAGAACCAAAACTTCTTGATCAGCAATCACAACTTTAGAATCATAGGCAGCTTGTATAACTTCATCTCTAATTTCCCTCTTTACAAAATAAACCACCACATCTCTAGGCAGCTTTCTCTGTCTAGCAATCCATGAATTCACACGAAACACTTTATCCATGCCTCCCTTTATTTCAGATGCTGGCTGATTCAATACCACTTCCAGAGCCTCCGAAATCAGCTGCTTTAGATCTTCCTTAATATTCTCTTTTAAGCCTCTGATTCTAACAGCAAACTGCATCTGATAATATTGAGCAAGACTCAATTCTCTGTCCATTTTATCTCTTAAATCTTCATTCTCCAATACTTTTGCTTCTAATATGGCATTCTTTTGAGTCAAATCTTCCACTTTTTCCTCCAGATCTTCCACACATTCAGCCACTTTATACACTGAAGACAAAATGTCTACCTTCATCACACTAAACTTCTGTTCCATCCTCTCTTCCATTCTCTCCTCCAATTTCTCCAATTTCTCCTCCATCCGTGCAAATTTATCTCCCATTGATTCCAGAATTACCTGGGCATGTTTTTCAAGAGCATCTTGTAGATCCTTCGGTGTCAATACATCAGGAGGATGCAACGCCTGCAATGATGATTGTTGCGTCGGAGAAGTTCCAGCACTCCGAAGAGTTTTTGAGGGAGGTTTAGCCGCCATCTTTTAGTTTCACTTGTGACGCACTTTCACTTTAAGTTTAAAAAAGTCCATCAAGCTCGAGAGTAAAATATAATAATCCTCTTCATCTTTTCCTCTTGTACCGCTCTGCCTGCTCCTTTTATTCCATAGTCCTTCCTTCAGGCAGGGGTGGTTGCAAACGCCTGGCTCTGCTCCAAGAAATCCGGAGCAGAGACGCTGACCAGCTGGGAGCAACCCAGGCTACGGGGGAGTTCGATCCTTCAGCCGCCCAAGCTACAAGCTCAGGCGGCCCCGGAGAACTCAACCCCTACCTGGGGCCTCACCCCCTCCTCTTCTCCCGAGGAGGGGGCTTCAAATTCACCCGAACAGCTGATCGACGCTGTTTCGGGTGAAAATTACTCAGCTGAGCCGCGGGCAGCCCGGGAAGGCTGTCTCCGGCGCCGCGCAGCCACCGGAAGTCCCAAACTTAACGTTTTCTGAAGCACAAGCACAAGACAAAGTGATGGCCGACGAAGCTGCCGGGGGTGCAGTTCAAACAGTACAGCCCGCCAAAATGACAAAGTTTGAAGAAATGGTCCACCTTGAGGACACCGAACACACCGTAGAATCTTCTGAGGAAGAAGAACCTGAAATCAACAGACTCCAAAAGCAACCCAACGCACAACACCGCAACAGCCAGCAGCGAGAGGACAGTTACAAGGCAGTTCTCTTACCAAGATGTAAGGGGTGCAGCGGCAACCATTTTTGCGCCAATTGCAGATTCCAATCAGCCAAGTGCAGAGCTTGCGGAAGGACAGGCCACATCGCAGTGGTTTGCAGAGCCCGACAGAGAGACCAGCCACTCAAACACCAGTCAGAAGAACTGACTAGGAGAGGTACTGGGGCCCAGGGTCCAGTGAGTGTGGGGTTTTTCAGAAGCCATAGAAGCGTGTGCCGCACCGGGGCTCGACGCCCCCTCAAACACAAACTTAAGCTCTTGGTAGAGCTACAAGGAGTTCCATGTAAGATGGAATTGGACTCTGGCTCTGCAGTCTTAATTATTTCTCACAACACTTTAACTTCGTGTGTAGGTGCAGTAACAATTGGGCCAAACTAAGACCCTCAGATATAATCCTAACTGATTTTCAAAATGCTCATGTTAAAGTTAAGGGAGAAGCCACTTTGATGGTAAAATTTAAGGGGTTTTGGGGGCACCTGGATGTAATAGTAGTAGGGGGCCAGAGAACGAGTCTCATTGGACTCAATTGGTTTGATGCCTTAGGTGTGCAGATTACTGGTATAAACTGGACACAAACTGCAGACCTCGTGTCAGTATGCGAGGACTATGCAGATGTTTTTGATTCAACCCTAGGAACATACACAGGCCCGCCTATCTCATTTAAGCTAGATCCCAATGTAGTTCCAATCAGGGTTAAGCCTCGTAGGGTCCCCTTTGCCTTAAAACATAAAATTGATTCAGAAATTGATAAGCTTGTAGAACAGGGTGTATTACAGCCTGTTGATGGTGGGGAGTGGGAAACTCCTAAAGTCACTCCACTTAAAGCCAATGGGGAAATTTGCATTTGCGCTGACTATAAATGCACACTAAATAAAGCCCTCAAGCAACAAGCTAACCCGGTCCCAGTGGTCAACCACATTTTAGCCTCCTTGCAAGGGGGTACTATACTGCTCAAAAAAATAAAGGGAACAGAAAATAAGACATCCTACTATTAAATACAGTACATTGTGTTGTTTAAGTGTTCCCTTTATTTTTTTGAGCAGTATATTTTTGCTAAACTTGATTTAGCACAGGCTATCAGCAACTGCTGGTTGATGAGGTCACAGCGGCGGCTCAGATGATTGTGACTCATAGGGGGGCTTTCAAAGTTAAACGCTTAAATTTGGAGTCAGTGTTGCACCGGGCATTTTCCAGGGAATCATGGTGCGTACACTTAAGGGTATTCAGGGCGTCTGCCCTTATTTTGATGATGTTCTCATTGCAGGGGAATCCCCCAAAGTGTTAGCCAGTAGGCTCAGGGCTGTTTTGCAGAGGCTTCACGAAGCAGGCCTCAAATTTTAAAAAAGCAAGTGTAGTATTGGGGTTCCTTCAACAGAATTCCTGGGTTTCTGAATTGATGCTAGCGGCATTCACCCTGCTGATTTTAAAGTGAAGGCCATTAAAATGGCTCCTAGGCCCAAATCCAAAGGAGAGCTACAAGCATTCTTGGGCCTCCTAAACTTCTACCACACATTTCTACCTCATAAGGCCGCACTAGCAGAGCCCCTCCACAGGCTTCTAGATAAGAAAGCTCCATGGAAATGGACTAACCTACATGAAAAAAGTTTCCAGGACTTAAAAGCACTATTATCAGAAAAGTCCACTGTAACTCACTACAAAGAGTCTAAACCAGTATGTCTTGCATGTGATGCATGGGGGCAGTTTTAAGCCACATAGAAAAAAATGGAACAAAGGTTCCTATAGCATTTTACTCAAGGACATTGTCCTCTGCTGAGCGCAACTATGCTCAGATTGACAAAGAGGCCCTAGCCATCGTTGCTGGAATTAAAAAATTCCATGACTATTTATATGGCAGGGACTTCATGGTCTTTACAGACCACAAACTTCTGTTGGGACTTTTCACAACAGACAAACAAACCCCCCATATACTTTCTCCAAGAATGCTGAGATGGTTTATTTTTCTATCTACATACACTTTTAAATTGATTCACAAACCGGGCAAAGAAATGGGCCATGCTGATGGCCTCAGCAGACTACCACTGCCACTAATGGAACCAGATCCGGCTCCAGATGCTAGAATACTGTCCATACAGGACATACCTGAATTTCCCCTCCATGTGGGGGACATTGCTGCTGAAACTGCCACAGATAAAATACTTAGTAGAGTATTGTCATGGGTATACACGGGCTGGTTGGATAAAAGCCCAGGTTCTGAATTTCAGAACTATTTTGTCAGAAGGCATGAGTTATCTGTCCACAAGGGGTGCATTTTATGGGGAAACAGAGTCATAATTCCCACTTCCCTAAGAGACAGGGTTTTACAGTCATTACATGAAGGCCATCCAGGCATTGTCAGAATGAGAGCTTTAGCTAGAAGCTACCTTTGGTGGCCTGGCCTTGATAAGGACATTGAGGCACAAGTCCATGGTTGTTATACATGCCTGCAATCTAGGCCTGAAATGCCACAGGCTCCAATTCACAGGTGGGAGGAAACACACACTCCATGGTCTAGGATTCACATAGACTACACTGGGCCCTTTCAGGGACAGCTCTTCCTTATAGTAGTGGATAGCCACTCCAAATGGCTGGAAGTAATTCCAGTTCCTAACATGACTGCTGCTAGGCCCATCCAGGTGCTGAGAAAACTCTTTGCCACACATGGGTTGCCAGATGTCTTAGTTTCAGACAATGGGGCCCAATTCACTGCTGCTGAATTTCAGGCCTTCCTTAGAGCTAATCTCATCAGACATGCAACGTCTGCGCCTTTTCATCTGTCTTCTAATGGTCAAGCTGAATGCATGGTGAGGACAACGAAGGAACCACTCAAGCGGATTGTCACAGGTGACTGGCATCACAGATTGGCAGATTTTCTACTCTGCCAGCATTCTACGCCCTGCACTGCTACAGGCAAAAGTCCTGCAGAACTACATTGGGGGAGGTGTTTGATCACTAAACTGGACAGGTTGCATCCAGATAGAATGGCAGCAGAAGCCTCTCGACCAAAACCCCCGAGGGGGCTGCACATGGGCGATTGAGTTTGGGCCAGGAACTATGGTCATGGGAATCTGTGGGTTCCTGGTCAAATTACCAAAGCATCCAGACCCCTGTCTTATGAAGTGGGGTTGGAGGGAGGGCGAGTTGTCAGATGACACATTGATCAGTTCAGGAAATGGTTTTCAGAATGGCCACTAAGTGAGGACTGCATCATAAGTCCCTCCCAAGGTCCTCAAACTTGCAGCCAAGCCAGTCCTCACATGGACTCTCAGGACTTTTCCTTCATAACTGAAATGGAACCAGAGGGAGAAGTGGGGAGTCCTGGAATGCAACATAGATCCCCTGAAGGAGCAAGCCATCCGAACTTCAGCAACCGCTGCACCTACTCTGCTGATCAGTCTGACTCTGGGGTGGGCCAACCTGGAGAGGCCAGCCAGAGAGCATCTAATCCCTCTGACTCAGGAGCACAAAGGAACACAAGTCTACCCAGCCCACTGGGTAAGCTGGTAGACCACAAAGTGATGGGGACTCCGAGACGTTCCACTAGGGCACACAAGCCTCCTTCATATCTTGCTGATTACGTTGTAAAATAAAGAGCTATAATATTGTTGTATTGCTGTATGCCACTATACTACAGAAACTAGTGCTATGTTGTAACTGTAAGTGTGCTATCCATGAAGCCTATTCATTCAGACATTGTTTAATCTCGTTGTAACCTATATGTTTTTTTTGTTCTATTACTTTTATTTTAGTGTGTTTTGATAATGAGTCTTGATAATTGCATTGAGACTAACTTGTGTTAATATTGTCTGATCTAAGAGGGGAGGGGTGTAATGTACTGGACTCATAGTAATACCATGTGGGTTGCTGGAGCAGCTAACGGCTCTCCAGCAACCCAGACTACAAGTCTCCAGCGCTACAATTGGCTATCCCTAGGCGGCAATGGTTGCTTCAAACCTATTGGCTGCCGCCTAGGGGCTAGACCATATATTGCGGCTAGTTGCAGCCATTTGCTTAGTACAGATTCTGCACAAAATAAAATATGAGTTTCCCTGTACTCAGCTACCTCGTCTTCATTCCTGCGCCAAAGAACCCGCTATTTAACAATTGCTATATATTGTCTATTTCTCTACGAATTCTTATTAAGGTTCTTTATCATTCCCTATTTTCCTGTTGTTCCTGGCTTTTTCCACCTTTTCCAGCTCTGAACCAAATTCTGATTTATAATCTTGTTGAAATTTAATAGGATCACTTCCAAGTTACAGCAATGTGCATGTAAAATGTGCCCGAGATAAGCTTTCCATTACAATATAGTTAAACTGAAAGAGAATATTTAAAAAATATTCCAGAACTAGATCCCAAAATACTATGAGCAGCATTTTTCATTTCTTTCTTCTAAAAGATTAACAGTTAGTTTATATTTAGCAACAGAATGATTTTTTTTACGTCTGCACTACTTGAGAGGCCTATTGAAGGAAAGCAAACAACATTCACATTGATTTGTAGACCATGGAAATAAACGATGGTCATTAAATATTCACAACTAGATTCTCCTTTTACATGGCTGGTGTTTCTAATGTCAATTTCTGTTTACTCTCAGTGAGCATTCTACACTAATGGAAACTGAAGCTCTTACATATCTCTATTCATCTGCACAACACTATTGGACAGGAAAGGGAAACAAATATTAGGTATTTGTTGAATATCAGTATTCAATACTATATGCTTTCAGATTGATTTGCCATGGTATTTCTTGTATTTAGTCCCTGACCTAAAATTTATGTACAGAATTCAGATCAACGTGCAATGGTTTTATGAACCACTGAAAACCACTGAAAATAGGCTATATAATATTAAAAACACATGCACTACATCATTAAAACATTGCATAGCTTCACTGGATTTGTTGGTTTAAGGAAAGAGAACACTGTTTACCATTTTGAGCCAAGTTTTACTGACATTCAACTGTCTGCCATTTTAAGTAATAGGCAGCCCATTTGTAAGTATGAGTTGTCCATAAATTGAATGTTCGTAAGCCAGGTATTACCTGTATATCATACTATATTTGGTTGTCCTAGTGTTATTTCCAGGCTTTCATGGCAAGCCATATGTTCTATCCATACATTGAACTGTGGAGTCCTTGGTGCTCTCTGAGCTTGGTTGTTTATCTGCATACATTTTATTACCCAGCTAGGTAACAACCTCAATGTACTTTGTATTTTTATTATATGCTCTTATATGCTTTCTAAAGATTTCCAGATTTAGTTAAAATCTGGGGCTAATTGCTGTCAAATATAGTAAATACAGAAAATGCAGTATACACGTTCTCTCCCTTCTACATATAGTTTCATCTAGAATTTGTTTTACAGAATTTGTTTTGAATTACTGATATTAAGCAATTGTCACCAATAAGCATTTTGCAAGCTACCAAAGCTGTATAGACCATTGACTTAAATATGTATGGTTATACTGTAGTTATTTATGTTATTTATATTATATTGTAGTTTATGTTATACTGCATTTTTTATAAATCAGTCTCATAGCTAAGCAATTATTTCATTCAATGTTTTCCACCAATAGTGATTCCTTTTTGTTTGATTTAAAGATCAGCTCTCTCTCCTTGTTCTTGTTTCAGATTCCATTGGTGGGCCCTTTCCTGCTTCCTCTCATCGATGCCATCACAAGCAAAAGCAATCTCTACCCATCTCACAGTGTGGCACTCTCTCTGTCAGCCCACTGCTTTTCCATCCTCACACCAAGGGGTCACAGATCATTATGGATACCACTCAGAAAGTGGTCAAGCGACAGGCAAGTTTCTGCAATGCCATCACCTTCAGCAACAGGCCAATAGTCATCTATGAGCAAATCAGGCTTAAGGTGAGTTGGTGCTTCTTTCCACTTTCTGTTTTTTTAACACAAAATTTGGCACACCACCTACTCAATAACATATTCCCTGGGATTAAAGTCAAACATGAAGAGGAAACAGACAACAGACTCTCATTCCTCGACATAAACATAAGGAGTCTAGACAGTGGAGAACTGGAAATCCTTGTCTACCGCAAACTCCCACACATAGACCAGGTCCTCAACTTCACAAGCAATCACCCCACTACACACAAAAGAAGCTTCTTCAGAATGGCCAGGATACACAGCTGCACCACAACAGTAAGAAAAACAGAATAGAAACGCTGCTTGACGTCTTTCTCCATAACGGCTATCCAAAAAACTTTGTATTCCGATTCACAGCACTCAAACCACAACACAACACACAGCCAAGTACCATGAAAAAACTAACCATGCCATACTCGAAAAGGGTGTCATAAATGACAGCAGAATTCTCCAACTCCTAAGAATAGCAATAGCTGACAAACCCACAGCTACCATCCACCAGGAATTATCCAGAACCAAAGACAAGATACAGAAGGATGAAAAAAAAGTAATTTACAAAAGCAACTGTAACCATTGCAACCAATTCTATGTGGGACAAACATCACATCAGTTAAAAACCAGGATCGATGAACACCAGCTGGCAGTCAAACACCACAAATCCTTAATCTCTACCCACACCACAGTGACACCAAACAGCACGAGTTCAATTGAAGCAACACAAAAATAATTGCTTACTACCCACCACGCTCGTGAGTTCATTGAAGCTTGGCACTCCACAAGCAATTCCATTGACACACACATCGACCTAAAACCAGCCTATCAACCCCTCAGAATCCAAATCAACTGCACAGCCAACCAGAGACAGCATCGACCCTCAGCCAACCCACACAAGCCCTCCCACCAGCAGTTCACCTCCTAATGACCCTGACCTGATATAACCAACCCCTCACAAGTCCCATCACAAGACTCAGTGATGACTCACACCTGACCTATCATAAGACCCATCACAAGACTCTCATTTGACACATCCACACCTGAAGCCCTTATAAACAGAAGAACACTGACACTGACAACCCCTAAACTCCACTGAAGATGTTACCTAGCGTGGTAATAAAATGTTTAGAAAGCAACCCACAAGCTTGGGGAATAAACCTTTCACCTCATCCTATACCCAAGCTACAGTGGTTAGAATGCAGTATTGCAGGGTAATTCTGCTGACTGCCAGTAGTTTGATCCTCATCGTTTCAAGGTTGACAGCCTTCCAACCTTCCGAGGTCAGTAAAATGAGGACCCAGATTGTTCAGGGCAGTATGCTGACTCTGTAAAATGCTTAGAGAGGGCTGTAAAGCACTGTGAAGTGGCCTATAAGTCTAAGTCTAAGTGCTATTGCTATTGCATCCTGGTCACCTTGCGGTTTGACTGCAATGTGCACTTCATGGGGCTGCCCTTGAAAACCACCTAGAACTTCAACTAATTCAGAATGCAGCAATGGAGACAGTAACAAGCTGTGCTTAGTATGCCCATGTAACACCTCTGCTTTGTGAGCTGCTCTGGTTGCCAGCTTGCTTCTAAGTATGATTGATTGTAGCCTATAATGCCCTACATGCAGTGGTGAGATTCAGCAGGTTTGCACCAGTTCGGCAGAACCAGTAGCTAAGTTTTTGTTGCCCAGGCCCAGAATGGACTTCCGGAAGTGGCATCCACACAGAGAATCGGTTGTTCACATACTTATTCCTTTCAAAAACATCTCTCATAACATACTATATTCATATTTTCACACACGCAAGGACAGTTTCTTCCTCCATATATATCTACCATCAGATTGTAAAAGTAACTTCAACCTGCTTAGGACTGTGTAGATACATTTGGAAATTTGAGAAATGCAATAGGGCCTGTCACAAAATTGGTACAATGCAAAAAAAAAAACTACTAGCATAAGTCACAAAAATCATATATTTAAGTCTTATTCCTTATCACTTTTAGGTAAATTGGGGTCTTTATCCAAACTATTTTTGTTACATTTTACTGGTACTGGAAAAGAAAGTCATTTTGATGTCAGAATAAATAATAATTACTATCTGCTGACTCAAAGCTCAGATTTGGCTGAAACTGAAGGGACTGGGAAAAAAATGCCTTTTCAGTCTTCTCATTCTAATAGATCTCATAATTTAAGGAACCTTTCTTTCCTACACACAGAGGTGGAATTCAGCCAGTTCGCACCACTTCGGCAAAAATGGTAGCTAAGTTTTTGTTGCCCAGGCCCAGAATGGACTTCCGGAAGTGGCATCCACACAGAGAATCGGTTGTTCACATACTTATTCCTTTCAAAAACATCTCTCATAACATACTATATTCATATTTTCACACACGCAAGGACAGTTTCTTCCTCCATATATATCTACCATCAGATTGTGTTAAACTTCCTTATCCATTCATATTCCTAATCCTATGTACTGTATACCTAATAAAAATGCAAAGTAATTATATTGATCCTGTTATGTCTCTCCCCTTTTAGATCACCAAGAAGCAGTGTTGTTGGAGTGGAGCTCTTCGACTGGGATTTACATCCAAGGATCCCTCTAGGATTAACCCAGAAACTCTGCCCAAGTATGCATGCCCAGATCTGGTTTCTCAAAGTGGATTTTGGGCAAAGGCCCTTCCAGAAGAATTTGCAAATGAGGGAAATATCATAGCATTCTGGGTGGATAAAAAGGGACGTGTATTTTATCGTGTTAATGATTCTGCTGCAATGTTGTTCTTCAGTGGGGTAAGGACAACTGAACCATTGTGGGCTTTGATTGATGTCTATGGACTCACTCGTGGAGTGCAACTATTAGGTAGGTATATATCTGAAAAAATATGGCATTGTTACAAGTTGCTACAGTATGTCCTTGTATTCTTGAGAAAAAATACTTTTAATTCTTGCCTTATCTGAATTAGTAATGACTCTCCAGTGGCTGAACAACAGAATCAGGCATTTCTACTAATGTGAGTTTCTGAAACAGTATAGCTATCCATGCATTTTTATCTCTTGAATTTTTTTTCTAACTCCATCTCCTGTTATGCTTATCTTTTAGTCACTGTTTCTTGTTCTTGTTCCAAAGGTCAAGAAGATTAACAGCCATAGAGCAAGAGTGTCAGTACATTTTAAAATTGTTTGTTTTGGGCATAAACTGTTAATGACCTAAGGACTCAACTGGCCTGATAAACTTTATAGAGAGTTATTGCAGGCTTTTTGTATTTTATTGTCATTTTGACTTTTTAATCTGCGCCAAGCCACTTCCATATGGTAGATATGGAGTATGTCCCTGATTGGACAATTACCTCAGAATTGGAGGCAAAAGCTTTTAAATTAAGTAACTAGAAAACTGTAAAATGGTCTTTTTTTAAAAAAAAATCGAAGTGGCAAAGTAGGTAGCTCAATAATAGAAAAATATTGTGTGTGTTTGTGTGTATGTGTTTGTGTATGAAACAATTTGTGTCAGGTTTCTAAATAGGATATTCTGCCTGTCAAAAAAATAACTGCCAAGGCATTCAGAAGCTTCATCAGGCCATCTTGAAGGAAAGGTGAAGAAATAAGATAAGATTGTTTCTGTCTTTGTGCAGTAGCTAATCAAACTAAAGTGGGTTGCCTAAAACAATGTAAAACACAGCATGCAAACTGGACTACAGCACTTGAGCCAGCATAAGCCAGAAAGCATTATTGTCATCTTGGAATAGGAAAATACAGGCAGGCATCTTATTTAGGATGAGTTGGAGGTGAATAGAAGGCAACATCATTTATTCCTGCCCTCCAGAAATGGTTGGTGGCCCAAACTCATGTGAGGCAAATATGGCCAATGTCATCCCAAAATAATCCCAAGGGCAGGTTCTGTCACTGAAGAAAACGTAATCTGATGACTGGTCTGCATGTCAGTCTCTTTAAAGTTAATGGTAGAAGACTTTCATATTATCTTTATTGCATATTATTTTCTGCATGCAAAATTTGTGCTCTTTCATTGATATATAAAAATATATCATTATATAATACATAAGGTAAAAAGGTAAAGGTTCCCCTGTACATGCATGCTCGTCGTTTCCGACTCTAGGGGCCGGTGCTCATCTCCGTTTCAAAGTTGAAGAGCCAGCGCTTGTCCAAGGAAGTCTCTGTGGTCATGTGGCTGGCATGACTAGACGCCAAAGGCACACGGAACGCTGTTACCTTCCCACCGGAGTGGTCCCTATTTTTCTACTTGCATTTTTATGTGCTTTCAAACTGCTAGGTTGGCAGAAGCTGGGACGAGTAATAGGTGCTCACTCTGTTACGTGGCACTCGGGATTCGACCCGCCAAACTGCCAACCATCTGATCGACAAGCTCAGTGTCCTAACCCACTGAGCCACCGTGTCCCTATATAATACATAATAACTCCAAATACATTTCCGTGGTATTTAAGCCATATTTTGTTTGAACAAATGTATTAAACCATATTTGTTGTTTAAAAATGCTGCTTGATGCCATTTTTACATTTTAAAAATTTGTTCATAAGGACATTCAAGATCAAGCAAACATTTCCAGGATTGGAAGCCCGACATTACTATGAAAATAAATATTAATAAAATATGTTTCATTATGACAGACCATTAGTGCATATTTTAAAGTATGGAATGTACTTTGTTCATTCCCCATGTCTTGCATATCTCTGTTACAACTGGTATAGGGAAATGAATATCAGGCTGTACTCAAAAGGAGAATTAATTGGTTATTGTTTTATATAAATGTTATATTGTAAGGGCAATTGCTGATGTTAAAACTACTTGTTTACAAAATTGAATCTGTTTATTGGACTCTGGAAAAAAATATTCTACTGCTTTATTGCACAGTAAAGGTATGGCAGGGACGCGGTGGCTCAGTGGGTTAGGACGCTGAGCTTGTCGATCAGAAGGTCGGCAGTTTGGCAGGTTGAATCCCGAGTGCCGCGTAGCAGAGTGAGCGCCTGTTACTCGTCCCAGCTTCTGCCAACCTAGCAGTTCGAAAGCACGTAAAAATGCAAGTAGAAAAATAGGGACCACTACAGTGGGAAGGTAACAGCGTTCCGTGCGCCTTTGGCGTCTAGTCATGCCGGCCACATGACCACGGAGACGTCCTTGGACAAGCGCTGGCTCTTCGGCTTTGAAACGGAGATGAGCACTGGCCCCTAGAGTTGGAAACAACTAGCACACATTTGCCGGGGAACCTTTACCTTTACCTTTAAAGGTATGGGAAACAGTGCTCCTTTAGTGAAAGTTGGGGTGGTGCTCCTTTGTGCACCTAAAGAAATGAATTCATATATATTAGGAAATTATATTATTTATTGTGTCTAACATGTTATTAGGCTATTTTCCATGCTATACAGAAGTGAACAGAGAAAGCGCATTGAATGATTTAGATTAAGTATTGTATTTGTAAAACAGATGACTGTTTGGGGACATAAAAATGTAGATTGAAAAAGTAAAGAGTAAAGGTAGAGAATTTAATGTAATGCCATTGTGTGAAATCCCAAAGAATGAGAGAAATCACAACTAATTTGTATTCATTTCCATAAAACATTTATTGTTCTGGTAAAGCACATAGTGACCCCGAATAGACAAAGCTCTGACCAGAAATGAAAGGAAATAAATTCAAAAATTGATATATAATACTTATTTTTTATTTATTTATAAAATGTGTTTGCTGCTCATCTCATATCCACCACTTAACAGTTATACTAGAAATCATTAGAATTTATTAGATTTTCCTGATTGTGTGGTTCTCTTAGATATATCAGAATTTCTTTTACATTACATTTTAGAGCAATCTTTCAACCTTGATTTATATGTCATCAAGTCAGTGTTGTCTCTCAGTGAGTACATAAATTTTCTCCAGGACAATCTGTCCCTAACCTGGTCCTTAAAAGACTTCCAGTGAAGTGCCCATTGACAATATAACTGAGTCTATCCACCTTGCCTTTGGCTTTCTTCTTTTCCTCTTTCCTTCCATTTTTTCCAGCATCAAAGCCTTTTTCAGAGAACTAGGTCTTTGCATAATGTGTCCAAAACAAGATAAAATGAGCCTGCTAATTAGTGCTTCAAGTGAGAACTCTGATTTGATTTGGTTTTTTTTGATAGATTTGTTTTCTTGGCTCTCTATGGTATTCTCTCAATCCCAAATTTCAAATGTGTCAATACTGTTTCTATCCTGCTTCTTCAAAGTCACTTCACTTTCACTTCCATAGATTATTACAGGGAATGCCACTGCTTGCACTAGTCTAATCTTTTAGGATTTAGGACACTGCATGCCATGTGAATGTCTTTTCCAAGGCCTTCCCTACATGGGGCTGCCCTTGAAGACTACTCGGAGGCTCCAACTGGTGCAGAATGCGGCTGCACGAGTTGTGGTGGGGGTGTCCCGATACTCCCATGTAACACCTTTACTCCGTGAGCTGCATTGGCTTCCGGTTGTCCTCCGGGTAAGATTCAAGGTGCTGGTTACGACCTATAAAGCTCTAAATGGCATGGGTCCGGGTTACTTATGGGAGCACCTGCGGCCGGCATCAACTTCCCTTCGTCCATTGTGCTCCCACATAGAGGGCCTCCTTAGGGTGCCGTCGGTCAAAGAGTGTTGACTGGCGGCCCCCAGGGGGAGGGCGTTCTCTGTGGGCGCACCAGACCTGTGGAACCGTTTACCGGTGGAGCTCCGGATGGCTCCCGACCTTCGCTCCTTCTGACGTGACCTAAAAACATATTTATTTGAACAAGCCGGCCTGGTCTGATGGGTTTAGGGGTATTTTAATGTTATTGTATTAATGTATTGAATTGGGCTGTAATATTTAATATTTTTTAATTTTTATATGTTATATTTTATTGTATTGCCCTGTACACCGCCCTGAGACCTTCGGGAGAAGGGCGGTATAGGAATTAAATTATTATTATTATTATTATTCTTTGGAAGTTCACTGACTGCTGTACCAAGTGCTGCTCTGTAGTGTATTTCTTCCCTGCGTTATTCCTTTTTCCTTGATGGTTGATCTTAAAAAAGCAGAAGGTATCTATCACTTCAGTATCTATCATTATCAGATCCAAGGCTGGTTGTTGTATCTGTTGTCAATTAGATTGTTCGTCTTTGTATTTCATGTTAATCCAATTTTTTCTTACTCCTTGATTTTCATTATTAGAGATTGCAGCTCTGTTGTATTTTTGGCTATCAGGGTAGTGTCGTCAGCATAGTGCATGTTATTGATATTACTTCTTTTATATTTTTAAACCACATTCATCTTCTTCCAATCTACCTTTTCATAATATATACTCAGCATATAGCTTGAATAGATAAGGGGAGAGTATATAGTTTTTTTTAATTGCAAATTTTATTATTTAAAACTTTGGACAAGGTGTTAACGGTCTGACATTCCTTCTTGTCTTACATCATTTTTGTGTTTTATATACATATATACATTTTATGTACATTTCATTTATATACAGTTATACAATATTCAATCTTATCGACCACCTTATTCTAGTAATATGTGAAATCAACATCTTATATATCTCTATTGAGACCTTCCTTTCTGTTCCCACCATATGTAAAACTTATTTCAAATTTTGTAATAATCTGACTGATCTTTATTTTTTTATTTCCAAAGTTAACTTGTCTATTTCTGCGCACGCCCAAATTTTATTTATCACTTCTCTCTCGTCAGGTATTTCACTATTTTTCCATTTCTGGGTGAACGTCATTCTCGTTACTGTGATGATGTGTATCATTATATATAACTCTTCTTTGGTATGTTTCTCTGTTGTTATGCCAAGTAGGAAAAATTCTGGACTATAATCTACTCTCCGTCCTGATATTTCTTCTAACCACATCCATATCCTTTGCCAATACTTTTGCGTCTTATTACAGGACTACCAAACATGAAAATAAGAACCTAATTCTTTGGAACATTTCCAACAACTAGGGGATATTGTTTTGTACATTTTGGTTAATCGTGCTGGGGGGAAATGCCACAGGTAAAACATTTTATATAAGTTTTCTTTATAAGCTGAGGCCAGCATTATCTTTTTATTTCTATCCCAGAGAATTTGCCATATATCAAGATCAATGCCATGTCCCAAATTTTTAGCCCATATCAGCATTGGTTCTTTAACTTGTTCCTCAATCATTTTATACCCCAATAGCAGACTATACAATTTCCTTATTTGTTTCTCATCTGGCCCTAATAAGATTTTATCCAATGCAGTTTCTTGAATATTTATCCCCCACTCTTTCTTATCTTTCCCATATCGTGTTTGTATCTATAAGTAAGGCCACCATTCCAATTTGTTGTTCTAGTTCCTGTCTGGATTTCAATTCTCCCACATCATTCATAATACCTTTGTACGTGGTGCTGTTTTCCAAATTGAACAAATTTGGGTAAACTATCGCCTCTAGAGTGGACAACCAGACTGGTACTTTAATGTAATTTTGTTTTCTAATTTTATTCCAAATTTTGAGTAGCACTTGTCTAACCCGATGTTTTTGAAAATGTTGATATAGCCCTTGTTTCTCATTCCATAGGAATGCGTGCCAGCCTAATTGCAAATCATGGCCTTCTAAAATTAATAATCTTTTATTCTTTAAAATTATCCATTCTCTAATCCAGGTTAGCTCCGCTGCAGGAGTTTCATTTTAATCTTCGGTTTTTTCCCTTGCCATATAAAATTTAGTGTCAGTTTGTTCAGGTTTCCAAATTTTTTTTGATCTAGTTGTATAGGAATATTTTGGAACAGGAATAGGATTTTAGGTCGTACATTCATTTTTACAACAGCAATTCTCCCTAACAATGAAAGACTCAAGTTTCCCCATCTTTCCAGATGTTCTTTGTCTTCTTTGATTGAAGTGCATCTGGCCGTAATAGTAATTCCTAGATATTTTATCTTCTTAACTATTTGTATATCCATAATCCTAGCCAAATTTTCTTTCTGTTTATTCGTCATATTTTTAACAATCATTTTAGTTTTACCCTTATTTATTTTCAGCCCAGCGGCTTCTCCATATTTATCTAGTTCTTCCAACAGTTTTGGTCCCGATTGTTGTGGATAATAAAGACCAAATTGTCCGCAAATGCTTGAAGTTTAAAAATTTCTTTTAAAATTTCTAATCCTTTTATATGCGGTTCATTTCTAATTATCCTCGTTAGGACCTCCAGCATTAATATAAATAGTAATGGGGATAAAGGGCATCCTTGTCATGTTTCTTTTTGTATTTGAAATTTCCTGGTTACTTCTCCATTTATTATTATTTTAGCTTCCTCATTAGAGTATATTGCCCTTATTATGTTTATAATTTTTTCCACCCATATCCATATATCTAAGTTGTTGATGTATAAATGACCACTTAATGTTATCAAAAGCCTTCTGGGCATCTAAGCATAATAACACCATTTGTTCTCCACTATGTATTTCATAGTACTCTAGCGTATCCAATATTATCCTAATGTTGTGCTTAGTTTGTCTTTTGGCTAGAAATCCGTTCTGGTCCACATGTATAAAATCGTTTAAAAACCTTTTTAATCGCTCAGCTATAATTGTTGTAAATATCTTACAATCAGAGTTAAGTAAAGATATTGGTCTATAATTTTGGATTGAGATCAGAACAATATTCACCTCTGACCATGACTTTGGGATTTTTGCTTCATCCAGGACCACGTTAAACACATTCAGGTAAATGAGGGCGGATATGATATTGTTGCCATTATGGAAACATGGTGGGATGAAACCCACAAATGGAACACACAGCTAGAGGGATTTAAACTATTTAAAAGAAACAGACTAAACAAAAGAGGAGATGGAGTTGCTCTCTATATAAGAAATAACTTTATCTCTACAGATATCTCTCCCAAAAGGTAGAGAAGGGAACTAGGGGATTAGCCATATTGGATTTAATTCTCGCTAACAGAGGAGAAATGATAGAAAGTGTCGAAGCCACAGGAACCTTGGGGGGAAGTGATCATGCAATATTGGAATTCAACATTCTGGAAGCACAAGCAATAGAACACAGCCAAACTAGAGTATTGGACTTTAAAAGACCTAATTTCAATAAACGTAGAGAGACCATGGGAAGAATTCCATGGATGAGAATCCTAAAGGGGAAAACAACAGGAAGCTTGGGAAATTTTGAAAAGTGAGATAATAAAGGCCCAGTCTAGCACAATACCAACAAAGAAGAAAAATAACAGCTCTCAAAATAAACCAACATGGCTGCATAAAGAACTCTCTGATAAATTGAAAGATAAAAAGGACAAGAATAAGAAGTGGAAAGAGGGGCACATAACTAAGGCAGAATATCAGCAAATAGCTCGTGCCTGCAAAGATGAAGTGAGGGAAGCTAAGGCTCAAAATGAACTAAGGCTGGCAACCAAAGTAAAAAATAACAAAAAAAGCTTCTTTCAACATATAAAAAACAAGAAAAAAGTTAAGGAAATGATTGGTCCATTTGTGGCGGAAAGTGGCAAGAAGGTGACAAGTAACGGAGAAAGCAGAACTATTTAACTCGTTTTTTGCATCTATCTTTACACAAAGGGAAAAAACAGTCCAACTTACCAAAACCAGTGCCATAAAAAACAGAATAGAAATGCAAGTTAAGATAGGCAAGAAAATGGTAAGTGAGCACCTGTCCAGCCTAGACGAGTTCAAATCACCAGGACTAGATGGATTACATCCCAAAGTTCTCAAGGAACTGGCAGACGTGATCTCAGAACCACTGAACTATATTTTTCAAAGATCCTGGAGCACTGGGGAACTACCAGAGGAATGGAAGAGAGCTGATGTACAGTAGTTCCCATCTTCAAAAAAGGGAAAAAACAGATCCAGGAAACTACAGACCTATCAGCCTGACCTCAATACCTGGGAAGATTCTGGAAAAGATAATCAAACAACAAATCAGCGAACACCTTGATGCGAACAAAGTTATCACTAAAAGCCAACATGGGTTTCTCAAAAACAGATCATGCCAGACAAATCTTATTACATTCTTTGACCAAGTGACAAAATTAGTGAACCAGAGGAATGCTGTAGATATAATTTACTTGGACTTCAGTAAGACATTTGATAAAGTAGATCACAACCTACTACTTGATAAGATGGAAAAATGTGGGTTAGATAGCATCACCACCAGATGGATTTGTAGCTGGCTGACAGGCCGTAATCAGCGTGTGGTCCTCAATGGAACTGCATCTACATGGAAGGAAGTGTGTAGTGGGGTGCCCCAGGGCTCTGTTCTGGGCCCAGTGCTCTTCAACATCTTCATCAATGATTTGGATGAGGGGATAGATGGGGAACTCATCAAATTCTCAGATGACACCAAGCTGGCAGGAATAGCCAATACTCCAGAAGATAGGCTTAAAATACAGGAGGATCTGGAGAGACTCGAACACTGGGCGCTATCTAACAAAATTAAATTCAATGGTGAAAAAAGTAAGGTTCTACATTTAGGCAGGAAAAATCAAATGCACAGGTATAGTATAGGTGGTACCTTGCTCAATAGTACTAACTGTGAGAGGGATCTCGGAGTCACTTAAATATGAGCCAGCAGTGTGCTGCAGCTGCCAAAAAAGCCAACACAGTGCTAGGCTACATTAACAGAATCAAGATCACGTGAAGTACTAATACCACTTTACAATGCCTTGGTAAGGCCACACCTGGAATACTGCATCCAGTTTTGGTCACCACGATGTAAAAAAGATGTTGAGACTCTAGAAAGAGTACAGAGAAGAGGAACAAAGATAATTGGGGGACTGGAGGCTAAAACATATAGGGAACGGTTGCTGGAATTGGGTATGTGTAGTTTAATGAAGAGAAGGGTGAGGGGTGACATGATAGCAGTGTTCCAATATCTCAGGGGCCGCCACAAAGAAGAGGGAGCCAAGCTATTCTCCAAAGCACCTGAAAGCAGGACAAGAAGCAATGGATGGAAACTAGTTGTAGTGTATGCTGCTAGCATACACAGGAAATGCCAGCGCAGCAGGGAGCTGGACAGCTCCAGGCAATAACCGCTAAGGCGGGAAAAGCCGGATGGAGCAAGTCTGACAGCTCCAGGCGTGGTCAGTCCTGGCGGGAAGCCAGGGTTTAAACCTATTGGCCACACGCACTGGCGGGAAGCCCAGGTTCAAATCTATTGGTCATCATTCACCTGGGCAGGTATAAGAAACACCAGGTAAACCCCTTTGTCTCAGATTCATTCCTGATCCGAATAAAAGAAATACTACCCAGCTCAAGTGTCCGTCTCTCTGTGCGACCACGCGACTTTGCACTGGCGACGAAGGTGGGATCCTGCATCGGACAACGCTAGCCACGGACAGAATCCAATCGGCAGCCCCGGATTCAGACGCAGGACAACCGAGACGACAAGATGACACAACTGGGTCAGTATCCCCTTTTCAATAGCGGCCGCCCTGAGGAGTGGGAAGCCTTCGTGGGGCAGATAGAATGCTACCTGAGGGCGAACGGGGTGAAGGAGGACCGGCAGAGAGCGGCGGTACTGCTCTGCAGCTGCGGCACAGAAACCTACCAGCTGGCGGTCGGCCTCTGCGCACCCGATGACATCCACTCCGTCGGCTACAACGAATTGCTGGCGAAACTGTCTGAACATTTCAAGCCCGAGACGTCCGAGATCGCCTGGCGGTATCGTTTTGAAAAATGGGATCAGCGACCAGGTGAGTCTGCCAAACAGTATATGGCAGCTCTGAGGCTGGCAACTCGCCTCTGCAATTTCGAAAATCTAGAAATTAGGCTGCGGGATCGGCTCGTTTGCGGGGTGAGGGACAGGAAGCTGCGCCAGAAACTTTTTGCTAAACAGAAACTGACCCTGAGGGATGTCCAAGACGAACTCCTAGCCTGGGATGCAGCCGAGGAGCCCGAGACGAGGGAAGGCGGATCCATCCACCAGGTGAGAAGAGGCACCGACGCAGACGGGGCAGAGCTGGAGGTGGATGCCATCAACCGACCTCAGCGATCCTTCAACCCCGACCGAGACAACAGAAAAGAACCGAGACCAACCACGGCAGGCAAGAGAGACCAGGAGTGCAGATGCGGAGCGAGCGGACCCCGGTCTACCCAGCCTCATGGTCACAGCGCGAATCGCCCTCGGTCTACCCAGCATTGCGGCTGCAACTCCCGGTCTACCCAGAACAGCGGTTACGGACAGCCCCGGTCTACCCAGTGCTCTGGCTGTGGCGTGAGCGGCTCCCGGTCTACCCGCTGTGCAAGCTGTGGAGGACAGCATCCCCGGTCTACCTGCCGTTTCAAATCAGCGAAGTGTCGGTCGTGCGGAAAAACGGGGCACATCGGGGCGGTCTGCAGAGGCAAGCAGCGGGACAGCCTACACGAGGTGGAAGCTGAGTTCCAGTATGCCACAGGTACTGGGAAGCGGTCGTTGGGTCTGACTGTGAGTCACACGTCGGGACGGCCGGGCGTTTTCAAAACAGGGGCTCCTGCGGCGCTAGCCCAAAAAATAAAACTGAGGGTGAAGCTGCAAGGGGTCCCCTGCTTGATGGAGCTGGACTCAGGGTCAGCCGTATCCATCATCTCCGCCAGAACGTTTTTAGACATTTGCAAGCGGAGCGGCCAACGGGTTCCCTTGAGAACATCCAGACTGACCCTCACTGACTTTCAAAATTCACCGATCAAAATCCGGGGGGAGGCGTTGTTGTGGGTGCAGTACAAGGGATTCAAGGGTAAATTAAGTGTGTTGGTCGTCAAGGGCCAGCGGACTAGCCTTGTGGGGTTAGGGTGGTTTAACGCCTTGGGCATCAAAATCACAGGGATTAATCAAACACGGAGCCATTTGTCCCTAGAAGCAGTCTGCGAGGAATTCGCGGACGTGTTCGATGGGCAGTTGGGAAAGTACACGGGTCCCCCAATCTCATTTAGACTAGATCCCCAGGTACAACCCATAAGGATGAAGGCGAGGCGTGTTCCATTCACATTAAAGCAAAAGATAGAGCGGGAATTGGATAAGCTGGTAGATCAGGGAGTGTTAACACCAGTGGATGGAGCAGATTGGGAAACTCCCATCGTAACGCCAATTAAAGCAAATGGGGAAATTCGTATCTGCGCTGATTATAAAGGGACGATAAACCGAGCTTTAAGTGCCCATTCCTATCCGGTCCCTGCAGTCAGCAGCATCTTAGCGTCCCTACAAGGCGGGTCGGTGTTCGCTAAATTGGACCTCGCCCAAGCTTAGCAATTGCCGGTAGACCCAGGGGCTGCTAGAGCACAAACGATCATCACTCACAAGGGAGCGTTCCGGGTAGACCGGTTGCAGTTTGGGGTTAGCGTAGCGCCGGGGATATTTCAGGAGGTGATGGAAAGGACGCTTAAGGGAATACCAGGGGTTTGCCCTTATTTTGATGACGTCCTGATCGCAGCCAGCTCCCCGGACGTGCTGGCGACCCGTTTAAGGACGGTCCTTGAGAGGTTCAGGGGGGCAGGTCTCAAACTCAAAAGGGAGAAGTGCAGGATTGGGGTCCCAGAGACAGAATTCCTGGGGTTCAGGATAGATGCTCAAGGCATCCACCCATCTGCATCAAAGGTGAGGGCAATCAAAGAAGCCCCTGCTCCCAAAAACAAGCCTGAATTGCAGGCGTTCTTGGGGCTCCTCAATTTCTACCACACATTCCTGCCTCACAAAGCCTCAATTGCAGAACCCCTACATAGGCTACTTGACAAGCAAGCGCATTGGGAATGGAATGACAAACATGCAAAAGCATTCCAAACACTAAAAAACATGTTAGCAAGCGATGCCACTGTCACCCATTTCAGGGAGGATCAGCCAATCTGTCTTGCGTGCGATGCATCCCCTTATGGGATTGGAGCAGTGCTCAGCCATCTCAAGGAGGATGGAACTCAGGCTCCCATCGCCTACTACTCCAGAACCCTGTCAGCTGCAGAGCGGAACTACGCCCAGATAGACAAGGAGGCACTGGCAGTGGTTGCTGGGGTAAAGAAATTTCATGATTACCTGTATGGCAGAGATTTCATAATCTTCACAGACCATAAACCTTTATTAGGACTATTCACAACTGAGAAACAAACACCACAGATTTTGTCACCTAGAATGCTAAGATGGTCAATATTTCTCTCTGCATATTCTTGTAAATTGATACACAGACCAGGGAAGGAGATGGGGCATGCTGATGGTCTCAGCAGACTGCCCCTAATGGACAGGGAGCCGGACCCAGCACCGGCTGCCCAAATCCTGGCAATCCAAGAACTGCCAGAATGCCCCCTCAACGCGAAGGACATAGCCACAGAGACACCAAAAGACAAGGTTCTGAGCAGGGTTCACTCGTGGGTGAGTAGTGGGTGGCAAGACAAATCACCAGGGCAAGAGTTCACTGCTTACTTCTCAAGAAGGTTTGAACTGTCCACACACAAAGGGTGCCTTTTGTGGGGAAACAGAGTCATAATTCCCACAAGGCTCAGGGAACGAGTTCTCCAATCACTACATGAAGGACACCCAGGGATAGTAAGAATGAAGGCTCTAGCAAGGAGTTACCTTTGGTGGCCAGGGTTGGACAAGGAGATAGAAGCACAGGTAGCGGGGTGTTACACATGCCAGAGGACACGGCCAGAACAACCACATGCACCAGTCCATAAGTGGGAGGAAACACACTCACCCTGGTCCAGGGTGCACATAGACTACGCTGGCCCATTCCAAGGTCACACATTTCTGGTAGTTGTGGATAGTCATTCAAAATGGCTTGAGGTACCTGTAAGCAGCATGACATCAGCAGGGACCATCCAAGCATTGAGGGGGATATTCGCTACACATGGGTTGCCTGATGTAATCGTGTCAGATAATGGAACGCAATTTACTTCCTCGGATTTCCAGGTGTTCCTGAGGACCTTGGGGATTAGACACGTCACCTCGGCCCCCTTCCACCCTGCCAGTAACGGATTGGCAGAACGATTCGTGAGAACAACAAAAGATGCACTCAAGCGCATAGTACAGGGAGATTGGAAGCAAAGACTAGCCACATTCCTCCTTCACCAACACGCAACACCTTGCACTGCCACAGGCAAAAGCCCAGCGGAACTCAGATGGGGGAGACGCCTCATTACAACTTTAGACAGGCTTCATCCAGACAGAGTAGCCGCAGACACGGGGAACCCCAACATCAAGACACATTTTACCTCAGGGGACCTCATTTGGGCCAGGAACTACAGTACGGGTTATCCATGGGTGCCAGGGGAAATTATAGAGCAAACAGGGCCCCTTTCCTACAGAGTAAGGGTGGAGGGGGGACTCCTGTGGAAAAGGCATCTGGATCAACTGAGGAAAAGGACTCCTGAAAGGGTGGCAGAGGACACACTGGGGGGTGAGGAGGAAGATCCAACACAAAAGCCAATACAAACACATTCACCAAGGAGGATGGTTGGGGGGGAGCAATGGCAACCCCTGTACAGGCAGGAGCCTGATAGAGAAACCAGGCAGTCACCAGGAATCAGCAAATCACACACACAGACACACAGCAACCTTCCTCAACAGGAGCTTCAGGAAGGAGAGAATAGCCATGCCACCATACCTCCTGGAGAACCTGTACCAAGAAGGTCATGTAGGCCACACAAAGCGCCAAGCTACCTCGCTGACTATGTACGCTCATAGGGGGGGCAACTGAACAACTAAGTGTATCCATGTAACCATGTTTTGTAAATATGTGTATATAGTTGGAGATGGTTTGACAGAGGAAAGTCCTCACTATGGGGGAAGGGGTGTAGTGTATGCTGCTAGCATACACAGGAAATGCCAGCGCAGCAGGGAGCTGGACAGCTCCAGGCAATAACCGCTAAGGCGGGAAAAGCCGGATGGAGCAAGTCTGACAGCTCCAGGCGTGGTCAGTCCTGGCGGGAAGCCAGGGTTTAAACCTATTGGCCACACGCACTGGCGGGAAGCCCAGGTTCAAATCTATTGGTCATCATTCACCTGGGCAGGTATAAGAAACACCAGGTAAACCCCTTTGTCTCAGATTCATTCCTGATCCGAATAAAAGAAATACTACCCAGCTCAAGTGTCCGTCTCTCTGTGCGACCACGCGACTTTGCACTAGTCAAGGAGAGAAGCAACCTAGAACTAAGGAGAAACTTCCTGACAGTTAGAACAACTAACCAGTGGAACAACCTGCCTCCAGAAGTGGTGAATGCTCCAACACTGGAAGTTTTTAAGAAGAGACTGGACAGCCATTTGTCTGAAATGGTATAGGGTTTCCTGCCTTAGCAGGGGGTTGGACTAGATGACCTCCAAGGTCCCTTCCAACTACTACTACTTCTTCTTCTTCTTCTTCTTCTTCTTCTTCTTCTTATTATTATTATTATTATTATTATTATTATTATTATTATTATTATTATTATTATTATTATTATTATTGCCATATATGCTATAGCTACTCCTCTCATAATTGCCTTAGCTGTGTCCCAGTGATTTTGGACAGAGGTGTCTTCCGCTTTATTTTCTTTAAAAAAGAAGTCCAATTCTCTCTCCATCTTTAGTCTGAAGTCATCTTCTTTTAATATTGATCTTTGTATAGTCCATCTAGATGTTTTTTTGGAACCTTTCCAGCTAAATTTCACAGGATTGTGGTCTGCCCAGGTGCTTGTCTCTATACACACATCTTCAACTTCAGAGTTAATTTCCCTTGACATCCACACCATGTTGATCCTAGACCATGAGCTGTGTTGATTTGAGTAATATGTGTACTGTCTTGCCTCACAATTCCTTTCTCTCCATATGTCTTGAATGTTTAGGTCTTTGGCCAATTTAAACAAGGATCTTGGTAGTGTTCTTCTTTTCCTTTTCCTGGTCTTGTTACCCTTGTAGTCCAAGGGTATATATACCCTTATATATACTGTATATTATTCTCTATCTTATCTTGACATTGGTGTGATAATGAGCTAAGGCTAACATGGCTTCCAGTGAGAAGCCACAGTAAATTAAATTATGTAAAGTGGCACTTTACCATTTGCTGATAAATTTGTCAGAGGAAATCTGAGAGACCAGACCATAAAGTTAAACATTAGAGTAGACCATAGAGACTTCAAACTTAAGATGTTTTTATAGGGTCCCATTTGTATAATGTTCAGACATTGTACTTGGGCTTTAGCAATAATTTAATTGCAGCTAGAAATAATGCTCCCCAAGATCTATAGAAGTCTTGAATATCCCAGGTTGATCTCCCTGAACTATGTATTCTAAAGCAGTCAGCTTTCTGTGGCATACAAGATTACCCAGGTAGTTAAATTATATGGTCTATTGCGTCTCATGCACATTTAGTGTCCATCTATGGTCTGTGGACTTTATGGGCTTTGCAAAAGCAATAAGTTCTTTTCATAACTGATCTCAAGAACTTTCTCAGAGTGGACTCTGTGAAGGATGTGGCCTTTGCAAGGCAACCTGAGTCAAGTTTTGTTAAAATCAACAAAAGCAACATATAATACAGGTGTCAATTTACTGGTATAGTTATCAACCATGAATTGTAACATTAGGGCTTGATTTATATGATAGTGTCTTTCCCTACCCCCCATCTGTCAAGATATAGTCTGCCTTAACCTAATTAAACAACTTCCTTTTAGATGCATGACATACATTTTGTGGATGATATTAAGTAAGTTAATAAGTCAGGAGTTAGTAGAAACACTCCTTTTGCTTTTTTATGAATGGGAACTATTATTGCCAAATTCCATTCCCATGGGAATCTGGTCATATTAACATAAGTAAAAAGAGAAGCTAAAAGAAAGGTTCATCGATCTGAGTGGTAGTGTCATTGCCTGGGGCATTCCCTACTTATATTTATTTTGTCAAAAATACAATTTCTGCACAAGTTACTGGTGTTTTTTATTTATTTAAATCATTATGGCCACCCACCACAATACACTTTTGGGGAAGGGAGGAAAGCACATATATTATAACTATCATGTTTCATTATGGTATTTCTCATTAAGCAGACAGTTTCAGATTATGCACCATTATCTTCAGAACTTACTGGTACTTTGAAAGTTATAGATGGGCGAGAATGAAAGCCATATTACCGTACATTGGAGTTTTAGCATTCAGTATCAACTTATATGTAGAAGGCAATATTGATTCTACTCTAGTTGTCAAGCACAGAAATCAGGAAACCCAGGCAGTTCAAATGTATATAAGGGTTTATTGCAACCTTAAGATCTCTAAAGAATCTGAACCACTAATGGTCAAAGCAAATTGGTGGTAGATAAGAGTTAATGGAATTCAAGGTGGACTTGATTTTTTGCAGGCACGAAGAGGCTTGAGATTGATGACTCATTTGACCTTCCCCTCATGCTCTGCCTGCTCATCTCATAGACTGATGTTCTTCTAAATAGACGTTTTCTGCCTTGTGTGCAAAATGTTTTCTTCATATGCCTCAAGGAAAGGCAAATCATTTTTGTTAACCATAATAATTATATGCAGAAGTATATGATCATTCATATCTACATCTATGTATCTGTTTTTTTTCAGAAGCTTTTGTCTTGTTTACTATGTAAACTGTTTCCAAGGAATATCATAATTGCTGAATAGCTTAAATTATTCTGAGAAGCATTTGCTGTACAACCTCTCTTTATATTATCAGCTTGATGTTTAATTTTTTTGTATCAAAATAAGATCGAATATATGGATATATTTGTCTTAGTGGCTGGATAATATACAGGAGATTGCTAATGAGAAGTAGCAGTGTGTTTATGTAAGGCAAATACCCACAATTTCAGTAACTGAAAACTCATGAGGACCCAGATTGTTGGGGGCAATTAAGCTGACTTTTTAATAATGCCGCTTGGGGGTGTGTGTGAAAGCCCTAATAAGCAGGCATATACATAGAATGAAGGCTACTGCTAAGCTTGTAAGCCGCCCTGAGTCTTCGGAGAAGGGCGGGATATAAATGGAATTAAAATAAAAAAATAAAAAAATATTCATATGTTTATTCATAGAGGCATGTATTGGAAGCAAGGCAACCTGAAAGCAGTTTGAAGAAAGCAATAAATAGTATACTTACATAATTTATTTGAGAAGCCAAACTATTATAGATCCTGATAATCAGTTGCATATTTTTCTTACCCTGACACTAAAATCCAATGCTTAACAAGTTTTATATCTATACCCATTAATGGCATCCAAAATCATCTCCTTCCAGTATGTTGAGTAGAATGGCAGCCCTGAGGAAAGGATTGTGGTGAAACCATATGCAGATCTTACTCATTTTTCCCATTGTTTTATTGAACTGTGATTAACAGTTTCAGGTAGCTACATTAACAGAAATCCAAGATGCTTATGAAGAAAAAAAAATAGAAAAAATACAAAAAAAGAACTACTCCAATGTAGATAAAGAGACAGGTACTGCACATGTACAGATTTACCATATGTGTAAAGTTTACCACATTATAGTCTATTACTATTGAGGTAAATCATAAAAGCAATCCAAATTCTATAAAATTGTGTCTCTTGCCTCAAATGTTTCATGTTTGAATATTAACTGTAATTTTTTTTCTAATGTGGCAAGTTAAGAGATCTTGTTAATCCACATCTTAAATGTTACATTATTTAGAGTTTTTCAGTGTCACACAGTTATTATTTTGGCTGCTAAATTAAATAGATAATACATTCTTTATTTTTAAGATTGAAGTATGGCTCCATAAATAAATAAAGTAGCCTAATAAATAAATAAAGTAGCCTAATTTGGGGGAGCATTCTTAGTGATGTTAGCTTCCCCCAAAATTTTATACCCAAAAGGTATAGCTTTATCATATAACCATCACAAACGAAAAAAAATGACACCGAAAAAAACCTCTCTTCAACATTTGGAAAAATAGTTCTGATATATGTGTGCCCGTCTGATGGGAATCAAGTGCCAGTGATACATAATCTTCCTTTCCAGTTTTTGCATTGTACTTGAGGTCAATCAACCTTTTCATAATTTCTGCCAATTTATCTCCTGGATGGCATTCCCAATATTCCACACTTCCTTTAAAGCAAATGGTGGATCTTCTATTTCTAATTGCAGTAATAACCTATAATTTTTTGAGATTATTTCTTTTGGTTGTTCTTAAATAGTGAAGTATTAAATTCTCAAAACTTATATAAGGCCATGTCCCAAGGGTGCTTTTTGAAAAAGCAACTGGACTTTCTTGGGGAGTTTTCTTGAAAACATTTCACTTCTCACCCAAGAAGCTTCTTCTGAAGCTCACTTCAGGAACTGAAGAAGCTTCTTGAATGAGAAGCGAAATGTTTTCAAGAAAAATACCCAATAAAGTCCAATTGCCTTTTGAAAAAGCACTGTTGGGACAATCATAACCTGGATGATTAAGAATCTCCATAAATGACATAAGGCCATGTTGCTAAAGCTCTGTTTCTGTTACACAAACAGATGTGATACCCAGAGAGCCATAGTAATTTATCACCTATTCATTGCTCTATCTGATCTTTTTGAGTTTCCCTATTATTATAAAAAATGAGTCTATAAAGACTGTACTATCTCAAAAAATTCATTTTTAGTCAAACCATAATGATTATCCTAATCCACATATGTTGTTTAAGGAGTTTAAGAAAAACCTATCCTTTTTCAAAGCTACGTATTTACTCTTCCAAATTTGAAGCATCAATTTAGTGACAACATTTTTGAGCTCCTTTATTCTATAAAAATATTTTAGTTGAAGAAAGCATTGATTTACAAAATTATTTGGCTATAAAATAGTTTCAGTTTGAATCTGTTGTTTAGAAATGTCTTCCATAATAAATGGAATCATATGTCCTAACTGTGCTGCTTCATAATACATTATTAAATTGGACATGCCCCAGGCGCTTTGTTTCTGATGCCTATATAAAGTCCTTTTATTTATTCTCTCTTTTTTTGCATCAAAGCAGAAGCTTTCTATTTTTCTCGCAAGGGTTTAAATTCTGTTCTGAAATTTCCATTGGGAGGCATTGAAATAGAAAGTTGAGCCCTTAAAGGATTTTTATTTTTACTACTGCAGTTCTCCCTAAAATGTTAAAATGTTTTGAAGTACAGTTTTGCATTTCCCTAACATTTTCCAAGTTGGTATATAATTATTAACAAAGAATTTGTAAATGTTTTCAGTAATTATGTTGCCTAAATATTTTAAAATTTTATATAGTGTTTGAATCTCTAATACTGTAGAAATTTGCTTTTAAATTTTTAGGACAATGTATGAACAATGTATAAACAATAAAAACAGCAATTGACAAATATTGAATAAAACCAAAGATATGTAAAGAATTCAACTCTTTTTCAACAATTATATTCTCAGATAATCCATCATCAGTAAAAATTAGTTTAGTTTAGTTTAGTTTAGTTTATTAATATTTCTATACCACCCTTCTCCCGAAGGACTCAGGGCGGTGAACAGGGCAAGAATAAAAATGCAAAGTTACAAATATTAAAAAAAGATTAAATACATGCCCACTAAAAAGCAATCAATACAATACAATTAAAACCCCAATAAAACAGCAATAAAAAACCCCACCAATCCCCCATCAGGCCAGGCCGGCTTGTTCGAATAAAAATGTTTTTAGATTGCGGCGAAAGGAGCGAAGATCGGGTGCCATCTGGAGCTCTACCGGTAACTGATTCCATAGTTCCGGGGCGCCCACAGAGAAGGATCTCCCCCTGGGGGACACCAATCGACATTCTCTGATCGGTGGCACCCTGAGGAGGCCCTCTCTGTGGGAACGCACAGAGCGTAGGGAGGTTGATACCGGCAGCAGGTGTTCCCTAAGGTACTCCGGACCCCTGCCATGTAGGGCTTTAAACACCATTACTAGTACCTTGAATCTCACCCGGAAGACAACTGGTAACCAATGCAGCTCACGGAGCAGAGGTGTAACATGGGAGTATTGGGAGACTCCCAACACAACTCTTGCGGCTGCATTCTGTACCAGTTGGAGCCTCCGGGTGGTCCTCATTAATCAATATTTAAATAAATATTCCCAGGATTAACTTCAATAGATATATAATTTATGAAATCTCCTTTCTCTCTTTCAAAAGAGATACTTAATTCAGTTCAAAGTGGAAAGTTTCCTAGTTCTGATAAACTGTCAGGGGAGTTTTATAAAAAAAAATCAGAGTCTGAATTTCTATTTTTTGGTAATACTTTGCACAAAGGAAACCCTTTATCAGAGTCTTGGAAACCATCTAAGATAATTTTGATCCTTAAAAAATTCACAGGAATTGACATTTTATAGGCCCACCTTACTTCTCAATATGGACTGTAAACTAAATAGTTGGCTAAACAGTTAAAAATGATGATGTAGAATTATTCATATAGATAACTTTAGTGTTACTTCAAATCAAAATACTGTGTTTCTAGCCCTGTCATGATATCATTAAATATAATACAAATGAAATATTTTTAAATTCATGAATCTGTCTGTATGTGACCACTCTGCCACATGACAAATATGATGGACTTTCTACTACAGACAGCAGAAAAATATTCTAGAAACTATTGTATGTGTGGAAAATAGTGCTAATATAGATATAAAAACTAGAAAGTAGCCAACATGAAATGATGATAGATGGGTGTGGCCACTAGATTGTAAGCAGCATGATGTTATCTTTAGAGTGACAAAAAGTATAACTATTACAAGTTTTTAAACATACTGGTACAGTATGTTCTTGAACTATCTGAAAGGAGTGCTCCCAAAATGCTTAGATTACTTTTCCCTTCTTCTTAGTACCAGTGATACGTAATATTGTACGGATAGAAGATTGCAGCCTCTTGGTCTCCTGTTCCTTTATTATGGATCTTGTGACAATTTACAATTTGGGAAATTATTCACGCTCTCAGATTTTGATTTGCTTTTTGTTTGTGATGTCGTGACTATTTCAAGATCACAAGACATATGAAATTTTTGTAGTACTCTGGTCATGTCTCTGTTTTTCTATTTTTAAGTAGCACATCCAGTCACTGGATAATTATTAGGGTCATGTAAGGGAAAGCGCTCATCCTAAACTGTTCATCTTTCCTATGCTGAAAACTTTTATTTCAGATCTTTTTCCTATAGAAGTACTGATTGGAAAGAGGGCAGTCCAGATAGTTTCTCATACTATGTTCTGTCTGCATATTCTATTTTTTATTTATGTGACCACTTTCTTGGTAAACATTTTTCATACGGCTGGTTATAAGTAGTCTGGATACTATTAAATCTTCAGATATTTACCCAGCATAGTTTGTTACCTGAAAGAAATATCTTGGGTATGTTCTTAAGATTCCAAATATTTTACTATAGAATGCAATCCCACAGTAAAATAATAAAGACAATCTTCATTGCTACTGCTGCCCTAATAATATCTTGTTGCTATGGAACTGTGTTTATGAAGAATGTTCTGGAATAAAGGAAATAAAATGAAATCTAAAATCTATCACATATAGAGTTTCTCTGAGATTCATTAAATTCAAATCACTTTTCCAAAGTGTAATATTTTAAGAGAATCTGTCAGGCTTAATTTAAGAGTTTGCTTCATTTTACATGATAAACAATTACACCATTTCTCCAACTTGTTTATTATAAAACCACAATGAATAAAACGTGATCTGAACAAACAGCAGTTTGGAAGAATTTCCAAATTCTAATATTTAATGATTTGTTTATAGCAACATTACATGTTTATTTATTGTCAAGTATGCTTTTTATCCCCAATTCATTTTCATAGTGCCGTGATTTCACTCAACTCCTTTTCTTAACTAATTTCATGCTTCACTTTGCTTTCTTTACCAATATTGGCAGAATAGGTAGTTAGAAAGTATTCTAGCTCATCTGTTTTTGCTACAGATTTTGTCCCATAAAGTGTTCATTTGCATAGGTCCAAATGCACAGTTAGACATTTTGGTTTGTTGTTTGTAAAAGAGTTCTTACTTTATTTATGACTATTTTTTGACAAGGCACAGAATGGTGAAATCTGTCTGGAATTGTTTCATTTTAAATGGTTGGCTCAAAACGTATTTTAATCACAGGTGAAAAACAACAGGTGCTAATTCCCCATCCACATGGAGAACTGACAGAGCTTACAATCATGTTTAATAATCATACTTCAGGTACAGAAGGCAGGTTATGTAGCATATACTACTCCAGAGAGAAAAAATGCTAGGAATTGCATGCAAATAGCTAAAAAGCTAGGTTTGCTTCTATTGAGTAGCTGTCTCCTGAAGTGGTTACTTCAGTTTTTCTAAGTTGCCCTGTATAAAATGTGCAGATAGCTTGTATTTCATTATGCTTTTTGTTAGCATCAATTTCTTTTCTCTGCATAGGATTTTCTATTTTTAGCCTAAAATGAACATGACATTTATGCAAAGTGTCATGGTTCTGACAAATGAAACTCTCCAAAGAACTTCAAGGCATTGTTTACCTTAAAGAACCTTTATTTGAATAGCATAGCTTCGGCACATACATAGTCGAAGCCAAAATCTGAATTCTCCTCCCCTTAGCACATAGTATCAAACACAAACCCCTCCTCTATATAGCAGTCATAAATCACATTCTCCAATTAGTTTGAATTGCAGGTTTTCCCTCCTGTTCTCCAACCTGCCATCTCTTATCATCTCTTATTTCAATACACACACACCCAGTTCATACTCTTTTACAATATTGTTATGTGTAACTAACTCCCATCACTTTCCTCCTCCTCCCACAGTATCATCTAATTCGAAGAATAAAGCATAGGAAAGAAAAAGGCTGCATCTTCATATGTTGTCAAAGCAAGAACATCCGATGTTAGCAGTGTTGACACAAAGTTTAAAATAATTGGATGAATTCATGGAACAAAATTGGGTGGCTATTTTCACAAATACGTAAAACATGGCACCATCTCTCTGTGGTACCTGATTGACAGACAATAGCTTTGAAATAATTTCCCAGTTTTTTAGGAGGTCATTCTTGATCCGTAAGAAAATACCTATATATGTGTTTTTCCCCCTATGAAGCATATAATGAACTGAAAAATAAAAAAAACTAAATGGGGAAAGGAGAAATGATGATTCATAAGGAAACAAGGCATTTCCATGTACAAGCAATAGATTTAGTTTGTCACTGGGACCATGATCAGTCGGTTTTCCAGCCCTGCTAATTTCTTTCCTACCAATATTGAGCATCTGACCTAACAGAGAACAGAGAACACCAAAACATTCTCACATAACTTTTCACAAGATTCAGTATTTCTGTAAACACAAGATTTAGAGCTATAGACATTAAATTAGTTTTAACTTAATTGTTATTTAATTTTGGAAGATATGTAGGATTTGTGAATAGTTTGATGCTAATGATATCAACTTACCCACTTTTCAACCACAAGAATAAATTTCTGTATTCTTAAAAACTTAATGCTTTGTAAATCTTTTAACCATAAAAAATAATTCAAGCCCAAGATTTGAATTCTTAATAGTCTCAAGCAACATGAGGAACTGATACTGATGATCTGTTACATAGGAAAAGTAGATAGTCCCAGTAGTTCGTTGAGCTTTTATAAAAAAGTATAAGGGAATGCTATTTGAAGATGGAGGCTTATAGGACTATATATAGTTGTGGAGAAACAGAAATGAATTTAGATAATTGATACCACTGACGTCTGTAGATGTTACTTGATTTAATCTTGTAAGAGGATTGAGGTCACAGAGGCTGTTGGCATATTTCAAATCCTATACTTAGCCTTTGTTCTATAGCAACATGGGAGGGGGACACAAGGAGTAAATATCCACAGAAGCAATAGTCTGCCTAAACCTGTGCACCAGTGCCCTTGATAAGTCTTACATGCTTGTATGACTCTCTCCATAGCAACCTACTTTCAGCATTAGACTACTCATTCAGCTGAATAACTGTTAGCATGGGTGCTAATGGTACTGGTACCTAGGAAACCTGATGCTCACATGAGGCAGCTATGAATGAGATTAAAATGTTCTTCAGTTGCAAAACAAATAAGTCAAAAGGCTATTTATATTATATTCTATTTAGACAGGACCAAAGTAGAGAACGAGCACACTTGATTTCACATTAGCTTTAATACTTGATGGTCAAAAAAATAACATAATTATGTAGATGTATACAGTATGTACATAGTTTATAACATAAATTATGTATAAATTAAATTAAAAATAACATAATTATGTAGATGTATACAGTATGTAGGGGATGCGGTGGCTCAGTGGGTTAGGACGCTGAGCTTGTCGATCAGAAGGTCGGCGGTTTGGCGGGTCGAATGCCGAGTGCTGCGTAACAGAGTGAGCGCCTGTTACTCGTCCCAGCTTCTGCCCACCTAGCAGTTTGAAAGCACATAAAAATGCAAGTAGAAAAATAGGGACCACTCCGGTGGGAAGATAACAGCGTTCCGTGCGCCTTTGGCATCTAGTCATGCCAGCTACATGACCATGGAGATGTCCTTGGACAAGCACTGGCTCTTCGGCTTTGAAACGGAGATGAGCACTGGCCCCTAGAGTCGGAAACAACTAGCACACATGTGCGGGGGAACCTTTACCTTTACCTTTTTATAAAGTATGTAAATTTAGTACTTCTAGAAATACTGTATGGTAGCAGTTATGGGTTTACACCACTGACCTAAAAGTTTGATGTATAGTTATTTTCATTGATAAGTTCTCAAATCTGATTGTAAAATGAGATATATCTCATAGATCTTTCTCAAAATTGAAGACAATTTTTTAATCTTGGTGATTAAATGTTTGGATAGTCTGCTTTATTATGCTTAACAAACATTAAAATTGATACTTTATTCATTTTTAGTATACAGATAGAACATATAATTCCATGTGGAAATTTTAATTTAGTTTTTAATTTGTTAATGGATCATATCAATATGCCAAGGCAGTTTTAACCACAAATGTGGAATCTACTTCAAACATATATATTGGAATTTAATTTTGATATTTGGAAGTGATTAAATATAAACCTGCAAGAGTTTATTCAACCTAATAATAGTCTTATTGTATTATTTGTTATGCGTATAAAAATGGAGGAGGGGAAAGATATTCTATTTTTTCCCACTTTGTGTTTTTCTTACAACATGGTGTGATGTACTTTTTCTTTTTTCTTTTTCTGTTCTTATAGAGGGATATTTTTTAAAAAAAAGATTCCCTCTCGGTTACCCATCAACCAACATACTACATGAATGAGGGTGAAGTTTCGTTCTCCGAGCTTGTGAGTTGATTTCTGAATGTTTCGTTACCAGACTAGTAAAATCTTCAGTGGCATTTAGGGGATGTCTGTGTCAGTGCTCTTCTGTTTATAAGGGCTTCAGTTGTGGGTGTTTCAAGAGAGGGTCTCGTGATGGTCAGGTGTGAGTCATCAGAGAGAGGCTTGTGCTAGGTCTTGTGATGGGGAGGTTGTTTCAGGTCACTACATGAATTCATCAATATTTGAATTCTTCAATATATCTTCTGGCATAAAAATACCTATACGTGGCTTTCCTTGGTACCATTCTAGTTTTCACTAGACTAAAATTTAAATTTAAATTAAATTAGATATCAGATTAGAGCTACCATTTCAGCTGTTTCTTTTGCATCTGTTTCAAATGCAAGGAATTCTTAATTTTACATTTAAAAAATAAGATTATCCAAGGTTTTTCTTTTTTTACCTGGAATACAGTTTAAACAAGAGCATTATTTTTTCCTGGTATCATCTTAAATTGTAAATAACTAAGTAAAGAATAGGTGATAATTCATATCATAGACTTACTTAAGTTGCTTTGGTTTAAGCATGTTTGGCTCCTATCCATGTATGTTAAACATCTGGTCATATCCTTCTGCTCGTAAATAGTTTTGAAAGTCTCAAATGGGCCTTGAAGAAATGCAGTTAAGCACATGTGCAAACTTGTTTTCCCATACCTGAAATACATCCAAATTGATGAAGTGGCATGAAGGAAGCATGAAAACTCTGAGCATTTCTTACAGACCAATGTTGGTTGCAAACTAAAAATTCTGAATTATGCTGCATTCTCTGAAGTGGCATTGAATATCCTCTGGTGACAATTTAGTACAATTAAAGATGGTCAGAACAGCTCACATATCTTGTAGCTGAGGTATATAGTATTAACAGTGTACAGCTATACAGTTATTTGCAGTGGTGGGATTCAAATATGTGAACAACCGGTTCTCTGTGTGGTTGTCACTTCCAGAAGTCCATTCTGGGCCTGGGCAACAAAAATTAGCTACCAGTTTTGCCTAAGTGGTGCGAACTGGCTAAATCCCACCACTAGTTATTTGTCTTAGAAAGTATATTCCAAACAATCATCATATAGTTCTTGTGATCTACAGCACCAAGCATATCTATTTAAACAATTATGTATTTCTGTATTTCTTATTTATTTGATTCATATTTGTTTATTGTACACTTCTGGCAAACAAGTATACACCATAGAAACTACAGTTATCAACGTAGAATTTATTGTGATAAGGCGACAAGACACTGAAATATGAAAACATATAATATTTTGGATAACTCTTTGCTCAGAGTTTTCAAAAACATTCCTCAGATAGAAAACTAGTACATCTTGGAATAATATTCAGTCCAGACCATGTACTTGATTATCTGTTGATAATAAAGTGTCTGTGGATTAGAAAACAATTCAGATTTCTAAACAATTTTAAAATGGAATTTTCACTTTGGTCATGAAAAATATAGTAAAAGCAAGTTCTAACTAAATCTGTCATATTTGAGATGTATATATAGATTTAATATATGTAAAGGTGAATTGTAAAACATTGGGTGGCAGCTAATCCTTAATGTCTGTATCAGACTATGCGTATAGCCTTAGAAATAAAACATAAGTGTGAACAAGGAAGGGCTGTAATTGAAGACTTTATAAAAGACAGAACCACAGTTGATATCCCTCCTATCAGGAGTCACTTGGGATATATTTTGTGGTCCTAATTTTAGCAGTAGAAAAACTTATAAAAATCTTGCAAGGTACCTGATTCACTCAGACAGAGATAAACTTATATTCTCTTAGCTCCACTGATTCCATTCTAAACTATCCCAATAGTTTCGAAAGAACTCTGAACAAATACATCTATAGGTGAGGAAAACCAATTATGTAGCCAGGTTGTATGCATTATTTTGTTATGCACTGAACAGAAAATTTGATTGTATATCTTCTTAGGATAAAGCCATCTTTGAAGTACAATCTGGTATTTTGATACAAAATTTGCAACCTGTATTTCAACATGAATCCAACAGATATGCTTGGAGAAGCTGTAGGTCCACTAAATCTAAAATATTCTCCATCTTCTAGAACATTCCTAAAATAGGGAGTTTTTGTGTTGAAATTTTTTACTTCTTTCCTATTTCAGTAACAAAGAATAAGATTAAATATGCATGCCCATGCACACCTTGTAAAACAGAGATGGGCAAGCCCTGATATATACTTCAGCAGGACTTTACTAAAATCAGTGTTAACAAAAACCAGTGTGTAAAAAATGGTCCTGTTTTCTGCTATATTTTTAGCAAAATAATGCATGTTTTATGCCACAGATAAACAATCAATCAAATAAACAGAGGCTGAAAAAATTGCTGTGCCTTCTGAGATCTAAATTGCTATGAACTCTGAAACCATTGTCTAGTAAAAAGCTGTTGATTTTTTTAAAGCATGATAAAAGTTATATATTACAACTGAATATATGTCCTGATGAGTGATATTATTTCAATTTCCTGAGTGTTTTTCAATGATGCCAGCCAGTTAATGTCAAACTAACACAAAATCTATAAATTTAATCTTAGTCTTAAAGCAAACCATAACAATGTCAGTACAGTACTTTAAGGTGCAATTAAATACAGCTGTACTTTGCTTGATTTCTGATAAAGAATTATTGGAGAAATCTTATTTTTTTAATAATATCCTGCTCTTACTTTACTTAAATGGACCCCTTGACTATTAAAAAACATTTAAAAAATAAGTTTTGCTTTGCTATAAAGAAAAGCAGGAAATGAGCCACAGAATTGAATATTTGTCTTGCTAAAAGTTTACTTCAATTTCCTGTGCTCTTTTTGATTAAAATCAGCTAGATAATGTCGAAGAATAGTCAAGGACGTTCTTTTAATATTGCTGTTAATGCAATATCCAGTTACAGCAGCCATTTTGGAAACTTTTGAATACAGATATACAGTAGCAGAATTCTCGTAGGAGTTTCAGAAGAATTTTCTGATCCAACATGATCAGCTTTGTGCTTCATGCTACAGTATTCCAGTAACAATAGGACACCTTTGTGGTTTTCTGCGCTTAGTGTATATAACAAGGAACTTTGTGCAGGTAAAATACAAAGCAAATATCGATACAGGTACTCCTCAATTAAGCCACCACAATTGACCACCCCCAACTGAACTGCTAAGGGATGAAATTGCTAAGTAGAAAACCACATGACTGTGACTGTTGATTTTACTTCAGATTCCCCCCCCCCCGAAATGTTCCCCCTGGTGCTGGGATAATTAGCAAGAAGGGAATTAATATTTGTATTTACATTCATTGGAGAGTAAGGGCATAGAAGAGAATAACCAGGCATACAGATCAAAATAAATACTGGCTTTCTACCTAAATTGCTCGTGGTCCTAGGCATGTTAGGTAAAAGCCAGAGCCAGTGCATTTCTTTAGATGTGAATTCCCCATTGTCTGCCTGCTTACTCTCTTGTAATGCCTTCCACTCCAATCTTTCCACTCTGTGAGAGGGAAGGGGGGAAAAAACAGGTCAGACACAGAAAAGATTGCTTAAAGTTGGTAAAGACCTGACAGCCCTTTAAAGTAGACCAAGTCAAGAAACACACTACAGGGATTCTGGGAATGTTACTTTATTGTTGTAGGGTATAGTAGCAGCATCTTGAACATTTATTGTAAGGTATAGTAGCAGCATCTTGAAAGTTTCTCTCTGTCCATCTTATACTGAACAAAATCAAGAGATGTTAGTTTATATTTTTTTCATGCTCCCTTGTATCATGGAACTATTTAATCCCTTGTCTAGGTTCTGCCGTAATGGCTTGTTCCTTCCTTATCAACTCTCTTATATCTTCTCCAAGGTTACCTCTAAATTCCTTTATAAGAACTGAATCTTCTAGAAGGCTTTAAGGATTGATTGATTGATTGATTGGATGAAAGAATGAGTTATACCATGAAAGTCTTTTATTAATTTAACATATCTATTATAATTGTTTTATTTTATTATCTATAAATGGTGGGAATCGATGGGTTGAAATTGCTCCTTTTCTTTTCATTTTTTTTTTTATTTTTATTAATTTTATTATTTAAAAACATTGGACACAGTACCAGCGAGCTGACAAACCTTTTTGTCTACAATGTTTAAATATATATATATACATGTATATATGTACATCAAAAATACACTTAAATACACTTATATTACAAATCGATAAAATACCACAGTATTTAAAACAGTGAGCTAGTCTGTAGAACCTAATAGAGACCTTTCTTTTTATCCATCCAAAGATACAATTTGTTCCAAATTCTATAATAGTCTGATTGATCTTTATTCTTTAATTCCAAAGTTAATTTGTCCATTTCAGCGCAATCCCAAATTTCCCTAATAACCTCTTTTTGTCCTGGGATCTCATTCTTTTTCCATTTTTGCGCAAATGATATTCTAGCTGCTGTGATAATATGGATCGTTAAGTATAGCACATCTTTAGGATATTTCTCTTTCGTGATTCCCAACAAGAAAAGTTCTGGACTAAACTCCAGATCTTGATTCAATATTTCTTTCAGCCAAATCCAAATCATTCTCCAAAATTTTTGTGTTTTACTGCAAGACCACCACGTGTGGAAGTATGTTCCTATCTCTTCAGAACACTTCCAACATTTGGGAGATGCTGTTGTGTACATTTTTGCTAAGCGAGCTGGGGGAAGATGCCATCGGTAAAACATTTTAAATAAATTTTCTTTATACGATGAGGCCAGTGTTATCCTTTTATTTCTATCCCAAATTGTTTGCCAAGTATCTAGGTCGATGTTATGTCCTAAATTGTTAGCCCAGGTCAACATGGGGTCTTTCACTTGCTCTTCAAACAGCTTATATCCCAAAAGTAATTTATAAAAATTCCTTATTTGTTTAGAGTCCGGTCCCAATAATATTTTGTCCAATGCTGTTTCAGAGGTATATATCCCCCATTCATTTTTATCCTTCCTAAATCTCGATTGGATTTGTAAGTAGGCCCACCAATCGAGTTTTATACCTTGTAATTCTAGTTCATTCCTAAGTTTCAATTCCCCCTCCTCATTCAGAATATCCTTGTATGAGATTATGTTACCCAAATCAAACAGATTTGGGTAAACTATCGCTTCAAGGGTGGATAGCCAGACCGGAATTTTGGTGTAATTGTGAGATCTAATTTTTTTCCAAGTATTAAGTAGCGCTTGCCTGATCCGATGTCTTTGAAAATGCGAGAAAAGACCTTGTTTCTCCGTCCATAGGAAAGCATGCCAGCCATATTGCAAATCGTGACCCTCTAAAGTTAATAGTCTTCTATTTCTCAAGATTACCCATTCTCTAATCCAGCTCAGGGCCGCGGCATGGTAATATAATTCCCAGTCTGGCAATCCAAAACCCCCATTTTCCTTCGTGTCCTGTAAATATTTCAATTTAATTCTTGGTTTTTTCCCCTGCCAAATAAAACTTAGTGATAATTTATCCAAATTTCGAAAAAATTTAGAGTCGAGTTGAATTGGGATATTCTGAAACAGAAACAGGATTTTAGGCAGAATATTCATCTTAATGACAGCGATTCTTCCCAATAATGAGAGTTTTAGGTTTCCCCATCTTTCCAGATCACCTTTTATTTGGTTCACTACATTATCATAATTATCCTTTTTGAGTGAAGTGCATCTAGCCGTAATGTTAATCCCTAGATATTTTATTTTCTTGACTATTTCTATATCCATGATTCCGGCCAGATTACCTTTTTGTTTATTGGTCATATTTTTAACAATCATCTTGGTCTTATTTCTATTTATTCGCAGTCCGGCAACCTCACCATATTTAGATAATTCTTCCAATAGCTTTGGTCCCGTCTGACATGGATCCTCCATAATAAAAACCAGATCGTCCGCGAAAGCTTGCAATTTAAAGGTTTCCTTTTTAATGGTTAATCCTTTTATCTTTGGGTCATTTCTTATAGTTCTCGTTAATACTTCAAGAGTCAATATAAAGAGCAATGGTGATAGGGGGCAGCCTTGCCGTGTTCCCTTTTGAATTTGAAACTTGCTAGATGCTTCCCCATTAATAATTATTTTTGCTTCCTGATTGTCATAAATTGCCCTAATTATATTTATAAATTTTTCACCCATATTCATAAAGCTAAGCTGTTGGCACAAAAAAGGCCATTTAACGTTGTCAAATGCCTTTTGGGCGTCTAAGAAAAGTAATGCCATCTGTTGTTCGCTATGTAATTCATAGTACTCCAATATATCTAATATTATTCTAATGTTGTGCTTAGTGTGTCTCTTAGTGAGAAAACCATTCTGATCTGCGTGTATGAAATCATTCAGAAATCGTTTCAATCGTTCCGCTATAATTGATGTAAATATCTTGTAGTCCGAGTTAAGAAGTGATATGGGTCTGTAATTTTGGATTAATGTATGGTCCGTGTTATCTTTCGGGATAAGGGTTATGTTTGCCTCTAGCCAAGATTTAGGCGTCCTTGCGCCTTCTAATACTGCGTTAAATACCTCCACTAGGGGTTGAGCTAGGATATTTTGTAATTCTTTATAAATTTCTGATGGAAGACCGTCGGGTCCCGATGCTTTATTATTCTTTTGTGCATTAATAGCTTTTATCACCTCAGATAGTCGAATTTCCTCATTTAACATATTTCTGGTATCTTCTGTGACCTTGGGTAGTTTGGCTCTTTGAAAATATTCCTCCATTTTCTCCACACTTGCCTGACTATCTTCTTTGTATAAACGTTCATAAAATTCCTGGGCTATAGTTTTTTTTTTTTCCTCCTGGTGGAATATTCTCCCTTCCTCATCTTGTAATTCGTGAATCCAGTTTTTCCCCTTTTGTTTTCCCAATTTATATGCTAGCCACCGGCCCGGTTTATTTGCATTTTCAAAAAAATTTTGTTTCGTGTTTCTCAATTGTTGGGCTAATTTCTCTTTGTCTAGAATGTTAAGTTTGTGTTTAATCAGATCCATAGATTGCTTGATATTCTCTTTTTGTGGATCTTGTTGGAGTATAACTTCTAAGCTCTTATATTCCTCTTCTAATCTTTCCTGTTGTTGTCTTTTCCCCTTGTTTTTATATACCATATATGCCCTCGCTACCCCTCTCATCATTGCCTTAGCTGTATCCCAATTGTTTTGTACTGAGGTGTCTATAGCTTTATTTTCCTTAAAGAAAAAACTTAGTTCTCTCTCCATCTTAGATTTGAATTCGTCTTCTTTTAAAATTGCTCTTTGGAGCGTCCATCTGGGTATTTTTTTGGAGCCTTTCCAGATAAGTTTAATAGGATTGTGATCTGCCCAAGTACCTGTCGCTATATGTACCTCGTCTATTTCTGAACTAATTTCTTTCGTCATCCATACCATGTCTATTCTAGACCATGAGCTATGTCGGTTGGAGTAATATGTATATTGTCTAGCCTTACGATTTCTTTCCCTCCAGACATCTTGGATATTTAGTTCCTCAGCCAAGTTGAGAAAAGATCTCGGTAGAGTTCTTCTCTTCTTTTTCCTAAGCGTCTTTCCCATATAATCCAAATTTGTATCTAGGATAGCATTAAAATCTCCTATTAAACAAATCTCCTCATAATCAATGCTACATATCTTATTGTGAAGTGTTTTGAAAAATTGTTCTTGGTTATGGTTTGGGGCATATATCTCTACCATCATGACCTTCCTGTGATTTATTATAACCTCAACTATCAGTATTCTACCCTCTTTATCGTTATAAATTTGTTTTGCAGTCAATTTTGGGTTTACATATAGTGCCACTCCTCTCTTTTTCTTGTGTCGGTCTAAGGAAACGAATAGGTTCCCTATTCTTGGTTGTACTAACAAATATTTTTGTTGTTCCTTTATATGGACTTCTTGTATTGCCACGATATCCAATTGTTGGTGAATAAGCCTATTAAAAAATTTCCGCCTTTTCACTGGCGAATTCAATCCATTAATGTTCACAGACATAATACTACACTCACCTCCCTTCATCTTACTTATTTCTGGTTTTTGTGGATCTCGTGATTCGGGGCTCTCTCTCTTCCTTGTCTCTAGTTCCATGTTTCTCTGTTAACTCACCGGATTTGTTCCTTCTATCCTCTGTAGCTAAGATCTTCCCATCCATTGCCACACGTATTGTATCTCTTTCTCTTACCTCCCTTCCATCTTGATCTTCTAAATCTGCTTCCTCTTGGCTATGGAAGTGACGTTTATAGAAATCTTCTGCCTTCTCTATCGTGTCCAGTCTATGCCTTCTATCCTGCCACGTAACTAGAATACCCTCTGGAGTTAGCCATCTAAAGTTTACATTTTCTCTTATTAATTTAGATGTTAAAAATTGATAGCCGCGTCTCAGATCCCTCATCCTTTTAGGTATCTGTTTAAGGATGGTGATTGGTTGGCCCCGAAATTCTAATGGTTCCTCTCTAGATCTATGCAGAAGCTCATCCCGAATTGATTTTTTAACTAACCTTACATGTACTTCTTTTGGGAGGTTGTGCCTTCTCGCATAATTAGTTTGGACCCTGTATGTTTCATCAATTTCCGCCAGCATTTCCTCCTTCCCTACACCGAGTGTCTTTGCCATCAGTTCTGCCATCATGACCAACAGATCTTCCCCTCTTTTTTCTTGAACGTTTTGGAAGCGTAGATAATGAGCAGCCTTTTCTGCTTCCAGAAAAATAACTGTTGTTTCTAACTCCTTATTAGCCTGAAGGAGTGTATCATTTAAATCGTCTACTCTCTTTTCCTCTTTTTCCATTCTAGCTTCCATATCTTGAAGTCTTTGTTCATTTTTGACTAATTGTTGTTGAATCCCTTCAAATTTATCATCTATCGCTTGGATCTTCCCCTTTAATTCACCAGTGTCGTTTCTTATTTGGCCTATTTCTCTCTTCATCTCCTCGTGATTTTTGGCCATTGCCTCGTGTAGGTTTTGCAAAAGGGCATGTAAATCTTTAAAGGAATTCGAGTTAGATCTTTCCCTTTGCAGCATATCCTCTATAGATTTCTGATTGGAGGGACTTGAGGCCATCCCCTGTCCCTGTGCTGCCGCCTTTTTGCCAGCGCTAGGCTTAGTTGCTCCCGAAATGCTTGTCATGTTTCCCCAATTATAGCAGCGTTTTATCAATGTGTAATACCCTGAGTGTTATATAAACCTTTTAACTCTATGACAAAAGATATATAAAACAGTTACCACCAGATACTTATTACCAACTAAGCAATTTATATAATAGAATTCTATAGTATGAATATATTCAAAGTCACGTTCTTCTTCTTTTTTTTTTTTCCCCGTTTCCGGCGCAGAAATTGGCACCTTTTCCGTCTTCCTCTGCTGTCAAAGACCAGTAGGTGTCCCACTAAACAAACCTCCAGTTACTAAATTGCTAAATCAAATGGCCGCCCGTGACAAGTAGAGTAGGGTTTCAAAAGTTTCAAAAGTTCACGAATTCAAAATTTACCAGAATAGACCAGACTAGACCAAGCTGATCGCTTTCCACGCCCGACAATCCAGAGTTCAGTCTCTAAGGCTCCAAAGCTCAGACTTTGACCTGTTGTAGTTTATCTCCAGCTAAAATGCAGTCATATAGTCTTCGGCTTTCTTTCCCTTGCTGTTTTTGCCAAACGCCTCCCTCAAGACTTCTATCGCCGCTTATTCCCTCTCCATGAGGCACCCACTTCGAACCAGTACCTCTTTCACAAGCGCTTCCTATTTAATATTCGGATACACTCTCCGTCAGCTCCGCTCTACCGTTGTCCCGCTGCTTACGTGCTAGCTCCGTCCCTCTGTCAGATCTTCATGTCGGCCATTACTGGCCTCCTTCTCCCCGGTTCGCTCGCATCAGACTTTCTCCGGATCTTCAACACGAACCGCCGCTCATGAAGGTTCTCCGGGCTGCCTGCAACTTCGGATGTCCCTACAGGGCCTCCTGAAGCTCCGAAAAGCCCCCGCGAACACTGGGTGAGAGGTTGTGCGTGGAGAGAGCTCCGTTCACACAGCCGCCCGCTCTGACAGTTGGCTCCGCCCCCCCTCTCCTTTTCTTTTCATTTTTGTCAACTTTAACTATTTTAATGTCACTATTTTAGTGTTTTAATATTTGTATAGTTTTTAATTATTGTAAGCAGTAAGAGATGGGTGGCATATAAGTTGAATAAATAAATAAATAGATTGAAGTGGTGATAAATGTCATAAATAAACCAAGTAAAATATGATCTGAGTCCACATTTTCTATGTTATTGGGGTTAAGACAGCTCCTCCTTTTCTTAAAATCTTTTTTAAATCCAACTGTGTACTCAAATATTCTTGTCACCCTATCAGTGAAACTTGTTGTAAGAACAAATTCAAAGCTTCACTTTCAGGACTTTGCAGCAATCGTCTTAGAGGTTTCACATAAAAACAACTAATAACAAAACTGAAATACTTTCTTCACCTCTTTTATTTGCAGATAGTGAAATTATTCCTCCTGATTGCCTCCGTCCAAGATCCTTCACAGCTATCCGCCGACCCTCATTGCGCAGAGATACTGAGGATACCCGTCTATCTGTGAGCCTTTGTGATCTCAACTTGCAGGAGGACAATTTCCATGTCATGACTGCTATGTGTCCTATTCCACAGAATTCCCTCAACTCTCAGCATTCCCACCTCCTCCCATCTCAACTTGAAAGTGACCTTCGCTTCCATCAACTCAGGGGAGCCCATATTAAAATTCTGGATGACCAGACTGTGGCCCGTCTGGACCATGCTCGAGACGAGAGAACTTTGGTTTTTACCAGCAGGCCACTTAGAATCAATGAGACAATATTTGTCAAAATCAATAAGTCCAATACTTCGCGTACTGGGACACTGTCATATGGGGTAACCACTTGTGATCCTAGCACTCTGAGACCCAGTGACCTTCCTTATAACCCAGAGTCTTTAGTTGATCGAAAAGAGTTCTGGGCAGTTTGTAGAGTGCTTGTGCCTCTCCAGAGTGGCGATATCTTGGGATTCATGGTGAATTCAGAAGGAGAACTTCACTTGAGTCACAATGGAGCAAGTGCAGGCATGCAAGTATGCGTGGATTGTTCCCAACCATTATGGATGTTCTTTGGTTTACATGGAGCAGTGATGCAAATTCGTGTCCTGGGTATGTTTGTCTCTTCTTATATGCATGCTGTTATTTTGTCAGTGAATTAAATGAGCAGTAGCACTAAAATACTGTATTGTGCAGGCAGTGGTGGGATTCAATATGTGAACAACCAGTTTTCTGTGTGGATGCCGCTTTCGGAAGTACATTCCGGGCCTGGACAACAAAAAATTAGCTACCGTTTTTGCCGAAGTGGTGCGAACTGGCTGAATTCCACCTCTGTGTGTAGGAAAGAAAGGTTCCTTAAATTATGAGATCTATTAGAATGAGAAGACTGAAAAGGCATTTTTTTCCCAGTCCCTTCAGTTTCAGCCAAATCTGAGCTTTGAGTCAGCAGATAGTAATTATTATTTATTCTGACATCAAAATGACTTTCTTTTCCAGTACCAGTAAAATGTAACAAAAATAGTTTGGATAAAGACCCCAATTTACGTAAAAGTGATAAGGAATAAGACTTAAATATATGATTTTTGTGACTTATGCTAGTAGTTTTTTTTTTTTTTGCATTGTACCAATTTTGTGACAGGCCCTATTGCATTTCTCAAATTTCCAAATGTATCTACACAGTCCTAAGCAGGTTGAAGTTACTTTTACCCAAAGGAATATGACTATGGACTTTTGATGCTTGTACAATAATTGGTCCTGAAACCAAACTTAATGTAATTCTTATAGCCATAGCCCTAAAATATTCTTTCATCTGTAATTGTAATCATAATAATGTATAAGAGATGTATTTTCTATAAGTTAATAATTTGATGTAGTTGAAGTGAGTATTTTTTTGCAAGTAGTAGAATTGGCTTTTTGGAAATATATTTTCATCCTCCACAGATAATAGAAATTGAGACAATGGTATGATGATGTCATTAGACTGGTGAATTTGCTTTGCTGAAGTTGTTTCTACGATGTATACTAAATCTAGCAATGGTTTAATATATAGATTTTGATTGCTGTTTCATTTTTTTTTTACAAATATGCCATCTGGTGAAGGTTCTGGATCACAGAAAAAGGATGGTAGTGCTGCATAGTACAGTATACAAGGTTGTCCTCCTATATACAGTGTGTGTGTGTGTATGTATGTGTGTATGTATGTGTGTGTGTATGTATATATATATATATATATATATATATATATATATATATATATATATATATATATATATATATATATATATATATATATATATATATATATATATATATATATATATATATATATATATATATATATATATATATATATATATATATATATATATATATAATTTGTTTTCGTAGATTTTCACGGGTACAGGTATGTAGGTCTTGGTCTTGCCGTATTCGGGTGTTTTCCCGTGTAAGATTGAGGGTGTCTTGGCGACGTTTCGACGAGGTCTTTGCTTGTACAAAGCCGAAGACACCAGCCTGTGCTCCAGAATACTGAAGAACTGGAAGAGTTAATAAGAAAGGGAACAGACCACAAAAGGCTAATGTTCAGCTGCACAAGGGTGGAACTTTTTGTTGGTGTCAGATGCTTTTTTCTAAAAGGACTCTGTAGACTTCAAACAGCATATTAGACCTATTGCAGAGCCTGTCCTGCTAAGCACGTATATCAACTGTTCTCCATATGTAGTGTAGCTGCAGGATCTCTTTGCTTTCAATTGATCAACCATTACAGAGATACTGCTGTGCTTATCACTGAAACAGCCACATTTCTTTTAAAATTCCCCTTTCAAGGACTGTAACAGGCTCTTTTAAAGAGCAGATTAGAATGAGTCCATCACAAGGAGAGTTTGGCAGATGCAAAACTGTGAAATGTTCTTAATGAATCTCTTTGTCTCATATTTTCTTTCAGGTGCTTTCTCCAGGTTCTAGGAGCAATTTGGCAATATGGAAAAATGGATTTTTTAAAGAGACAGGAATTTATTAGAGCCATCTTTTGAGGCACATTGCTGAAAGGCAGACAGCACTTTCGTACTTTGGTGGGAATCAGTTTAGAAGGACCTTTTGGAGAATAGGATTTTGCCACATGTCATCTGCCTTTGGTCTATCTTAGAAAGGAATTAGCCAGATGTGTGAAATACTGACTGACCCTATCCATCAGGTTCATGTTGTTCTTTTTCTTTGCATATTAGCCATATATTAGTAATGATAATTTGAAGATACAGAAATTTCTAATAAACCTAATCTTCAGATTTCATCATTAATATACATTTGACATTACAGAGTGTCCTAACTTTGACTTCTGTGGCAGCATCATTTACAGTATCATTCATGTAAATTTGAAATTGCTTTGTTCTTCTGACAATGGAACATTTCCTTTGCAGACACCCATGTATCTTCTGAAAAAGCTTAGAGTTTTCTTGTTCTATACTGTATTTTTTTTATTCATTAAGATGTTTTTGCAAACCATATCAACTTGTTTTAGTCTGGAATAAGCATTCATATTGTTAATAGAAGGTAGGGAGCAAAGGAAAGCTGGTTCAAACTGAAGTTCATTTTAAAATATCTAATTCAGAAATGCATTTCAGCATAACATTTGAACATCATGAGTGATGGAATTGAAATAACTAAAGATTTATTTACTGCAGAATCTGACCTTGAGATTCCCAAGTTATGTTTTTCAGAGATTTTACAAGGTAACATGATTCATAAATTCTTCCTTGGATGAAGTTTTCATGTGGTTACTCATTTCTCTCTTGATGTTATCAGTGGTTTCAAGAATATAGATACATTCCAGCTGTAGTTTTAAACAATGAACTGCATGTAATAACTGGTTGTCCTGGGTAAGGCTATGCATTGCACCGGTATCTTCATTACTACCAGAGTGATTCCAGAAGTGCTATGTATCAAATATGAATGAGAACCTGTTTCCACTTGCAATTCTTCTTTAATTATTATCATTCAATCTGATAGGAACCATAATGTTGTCATGAAGCATAACTCAGCGACAAGTAGATATTTTGCATGAACAGCCTACTTCCATAAAATGGCAGGAAAGGTCTTTTTCTGATTCTGGAGACTGCTGCTCTTCAATACAGATTAGATGGTTGGGTTAAGGCAGGTTTTAACAGCCATCTCTGGAAATCCCAAAAAGCTTCTGTAAATAGGTAACCCCTCTTCCAGCCTCCAGCTTTTAATGTTTTACCCAAGTATTTTGTGGACAGCAGTTGATGAAAGACCCCTGTACATTTATCCTAGCCAGGAGATCCTCCTCTTCCCTTTCCGTCACCAGTTCACAGGGAAATGAATGGGGTAGACATGACAGCTGGTGAAAGATTATTGAAGAGGATAATAAAAATGGTAAGTTACAGTGAAGAAATTTTCAACCAGTATATAAAATTTAACATTTGTACCTCTGGGAGAGTAGAGTGAATAACTATCAGAATCAGAACAATAAAATAGTCTTGGGTGAAACAGAACGTTACTAATTAGTGAACTTGTTCCCTTAATGTTCCCTACATCTTAAGCTTGTATAGAATAAATTGGATACAGGGTGATTTGCCATCTTTCTGAATTTATTTGTAACTGACAGAACATATAATGTGTACCTATTTCTTCCATGAATACCAGAGTTGGTTGACTTTTCTTTTGCTTTCTTATAAGAGTGACAGAATAGACTAAACTTCTTAATAACTGCCAAGTTTGTACTTTCAGCAAACTGTACAATACAATAACACATTTTTATTATGTTTACTTTTGTACTTCGTTGTACTGCCTCCTCTACAAAAAAAATTCACTCTTTGTGTACTTGTGAAATCAAGGATTTTTGAAACTGCACCCAAGCTGCCATTACATTGATGTATTGGGATTGCAGTTCCTAGAACTCCCAGCCAACGTAAACCTCAGCCAATTGGAAAATTACTGCACTACCATGCCTGATGCTTTTTTTAAAAAAGTAGATCCCTTTAAATTGTTTGTGATACTCCAGAGGTCTTAATCCACCTTTTACATCCTTGTTATGGGATAAGCTTTAGCTGTCTACAATCCACCATTACTTTGCAGACAGCAGACCATTCATAAATGGTCAGTAGATGTGACATTGATGAAACAAAATGGTCTTATCATTAGCTTACAAATACCAGACCATTTTAGTCATATGTAACAACTGTTATGTAAATAGTAAAGGTAAAGGTTCCCCCGCACATGCATGCTAGTTGTTTCCGACTCTAGGGGCCAGTGCTCATCTCCGTTTCAAAGCCAAAGAGCCAGCGCTTGTCCGAGGACGTCTCCGTGGTCATGTGGCAGGCATGACTACATGCCAAAGGTGCACAGAACGCTGTTACCTTCCCACCGTAGTGGTCCCTATTTTTTTACTTGCATTTTTTACGTGCTTTCGAACTGCTAGGTTGGCAGAAGCTGGGACGAGTAACAGGCACTCACTCTGTTACGCGGCACTCGGGATTCGACCTGCCAAAGTTCCGACCTTCTGATCAACAAGCTCAGTGTCCTAACCCACTGAGCCACCATGTCCCTATGTAAATAGCCACAATGAAAAAATATTATTAACACTATTTGTACCTTAAACATTTTATTTCCTTATGACCTCATTATTTGTTTCCATACACCACTGGACAATGAATGTGCACATATTCTTTCCTACAAGATAATACTTCATACATCTGATGAACTTGTTTTTAAGTGCATTTTCCTTTTGTTGCAATATACTATCATAGTTATTTCTCTGGAAACTACTCTTTCAGCAATGACATGAGTCTTTTTTTCTGTAATATGATTACTTGTTTAACTCTCTTCAATTTGATATACACACTGTTTATTTTTTTCTTTAGATGCCATACTTTAAGAAATCTCTTTGCCCAAAACTGTATCAGAGTTTTACAGCTCCTTAGCACATATCTGCTCACATGTTTTACTATGCACATCTTCCATTCACTGAAGTGTCTGCTGAAACAAGTTCTAGTCAACATCAAAACACGGTTTTCATCAAAAGGGCTCCAAATGTCTAGAACACCAAAAAATGGTGCAAGGAGGTACAGAAAATTGTAATTGTAATCTGTAATTTTCTAGTCCGGATGTGGTGGATTTGTCCTTTTGAACCAAATTCACAATAAGGCATCTTTTAAAGGCTTTTCCTATTCCCCTGAGGTTTGGGGTTTTTTGGGGGGGAGGGGGAAAGGGTTGGGGTTTTTACCTAAAACAGTGGATGCAAGTGGAATTATCATTTTAATTTCTAAAAATCTCTGATACATTGGAATTATTGTGGAAGATTAAATAACTTGTTAAATGAGATGTTATCTCATTTACTGTAGGCCAAACATGATTGGAAGACTTTTGGTTACATATTTTTTGTTGAACATTTGTAGCTGCTGTTTAGTCTTTCTCTTTGCTGTGTGTATATTAACTGTGATGAAGTCTGTCCCTTGCTATGATGTTTACAGTATACAGTTTAATTCTTTTCAATTGAACATATTGTGAAGTAGGGAGGCAAGGATAGGGAGAATGTGTGGCATATCCAGAACATTTGGATAACACTTGCTGGAAGGAATTGAGCCTTGTTTATACAGGTCTATGAATAGGACTGCAGCAAACTACTCCATGATGTTGATAGGGACAGAAGAGAAGTTGCTTAGAAGCAGTAAGGAAACTATTATGTTGGAGATTATTCTGAGCTGACCATACTGTTCCCATCCTGTAAGAGTTTCCCAAATCTCCAGGATAAGTTAGTATGGCTAGAATAACTTTATAGTTCAATCACCATAAGCCTTTTTTTGCAAATGCTCCAAAGCCTCCAAGTTAGTGAGCATTGTAATAGCAGAAAAATAAGCATTTTCTGGCAATATCCTAGACCCTAAATGCTTGATGTGTGACAATATCTGCAGAAAATTAGGAGTTGAGGTTATTATTTCCTTTGTGCATTAGACATGAGGTCAACACAGTTGATGCCTGTTGTTGTTATGCAACCAATTCTTTTACTTTAAACTTATGTGCAAACCATAATATTATTTAATAAACCAAGGTTAAAAAGCAGATCATTGTATCATATCTTAATTGGAATTGCTTCAGGAAGTTGAAATAATAACTTATCTCATAAAAATCTTTGGTTGAAAACTTATGTATCTGAACGGGATTTTCTGGCTCCTTTTTAAACGTCCAAACCTGTTCCATTAGTGGTATGGCTTTTGATGAGTGCAGGTTTAGCTTTAAAGAAAGCAAGATGAGATTTCTTGAATATCAGTTTACAGAAACAAGAATGCAAGTTGACATTCAATGTATGTTGCTTTTACATTGTAGTAGTTTTAATCATTTCATCATTTCAATGTAAATATAGATATGATATTTATCATTATGTCATGAAATTTGGTTCAAAAATTTGCTTAACAAATGATTGTTCTCCATAGTGAATTTGTATTGGAAGGAGAGGAATTTAATCCTTTTCTTCCAGTACAGTCTTGGTTTAAATTGCTTCACTTCCACATCTGCTGTCTGCAATGGGAAAATGAAGCCAAAACTGACCAATATGTGGCTTTTGCAAGCTTGTTGGCATCCATCTGAATATGACGAACCTTGGTGTACTCCCTGGACCAGGGCCTTTTCCACCAGCTATTTGAATAATCTCTGCCCATCCTTGAGTCTTGCAGAAAACTATACTGATGAGATTTGTATCTCTACTGCTGATCTCTATTTTGCCTCTCTTACCTTTTTTCAAGTCACCATCAGTCACCTGACTTTTCTCAAAGAGAAAAGGTGGCAATGTCAAATAGATTTTATATATGCAAAAGTTTTGTTTAGATCCTATTGGAATAAGTGTGAGGGTGCTACTTTAAGGTCAGTATAATTAAAGATTATTTTAATGTGTCTCATTCATGGACTTAATGATTCTTTTAAAATAACACCCAAGTTGACAATAAAATGTCATCTATCAAGCCATGCTGGGCAAGTTGTTTCTTTTCAATTGGGGCAATGCAGAGTTGAAGGAATGTATAATCTAGAACAGATGAACATTTGCTTGCAAATGAAAACAGAGTCCGCTTGTGAAATTGATGGGGAATAGTTACCCTGGCTCATATTTTAAGCTAGAGGCTATTGTCTCCTCATTCCTTTCTTCTTTCTCATTATTGAACTGATGGTAATCAGTTAACATTTTAAAATTATCTACAAAAGCAGAGCCACATTAACTGCCAAAAGAAAATAGTCAAGCACTGCCAGGATTGGCCAAAATGTTAATGAATGGTCCATTAGAAACAGCTGACTTTTGTCTGAACATTGTCCTCAGTGATCTTGGCATTTTGAGTGGTTTTACTGATTTTATTACCTTCCCTCTACTGCTTTCCTTTTTAAAATGGTAAAATTAAAATGAATAGTTTTGTGCTACATCAAGTAAGACAGAAAGTTGAAATAGCTCCTGTAAAGTCAGTTTATTATTGTGAGATCTGTTTCTGAAGAACTGACTTGTGAATGTGATTTGGATATTTAAGTATTTACTGATAGATAAAATACATTATGGAATATAACTGAAACTGTAAGTTCCACATTAGTGTTTAGGTTTGCTAGACTTTAATTCACAAGACTGCCCTTATATATTATTCACAGAAAGCAAAACAAGTCATTTTGTGAAGAGCAAAGTATAAGCATTATCTTCAGAAGGAATGAAATTTTTCAAAAAGTACAGTGACATTCACATTATAGATAACATAGTTAGATGGTGTGATATTGTTTCAGTAATTACAGAGTTAACCCTTTGGAATCTGGTCCAGGCTATGTTTGTACCTATCTGTTTTCAAACTTGTAGCTGACTTTTGCATGCAATGGTAGGTTTGCCCTCTCAACTGGGAAGATAATCATGCAGGTCTCCAATCTTTGCTCCAGTCGTTCTTAATGGAATTCCAGTTGAATAGTGATTGTAACCTTTGTCCGACTTGCACAGAGTCAAAAACTAGGAGAAAGTTAGAACATAAAATAATAGGGTTGGAAGGGACCTTGGAGGTCTTCTAGTTAAGCAGGAGACCCTCTACTATTTTGGATAAGTGGTTGTCCAATCTCTTCTTGAAAACCTCCAGTGATGGAGTTCCCAGTTCTTTTTTAATTTAGTATGTTGCTTTCCCATATTGCTCATTTTTCTGATGGATTATTTATTTAATTTAAAAAAAACTATTTGTGCACTATTGAAAAGCTGAAGCAATCTTCTTGTCTTTTATTCAGCTTTCTGTTAACCCAGATGAAAGTATTACAAAGTCCTACATGCCTGCAAAGCATGTTGCAGTACTTGTTCATTTTACACTACTTGGGAGCTGGGGTGAAATTTTTCTGCATCAAATGACAAATGGAATAATACACTCTGGAACCTGTTAAACAATCCAATAATGTGGGTAGCTCAGGAAACATAAAATAGTACTGTAACATAAAAAACAGGTCTGCCAGGCTTTACACAGGTGATATTCTGTATGTCAGGCTAATGTTATAGCCACAATGGTACTTTGGGCCTAGATCCAGCAAACAATATTGAGTTAAATGTAAGAAAATGCAAGAAATGATTGGTTGTTATATTGCATATAAATATTATAACTTATATATACAAATATAGCTTGACTTTATATAGAGAGGAAATTGGTGCTCACATTAACATCATTTCTATTTTCCTAGATTTTTAATGAGTTTTTAACTGTATTTTAATTCATCTTGTTTTAGACTTTGAATGACAGTCTTACTGTTGCCTTCTTTGCATTTTTTGCATTTTTCATTTTACCGGTTTTTATTTTATTGTATATGTTTTTATTCAAATTGTATATTTTAGTATGCTTTTCTGTAAATAGTTCTAGACAGGTTTTATTTTGGGGTGGTTTAAAAATAATAAGTCTGTTAGGCATATGGTGATTGCCTACATAGTTGGGTTGAAAATATATAAACCCTGACCCGGCGCAGATCCCGTTGGGCTCCATGGTTTTCTGTGGAGCTCCGGGAGATGAAGCGTCGGAGACGGGGTCTAGAGAGCTGTTGGAGATCCACCCGATCCGAATCTGACCGATTGCAGTTAAGAACCTTTATAAGGTCTTATCTTGCGGCGATAAGGACGGCGAAGGCTAATTACTTCTCTGCCCTTATCGCATCCGCAGATAATCGCCCGGCCGCCCTGTTTAGGGTGACTCGCTCCCTTCTTAACCAGGAGGTGAGGGAGGACCCCTTGCAGGGGCGGGCCGAGGAGTTTAGTCATCATCTGACGGACAAAATCGCTCAGATCTGGGCCGGTCTGGACTCTGACTGGGCAGAGTCTGACGTGGAGGAATCGGACGGTCTTGAGCATGTTATCTGGACTGAGTTCGATCCTGTTTCCCCTGATGATGTGGACAGGATGATGAGGAGGCTGAGCTCCACCACCTGTTTGTTGGACCCGTGCCCCTCCTGGCTGGTTTATGCGGCTCGGGAGGAGACACGAGGCTGGTTCCAGGCAGTAATAACTGCTTCCTTGAAGGAGGGTGTCTTCCCCGCCTCCCTGAAGGACTCCTCTGATGACATAGCTAGAAATGTAAAGACATCTTCTGTACCTTTAAAAGAGGAAGATGCGATAGGAAAGATAAAAGAGGAAACAGAGGAAACACCAGTACAAAGCCCTGTACTACCTAGGCGTTCAACACGCGAAAAACGGCCACCAGATCGTTATGAAGCCAGTGTAATATGCCAAGTTGAGTTAGAGCCTTCTAACTATGATGAAATCAGGATGTATCCTGAAAAAGAACAGAAATCATGGAAAGCTGCAATGAATAGGGAGTTAAAGTCTTTGCAGGACCTTAAGGTCTACGAAAAAGCAAAACTGCCACCTGGTGAGCAAGCTATAGGTTGCAAATGGATATACAAGATAAAGGTGTAGATGGGACTGTAACCCATAAAGCACGTTTGGTTGCCCAAACTACTGAGGATTATGATGAGGTATTTGCACCCAGTCTAAGGGCAACTACTTTAAGAGCAGCTTTAGTGTGGGCGGCTAAAAACCAATATATAGTTAACCATGTGGATGTGGAAACTGCATTCTACCCTTCCAGCAGTCTCCTGGTTATGTTAGTCAATGTCAGTTCCTCTCTGGTCAGGACTTCCAAAGAAGAAATATACTCGTCATAACAAAGTCTTTCTTTCTTCTCTCCCCTCCCAACTCTGACACACTTATATAATCCACATATTTGAGGGCTCAGTTTGACTTTGAACCAGTCACTGTTTATGAGTCTAACCCACCACTGAGGCTCAGTCTTGTGGGGCTAAAAGAGTGGGAAGCCCACAGGTAAACCTTAAACTCTTAATGAAAAGAATGGAACATAAACATGGCATAGATATTCTTCCAGTGGTTCTCCATGCCTTATGCAGAAAACATTTCTATTGACCATGGGCAGGGTATCTTTGATTGGAGACATAACAGGCTGAATTTGAGACTTTAATACACTAACCATATGCTTTACTGATGAATAATATTTTGCCATTTGTCATTCTGTTCACTGAATGTTAGGATGTGAAAGTAGCTAAAGGTTATATAAACACCCTATGTAAACATTAATAAGGTGGTTTAGACCAAAAGGTCTATAAAACCTGGAGCAAATAGAATGCATATATTGGGTACAGGCTGTTCTTTCTTTCTTTCTTTCTTTCTTTCTTTCTTTCTTTCTTTCTTTCTTTCTTTCCATCCCCATCTCTCTCTCCCCCCTCTCCCCCCCTCTCTCTCTCACACACATCTGCCTATTTCTGTTCTCATTTCACACATCAGACCTTAGCATACTATATTAATTTCCTGCTTTTCTCTTTAATCAAAGGAGAAGACAAATAGCAAGGGCAGAGGTGAAAGAGGAATGAACTATCCACCTGCCTGCCATATACTATACAGTATATATTCTCTGCTTTCAGAATAATCAGTCATGTGTTCTAAACCCAGGATTGTTTCCTAGCAATTGCGTGAAGTCATTTCTTATTTTATTCCTACAAAACTTCCCAAACATATTTTTTCTGTTTTATCTGTTCCACAACTCTGTGAGAAAAACTAGGCTGTAGCAGTAGGACTGGCTCAAAGAAAATCAACAAACTCTGCAGTACAATGAAGGTGTGAATAGATGTGTGTTCCAATTATAGCATAACAGGGCTGTTTGAACTGCTGGATTATATTACTCTCTTTTACAGGTTCTACCCTCACGGCTGAACACCTAGGACCTTCAGCACCAAGCTCACCCACCCCATCTCCCAATTCATCTTCCATTCTCTGCAATGATGTTTCTGACCCTGTCCTATGTATGTCTAGTTCTGGCCCACTTGGCAGCTCACTCAGTGGTGAGTATTTCTCCCATAGCACCAAGTTGCATGCTTTCCAGTTCTGAATATTTCATTATCTTGTAAGACTGAAAATCCATACTCTTTTTTCTTTGTGATCACTCACAATGCGCAAGGAGCAGGAGTTAGATTCTCTCTCTCCACTAAAAAGAACAAAAGAACTCAATATTTATTTATTTATTTATTTATTTATTTATTTATTTATTTATTTATTTATTTATTTATTTATTTAAATACACAATATTTTAACAAATGGCAAACATTCAAAATATATGCAGTAGCAATATGGAATTAGCAAAGAGCACCATCTGTGGAGGCCCAGGCCCAGTGCAATGACTTCTGGTGCCATTTAAAAATTTTGGGTAACAACTTCCTTAATCCTACGCCTCTGAGTGCATTGGATGGGGTTGCTAAGAAAGTCCAAACCTGAAAGAGGTTGACACCAGATTAGCGTAATGCTGGGAATGATTGTGCATAAATATAAATGGAATACTTTTGGAAAAAGTGTAATTCCACTAAATAGGGTGACAATCCTTTCCCATGATTTCTTGTCAAATATTTATGCCATGAAATAGTATTTTTATATCAAAGGTATTCATATAACAGCTTTGCTAATGGATCAAGAAGGGGATCCTGAAGTTAGGCTGGACACTAAATATTTTTGTTAATAAATCGGTAGCAAAGGAGAAGAAAAGTTACTTCATTATGTATTTTGATAGTAAGAATAACATATTGTAAGCACTGAAAGATGTTTCATCTTCATATGCCAGAATTCAGAGCATAGTAAATCTGACTGGAAAAGTCATTGTAGAAAAAACATGTAATACAAAGTTATGAAAACAGTAGATTCTGAAGCTTATATATTGTTTCAGTAACGATCCAAGAGATTGTTATGTAGGTCTGTAGTATTTTGGAAATAACACACACATAACAAATGTACATAAAGAGAATTTAACACTTCTTTTGATTTGAATGTTCTGTCTAGTTTAGTATTTATCTATTGATGATGCTTTTTGGAAGTTTTGTAAAAACGTGGTCACATTCTCCATATTTTATCCTTTGGCCTAGAAATCCTAAGCTGATTACAGATTTAAAAAGTAAAAGTGTCTCTTATTTTGCAGGTACCGCTCCAAACTCTCCAATCAGTATGCCAGAATCCCCTCTTTCTTCTTCCATCTCAGGAACTTGGAATGATGAGTGTACTATCTGCTATGAGAATATGGTGGATACTGTGATTTACTCCTGTGGACATATGTGTCTGTGTTATACATGTGGGCTCAAACTCAAGAAGATGGCTAATGCCTGCTGTCCTATCTGTAGACGTGCCATCAAGGACATAATCAAAACCTATCGCAGCACTTAAAGTTGCATGGCAGAAGGATAGGAATTAGGAAGAGGATCTTCATAAAACTTAACCAGGACAAGGAAGGGGGAGGAAGTGGTTTCCTTCTTTAAATATGTAGCTAATTCTGAATGTGGTTAACCGTGGGCACAGCCTTCCCCCACCTGAAATTTTGAGGGCTAAAAATGTCTTCTTTCCTTGGCATCTAACAAAGTGCTCCTGTGAACATTTAATATGTGTAGCCAGCAAGAAAAGCTGGATTTCATGTCTACCTTTCCTTGGCTCCCCATTGCATTTTTTCCTGTTCTTTCTTTCCTAGTTGGATATTACAAAGATCAAAGAAGATAATAATGCGAAATAAGCAGATTTTCATGTTACATTAAGTGAACTAAATGAATGAAACAAGAGGAGTAGAATAAATCATTTCAGTGCTAGAACTACCTTCATGGGCAAGAGAGCCTCACATAGGATTTCCCCCCAGTTTTTCTAATCATACCAGTGACTGCCATATTCTACACGTAATTATAATGCAGCACATGCCGCTACTAAGGAAGACTATACTTGGATTGGTTTTTCTATGCTGTGCAGTGCACAGACGACCAGCAGTTAACCGTTGACTTTGATTCTACTTTCTGTAGTTGTCCTCTTCTACTTTTTCAAGGCAGCAGCTGTTCATATCTCATAAGCATGATATCACTTCCTTCTTTAATTATTTTCCTCTTTTACTGTTGCTTTCAACAGTTCATTCCACTAGGAAGTGGTGCTTTGGGAAAATAATGGTACATGATGTCAGTTTTATTTTTAATTTGTCATTGAGCCATTCATTATGTATCCCAGGTTTGAAAGAAAAGTAAATGATCAGTTGTATAATCTTTTACCAAAATGAATATGTGTTACACACTGGATTTATATTGTTGAAGGAAAAGAAATCAGGACCAAAATGGGTTTTATTTATTTTTAATTGCCTCTTTGATTTAATGAAGGATTCATACATGAAGAATATGTTAGTTTCGCTTCTCCTAGAACTGTATATATCCTTGGCATAATTGAATTCTTGGAATTTTTTTCTGTCTCTGGTAACAAGTAATCATGTGATATTTTATGTCATTTTCAGTAGTCCATTGTTTTCTTGTTTTTAAGCTGTTCCACTTAACAAATCTTAAATCAGAAGTTGCATTTCACAATTAATATATTCCAAATGAGCTAACTATGTCTGAGATGGTTGATTGAAAAATGACAACTATCTCAAACCCTCGCTCACAATTTCAGTTCCCCAATATGGACAATCAAGGTTAATAGTTAATAGTTAAATTAAGATAGCAATGTAAGAAAAAATGATTGACATGCTATTTTTCATCCAGTCCGAATAATATTGTTTGGGCTGAACACTTCTAGTACATATGCTACAGTGCAGAGATTTTGCTGTACTGCATGGTTGACATATTTTATAATTAAGGTGATATTTCACAGAAAAAAAGCCCACTCCATTTTATATGACAAATTGGACGTCAGTATTTAAGAAGCTGCATTTTCTACACATTTGATATCTCAGTAATTAGGTATACTGCCATTTGGTTGTTTTTCATTATTATGATTGTGGAAGACCATCCAAATCCTCAATTAATGTTGTCTATCTTTGGGCTTCTTCAAATTACAGTACACGTGTGGTGTTTAACAGAAATGCCCAACTCATACTATGCTAGTCCTATATACTCCCACTTTCTGAAATTAATTCAAGTGCTGGACAGTTGTTACAAAAATCACTTTGAATGGTTGCAAGCACCCAATCACTCAACGTTGTAGTCTGGGAACCAGCAAGGATCTTGTAGTATCAATACAGATCAGAGCTAGACAAATGGTGCCCTACAGATGGTTTAGGTTTGATTTTCATCAATTCTACCAAGAATGGCCCAAAACAAGGAACTGTAGCAACTGCAGGCCCAAATATCTGGAGGACATTCAGTTGCATCTTTGGCCAGATCCTTATAAAGGGGACTAGTGTACAACCAGATAAGTTTTCATGCTACAGTTCAAGTCCTATGTAGATGGGAAACTCGTTCAGTGGGGTGAGAAATATGTGCCATTCCAGACTTTACTGAACCACAATTACTAGCAGCCTTTGGCCAGCATGACTTATGGTGTTGGGGGATGGTTGTTCAGTAGCATTTACTGGATTCTAGGTTCTTCTCTCCTATGTTATCATGCAAGAAACTTATTGCTGAACTAGTTACAGTTCTAAAATGGAAGAATTAGTTGTAAAGTGTTTGCTTGTTCCAGGAAATTCTGAAATGATTATGTCCTAGGTTTTTTTTTAAAAAAAATCTCATTAGTTTATTTAATGTAAAGTGGACATTAAATTTATGCCACTCCACTCAGGAATTCCACCTTGCTGTGTTTTTGCAAAGTCATTTGAACTAGGAGTTTTTGTTGCAATGATCTGAGTAATACAGCTGACAATAATATATGTCCTATTGCTATCAATGAAAACATCTAAATAAAAAATTCTAAGTTTAGATTGGAATCTTAAGCCACTTGAATTTGGCAGTGTTTCTGCTGAAATCAGTGGGACTTATTTCTAAATTAATATTATTAGGAACTGATTATATGTTTCCTGCAAAATTCATAAAGAAGTTAACATCTTACAGTATATATATTTGTGGAATTTTAAAAATTATACAAGTACAAAATAATGTTTGAATTGACAATTCGGTAATAATATTTTTTTAAAGATAGTAAAATTTCATGCAGAGCAAATTTGATCTAATAAAGTTTTTAAAGGGATATGCAACATTACCACTCACAATATTTTTTTTCAGTTATGTTAATGGAGAAAGCAGATCTTCAGACTTTTGTCTGAAAAGGCAGCAAAAAGGATTTTCTGGACATCAATATTTATAGGTTTCCTGGATATACCGTAATTGTGAATTGCAACAAACTAGCAAAGGCCAATCCAGGTAACAGTTGGAGATTATACATAATGTCCATTTCAAAGGTAAAACATTTTTGCCACAAAGATGTTTAGGCTAGCATGTTAACAACTTGTAATATTACTTATTTTTCTCCTTTTTATGGAATGCTGTTTTGATAGGATATGATGTTTGGGAAAATTTAACCATAAGCTTTGTGCTTAGCAATTACTTAATACATTATTATAGTATACCTGGTACTGCTGTTGTGCATGGGAAAATATTGGCTTCATTAAAAATGCTAGAAATTTACTAATTAGGACTGTGCAGCATTTTGGATTCAAAGGGGGAAAGAGTACTTTGGAGCACATTTAGGAAGTCAAATAGCATCTGTGATCAAATCCTTAAAATAGCTGCCTCTTTAAGTAGAGCATGAGTCCAGGAAAAGACATAGCAACTTTAATGATATTACTTTAAATTGTGTTCTGCATTTGGCATGTGAGTGTCTCATGTGCCCAAATACCTTTTCAATCCAAAATGCTGCAAGGCTCATCTTTTACATTCTCCCCATAATTTACATATAGTTTTGGCTATTAAACAATGTTGCAGACAAAAACTAGGGAAAATGTGCAAGAAAGGTATTATAGTCTGCTGGATTTTACATTTGCAATTCAGTCTACTTCATCATCCATTTGTTTGAATTACATTGATTTCTTTTCAATCTAGTCTAATGGAAGATTGAAGTAGTCTTCTGATTCTTGTAATGGTCATGGATTTTGATTAATGTATGAATATATGAGAAAGACCTCCCAGAAATAGGTCAAAATAATGGTCTTCGCTTTACATACCACAGTAATTTTTTTAAAAATGCACAAGCACAGCCTGAATGATATTAAAATTAAAAATGCATCTTTGCACACTAACAATTTCTCTGCACTTTTTCATGACCTTTGATATTTCTATAAATTGTGCACTAAGTTGTTCTTCTAACCTATTCCTAAGTGCAAAAGTAATGCTTATAAAGCTAAGCATTTCAAAAAAGTAATTTTTTTGTTGTTGGTGCATTCTCATTCATTCAGATTCCTATTTCTTCATATCACGGACATGAAGGAATGGGGCATGTGGGTGAGGTGTTGTTTTTTTTTTTACTCCAAACAGCTAAAGGTATTTTTTTTCTGTAGCACAAAGAATAACTTTAACCCTTAATTTAAAATTGCATATGTGTAAGTCAAGTCTCTTTTGAATTCATGTTGTCCCCTGGTGTCTTCATGGATTATGCATACATCTCTTCTTGAACACTAATTGTCTAATAGGTGCAGTTCAATTCAGCTCCTTATATTTAGCTTATTGTACTCCTAATTATATCACACCAAAGCAAACATTATAAATGCCTAGGTTGAAGAAAAAGTCTGCAACCATAATAATTAAGAGATAAGGAAAGATTGTTCTTACTTGAAACTATGGCCTGCTTTCCCCCCCTCAAAAATGACATTAATCCTCCAATTATCAATCTCCCCTGTAAATATCTTAACAATATATTTTTAAAAAAACATGTTAAAAAAGTCCAAAGTTATGAAAGGTAGGAAGCATATACTAGATACATGTGTTCAGGCCTTAAGATCAATTTGGCTTTTTGCCAGAGTCATGTGGCTGTTTGTTCCAAGAAAGCATGGGGGGGGGAGGAAAGAGTCAACAAAAACTCCAGCTGCAAACGCTCGCAGAACAGAACAGAATCACAGGAAAATAATGAGCCATCTGCTGTTTTCACTTGCTTGGCGTGCGCACATGTAGATCAGAACCCAGTTCCTAAGTACCTGCACTTGTCTACTAAGCTGCCTTTTCTCCACCTCCCCTCCATCAGCAGCATATGGAAACCAAAAATATATTTGCATGGTAGAAAACTACTTCAGGATGGCACTTGGGAGGGAAGAGAAAGAGAAGTACTAGAAGACAGGGAGGCTTCTCTTAACCATTATCATAAGGGTAGAACTTTATATACTGACAATGAAAGTGGGAACAGGTTTAGAGGAGCTAAAAAGGAAGATGAAGGCAAAGGCTTTTCGTGCAGGACAGGAGCATTTCAGGAGAACCCGCAGCAAGCTCGGGAGTTTGATTTCTTTTCCTCTGTCCCCCCCCCCCCCGTGTAGAATCTGAAATAATTCCTGTGATTCAATGTTACTGACAAGAAGATTTCAATTTTTAAATGCTTTATTTGTATGTTTATGTTTTGAAGAGAGATATAAAAGTTTGTTCTATTCAGTGTGACAGTTACATAGCTGTGAGTAAAGTTGATTTAGGTAATCTGTGGAATTGCTGGTGTGGCCTGCTAGTGGCGTACAAGGTAAGCAAGTAAGTGTCATGGAATGAGGCTATCAGCACACAGAGCTGCATGTAATCAGTTACCTGGTCATATGTACAGGCATTTGCATGCATAGGTATCAGATCACACAATTTCAAGGAGCTGAAAATGGTCCCTACTGTCTAGTCACTTCCTGACTCCATACACCTGTTCTTGCATTTTTTTTCTGAAAGGCCCACTAAGTATGGAACTAAAGACTATGGTTGCTGTGTCTATTGGGCATACACTTTCAGAAAAATAAGAAGCCATCCACAGTATAAATCGTGAGTTGCTGGTGCGGATCTATGCTGCTTGGAGCCCTTAATTGCCTTTCATTTTCAGGGGTTAAGCATTTTCAGGTGACAGTACAATATAGAGACTTTTTTAAGGGAGTTTTGTCTTCAGTTAATTTACTTTCAAGGCAGAAAGAGCCTTATTTTTGTTGTACAGAATGACATTTCTGGAGGTTTTGCTTCTTAGCAACATAATGCTTCTAGTAGAACAACATACATGTAGCAGCATTTTGATTATTTTCTACAAACTAAATTTAATAGACTAAGACTTTTATCATTACTGACAAATCAGAGCAGGTATTCGCAACTGCATGGTTTGGTATTCTGTAGAAATTAATATAATATTGATAAATAGTATTTATACATGAGGAAGTCTGTAAAGATGTCTAGAGTAAAGTTTCAGTTTTATTTGTTTTATAAATGTATTTCCTCTAAGAACTAATTCTAGTTAAGTTGCTTTGAGAATCTGAACATCCTGTTTTGTGGCCTTCTGGAGCAGAACTAAGATATCCCACTGACATTGCCTTCTTCTATTGTATAACTCAAGGCAGCGTGTTCTGAGCTCATAGATGGTTTTCCAGCCATGCATGAACAAGATTACATTCCTTACCTTTTGACAAAGTTGCTGCAATGTGCAATTAGATATCATGCTCTTAAGGACTTTTCAGTATTGCTCTTCTCTTATACCTCATGTCCAATAGCCTATTGACTAAGCTTGTTGTGCACTTAACTTGAGATTGCAATCAGTTGTGAGTTGTTGACACCCTCCCCATGCTTATCATCTGGTTTCTTTAAAATTCCTGCCACATATTTTGGCTTCATACTTAAAACATACAAAACAACAGGCAAGAAATAATGCAAACATTTAATGTTGAATCACTACCATCTAGTGGTTACTTAATGATTGGCACATGACATTCAGGATTACTCATAAAAATGTTTGAAAATGAAGGGACAAACTACCTATTTACAAATAGAATATGTGGCACATATCTTGACTTTTTCTCAAAGAAAAACATATGGAAGGAAATGATTGACTCTGTTGGTTAGTTTCAAAGGGATTCCCACTAAAACTGATATTATTCCTTCTGTTTCCATAATATGCTAGTTTACTTCAAACATATGCTAAGAACTTCAATTTTTGGCATAGCTGCTTGGAGATTTTTTAAATTATTAATATTACATTTTTATACCACAAATCACCAGAATTGCATGGCAGATTGAAATTAAACCAGTTTAATCTAATTGAAAAAAAAATAGTTTTTTTAGTGAAATCTGATGCACGATATGCAGTGTGTAGTTTGCTCTTAATTGGGAATTACATTTGTGCTATTAACATTTTCTTGTGTTAACTATCACTTACTGAGAAAAGAAAATCTTTGTTGTTACATATTTGTAACACAAATATAAATAGAGTAGGTGAGAATTACAGAATGTTTTCATGAATAAAAACTTTTAGATAAATACGGTAGTTGATGTGTTGGTCTCCAAGATGCTATAATACTCTGGATTGAATTGGGCATTTAAATTAGTCATGCGTACATTCATTCTCAATTATTTTTGTGGATTTATCTAAGCATGATTAAACCTGGATGTACTGTTTTATTTGTAAAGTTGATATTGTTTTGATAAGGATGTACTTTTATGGACAACAAAGCTTTTTGGTGGAATCTTAGATAATCCTTTCTACTGAAAATACTTTGCTGTCTATATGTCCGTATATTAATAACTGGCAGCGCCATATAGTGCATGCTTTAAAATTATTTGAAATAAGTGCTTTGGAAATCATGTAAGCATATTCATTTATTGAATTCTATGCGATTCATTAAAGCAGTCTGATTTTTTTATAAAAATGCCAAGAACATATCCATTAAAATTAATGCAATTTTTACAGAGTTGCCACTGATTTATATCTTTGTTTTAAACTGGAAAAAAATGTAGGGCTGCTTTAATCAATAATTTTCAGAATTTTGAAATGTGCACAGCCATTGACTATACACAAAACTTTCTTGCGTAAGGAGTGAACCCCAAGTCTTATATTTTATAAATATTTTATAGCCCCAAGCTTGTTCCAATAGATCAGGAGTTAATTTGAGGCTGTGGATACTCAATGTTTCTTGCCGACTCCAACAGCATTCTGGGAGAGGCAGATGTAGCTAGAGATTAGTCAAATCCCATAAAATGAAGGGAATAGGTATTTCACCCAGAGTGCCACAATCTTGTATGAAATTTTATGGGATTCAATATCCTTGCATGAATTCTCTGACCCGGAAATTGATACCTAAACTTTGGAACGTAGCCTCAGATACACCACATCATGCAGATACAGGCTGTCATAATCTTATTTCTGGTCTTTGGTGAAGGATAAATTAATCCTTCAGAAATATACAAGTTACACCTGCAAAGAAAAATAGGTTTCCCCAAATTTTCAGATAATGCTAGGAAAAATACAACATTCATCTGATTTAGATGAATCATTAAAAGTGAAAAGGAAGCTTCTCATATTCCTACCATTGCCTCATGTACAATGCCGCTAAGAAAGTATTCTGAATTACTTTTTTAAAAAGTTGCTTTTAAAGATTTCTAAAGATCCTTTCCATGCACATTGCCTTCTTCAGGAAGATTCCCCATGTCATGGTAATATGATAGTAAAGTTGTACTTGTTGTGAATGTCTTGTGTAATATAGGGGAAATCCTTTCAAGTCAAGTTTGACTCCTAGTAGCTTCATGGAAGTTTTTTGGGGAACAGATGGAGGATTTTTAAAAAAATATTTTATTCCCTCAAGTAACTCCCTCAAATATTCCCTGGGTTTGAATCTCCAATCCAAATTTAACTAGTACTAAGCTGATTTAGCTTCTGAGCCCAAAAGTTAGCTAGATGTCACTTGAGGCATTTTTAAAATGTTTTGTGAATTAGTTTTAGGTGATATTGATAATTCATTAAAAATCACTTGATGTTAAAGTGAAGATATTAAGTTTTTGTAACATGTTTATAATTTTTAAATGCTAGAAGAAATTAGTTGGGTAATAACTGGAACACAGTTGAAAGAATAAAAACTTTAACACTTCTGACACAGCAGACATAATGTAAATAATTGGAAATAATAAAAAGAAATACAATTTGCAATCATTTGAAGGATATGCTTTATTCCTCCCCTTTTTTTAAAAAAAAAGTATGGCCAGTTAAAACACACAGTAATGTCTAAATTGCAAATAACTTTTATGGGTTTTAAAGAATCTTTTTCCAAGGGTAAAATCTTTTTTAGTTAAACAGGACATTATGTCTTTGATTTTAAAAACAAACAAATATACACACAGGTAAAACTCAACGAGAAAAAACATAAATATAAAAATTAAAGTTCATATTAGCACCACCTTTGGTCCAAGCAATGAGTAAACTGGGAGATCACTGTGAGGTATAGTTAGTTATCAAGTTCTGTCTTGTGAGACGTTTAATATTGTGGTTTCATATTGCAAGAACCTGGGAATAAAACGAGGCTGCAGACTAGACTCTCTTGGCAGTGCCTTTAAAGACATCTACAAAGTGACTTCTTGTATGAATGTAAAAGCTGCAGTCTAATCACTACATATGATCTGAGGGCTGAATAATAAAAGATGCTGGCTGCAGTTCAGTTTATCTTTAGCTGCATATGACCTGAGAGTTGTGCCTTTGTATTCACTAGTTAAGATATAGCAAGGGATCTTGGAAGCACATCTCTTAATTTACCTATTTATCAAGTACCTCTAAAAGAATTATCAAAGGGCTTTCCTAGGTTTTTGTCCAGTTGGTACCTCATTTTTTTGTGTGAACTGTCGCATGTATGTAGTGTTTTTATTGTAGAGAAGCACAAGACTACCCTTCATACTTTGCCACATCATTTGCACAACTACTCTACTATGCCATTCCTGCAAATTCCAATGGAGCACCCCAAAAAGTTGAAATATAAATTAAAAAATACAAAGTTGAGCCGAACATGTCCCCAGATTCCTATAGTATACAATGACTGAAACTGACAAATCAACCCAATTGCCAACCAATACTAGTGCCAGATATCTACCAGAAATCTTTCCGTATTTCAATAATAATCAAATATATAGATGCCAATGATTATTGCAGCACAAAACTATAAAAAGATGCAACATTTTTGGCTGACCCCAAACGGTTCTTACAAATGTGACCAACAGTTTTGCAGAAAAAAGAATAATATGCAAGGATCTAATATTTTTCATCTTAACAATCTATTTTCTTCCACTTTTGAAAACAGTGAATATTATTGGGCTCTTTTTTTCTTGCACCCCAAAGTGCACTCCAAATTAGATTCCTTTCTGGATCCTTCCTTAATGCAAACAACTCAAAACACCTCAGTTTTCACTCTACACCAATATCTATTCTAACTTCAAGAAATGATCTTTCTTGGGAAACTAACCAAACAACATTTAGCACATCCTCCACCATCCATCTCTATCACACAGCTCAAGGACCAGCCATACATCCTTCTCATCTCCTTGTCAACGTACTTGTCTCAGACTTCTAACATTCTCTTTATTCTGGATAAAAACAATCACAGTAAGCCCATTAGAAAGACAGCACTGGTTTCTGTTTATTCATTGGAAGGACTGTGCTAAACCACATGAGTTACTTCATGCTAAAAAAAAACTCCAGTTCATTTTAGTGGTTGTTTTATATTGAAGAGAATTAAATTTGTTTTCTTCAAGTTTTTAGATCCTTACGAATCTTACTATTCTCTTAATTTTAGAACTTTTTAAACAAGATGGTTACTTTTTTGCACATTTTGGCTTTATACAACTGAATATATAACTGCAGTTTTGCAAAGCAAATTTTAATATGCTATGAAATGTGAGGGCAATAACTGGTTTTATCTTTCATTTCACTTCTTTTGAACAAAGCATTGTCCCTTAGTCTAAACCCTAAGGTTATACTGCATGCCATTTTCAAATCATTTCATTTTTTCCTCCAAATGTAAAAGACATTACTTCTTCCAATTATAGGCATTCATTAACTAATTTATCACACAATATAGAAATATCACATTTGACAAGTTAGTCCTTGACTTACAACCATTCATTTAATGACCAGTTACCTCACTGAAGTGACCCGACCTCTTTCACTTATGACGGTTGCAGCATTCCTGTAGTCATGTGATTAAAATTTGGATGATTGGCAGCTGGCATGTATTCATGACACCTGTAGTGTGTCAGGGTCATGTGATCACCTTTTGACAAGCAAAGTTAATGGGGAAGCCAGATTTACTTAATAACCATGTTAGTAATTTAACAACTGCAATGATTCACTTAACAAGTATGGCAAGAAAGGTCTTAAAATGGGGCAAAACTCACAATGGAAATTTTGGGTGCAATTGTGTTCATAAGTCAAGGAATACCTCTATGGGGAAAAAATAGCCTAACATAAAGAAGTATCACACAAATACATAGAAACAGAACTCATGAATTTAAAGATGGAGGGGGAGAGAATGACATATATATGCATATTAACTTATTTTTGGATCAATATTTTATTTAATCCAATCGGGCTTTCCTCAAGTCACAATCCAGTTACTTCTGACCATTAAAGAATACATCTATCCTCCATTTTGGTGTCATAATAAACAGGAGTCTCAACACAGGACAGTAGTGGCTGTTGTGCTGGATGTGAAACACATACAAAAACACCCTCAACAGTGTGAAACTTTCTGTTCATTTTTTCCTGAAAAACTGCACTCTGCACACAATTTAAACACCTCACGGGGCTAGCCCATCTGGCAAATTTAAAGGCACGGATGTATTTCCTTCTGTCCCTGCTAGGTTTACGTGATTTTATCACCCGGAAAACATGGATTTGAGTCAAATCAGATTGGGCTGTTCTGTCCCCAGAGTGAGGAAATGAATTCAGTGAAACTGTTCGATCACTTTACTTAACACAATTTATGCACACCCCTCACAAAAACTGGTTTTCCAAACTGCTGTTCTAAAAAACAAGTGGAGATTGAGGAAGATCAATTAAAGGAACTGGGCAAATTCATGGACTTCCAAGGATGCTTGAAAAAGGTCACTTGATTCCCAAGTCCTTGATTTAGAATTTACAATTAAACTAAATAGACGAACTGAGACACCAGCAATAATCCCACAAGTCTATCAGGCCATTTTAGAACTTGATAAGTTTTTCATGTACTTCCCATTAATCTGTACACATGTACTAAAAGCTTAAAGACCACTTCCCCACAATCCTCCTGAAAAAAAATATTTACAAAGACACTTATGCTCTACCAATTTGTACCTGTTAAAGGCCTAAGATTAGGTAAAGTACCCCCTGATTTAGCCATAAAATATACGGTTGGTTTTTCTGAGATCTGATTTTGACTATTTAGCAGCAAACTATGGTTGATATTTAATGTATTGTTAAAGTCACAAATTTTCTTTGCATGTGCAGAGTCTGAATTTTATCAAACTAAAAAATAGACTATTAACTAGAATATTCTAAAAGTAAACCTAACCGGAGTCTGTTGCACTCAAGTAATCAATGAAAATATAAAAGCAAGAAGGTAATGTTCCTTTGAGAAACACAGATAGCATGAAAAAAAGGCATCCTTGCCATCACTTCCCTAATTTAGAAAATTCTAGGGAGGGTATTTTGTTAAGCTATGCATTCCCATGTTAAAATAAGACATCCAGTAGATATGAAGTGGCTAACTTATAAGACTATTTTTGCTCATTCCTATTTGCTTAAAAAAGCTTATGTTGTTTATAGAAATGTATTTAAGAAAAGCATGTTTTATTGAAAACTTCAATAAAATTATTTATCTATAAAAGATTGATTTTTAAATGGGAAGAGGACATTCTTTTTTTTGGGGGGGGGAAATCAGTGAGCAGTGAAATTCACAGATCTGTTTGATTTTCTAATTTCATGAAGTATAGAAACGTCCCAGTTTCTGAAAACTGTCGCTTCTGGAAAAGTTGATTTACAGTTCAGGCTCTGCATGCATATTTGACATTTCACTCAGTCCGCTGTGATGAATTAGGTAAATGCTAAGATAATTTCTATAAAATCAAGTCTTAATGTGAAGCATAAGCACAGGCATTTTACTTTCAGTTACAATAAAGCTGGAAATAGTTTTTATCCAGCCACTTTATTTGCTATTTTAGTGATGATTGTGACCATGGGCTAATAAAGTTCTGGATCTTTTCTTCTTTTTAAAAAAGAAGAGATTAAGCTGCAACTTCATAGAAGTTTCCCTTTTTAAACAGTCTAAATCTGGAAGAGACTGAGTATTAAGATACCATACGATACAGACATACTCTATTTCAAGCATTTACTTCTTGTGTTCCATGAAGACTTAACAGTAAGTGCCCTTTGCCAACATGCCTTCAGCATGATAAACAGCAGCTACATATCAATTCAGGAGTAAATTCCTCTGACAGCAATGTAAATCAGTCAAGAATTTGGAATTTCTGCTTAAGTTAAAAAGAGTGCATACAGCTACAAAAAAAAGATGGAAAAATACTGAACATTGCAAAGAAAAGTTACAGCTGAACAGCCAGTGAATCAAGATGTCATACTTCTATCTGAATGTGATAAAGTTCTGCTGCCAATTTCAAAGTTACACAGCCATTTTTTTCCAAAGGTTTTCTTTCCTGCCTACTTCTGCTGTTGTTCAACTCCTCAATTCTCATGTTTTTTTTTCCTTAAGAGTGCATGATCAAAAATGACAGATAGTTAAAATCATACTGTGCATCCACTTCAAGTCCTGGATGAGGAACCTGTTTTTGCTCTTTCAATATTGCACTGATCCTCTATTTGGATACTCCACTGGCAATGCAAATATTGAATATAATGTAACAATAATTGAAAAAAACATAATGAACAAATTACACAAAATGAACTAAACTTAAATATTACTATTGCTATAGTAATGCTAGTAAATGCTAGTAATAATAATTCTTTTATCAGTTTCCCTTCCATTTTTTCCATAAATGACAGAAAGCAGTAACAATTTTTTTATAAATGGAGAGAAGCAATAAGTATAACTTTAAAATAAGCTATTCTAATAATCAAAAGTAGTTCTAAAAAGCACAATTTTATAATGCCATCGTCAAAATGTTCAGTGTTGTTTCTGAAAGGAAGACTTTGGAACCATTTCATTGGATCAAATGTAGTTGCTAATGCAGTATAAATGCACACGAAGTTGTTCATTTGTTTCAGCTTCTGTCAATGGGATACAAATCTGTTAAAAAAATTAAAGAGCCAATTTTTTCAGAAAGATAGTTTTCAGTAGGGACTTTGATCACTACAGCAGCATTGTTCAAATGTGACATCTTTAAGAAGTGTGAATTTCAATTCCCAGATTTCCCCAGCCAGTGCTGGCTAGGGAATTCTGGGAACTGAAATCCACACACAGGTCTTAAAGTTGTCCATTTTCTAAAACAACGCTCTAGAAAGTCAAAGAGCTATGAAACTAACTCCATGAACCCAAGGGAAACGTAGACTGATTTCTGTCGATCTATATCTCTATTCCCCTGCTGAATAAATGGATTTAAAAAAATAGAACCATTTCAGATTTGTTAAAAAAAACACAACTGTGGTAAACCAAGCTCACTACCACATCTTGTAAGGGAACTCATCACAATCCTAATTATATTACTCGGGGTATTAAAATATATGTACTTAAAAAGGAATAGGCTTTAAACTTAACTCACTAAAATGTAGAAATTAAGGAAAAAAAAGCAAGAATATTTTTTCAGGCATTATATAAATCCGCAATAACAAATTCAGAAGTGCTCATTATTATTAAAGTTGCAGTATACAGCAGAAAAAAGTTTTCATTGTTTGGATTTTGTCAATACATCAACCAGCATTTTGAGTAGTTCTTGTTGTATGCATTACTTTCAAAAACCAAGGCAATTTAAAAAACCAGGAAATGACCAGAAGCCACTGCTCTCTTTCTAAGAGTACAATCTTTGGCTTAATATTCAATTAGCCCCCAGAATATTTAAAAATTGAGATCTAGATTATTTTGAAAGTACTATATAGTTTTTTTAAAAAAAAATCATTAGGCTTATGATCAAAATAGTTTTAGAATTAGCAGATAATATTTTGATGGGGAAAGCTACAGCCCTTGTGAGTGGGATTTCAATATATTTCTTCATGCACTGGCCTGGTGCTAAAATTTGAATTCTCCAATCCCTAAACACATATCTAATATTTACAAGGGCAAGTTACAGATTACATGTGGGAAACAGTGAAACTGACTAAATTAAGAAGGTGCTTGATAGTGCCCTTTATTTATCCTTCTCCCTGTATTTGAACTAAGATATTACTTCCATATACCATAAAACCAGCTACAAGTTCCCCTACATAAAACTTCTACAGATGTGACATACATAAATATTTTAAACGAAAAATGATAAACGAGTTTAGCTCAGAAAACTACCTATCCAACCATATTTATGTAATTTTTTTATATTATTGGGGCAGTTTTATAGGACAAAACAAGGCTCACTTTTATAATCCATAAAATGCAAATTGATAAGCAAATTGATTTATTGACTGATAACTGTTCTAAAGAGACATTTTAAGAAACCAGTCCTTACATGCGCCAGTTCAGTATTACTGTTGCATAAAAAATTGCAGCTATGACAGAGGGGAAAAAAATATATGGAAAGCTATTCTCCTTACTGAAAAAATGGGCAAATCATATTTATGTAAGACAATTTTTTTTTCTTAAGAATTTCCAGCAGCATTTTAGACTCAAGATGAACTCGGTGACTTTCTTGCCCCCAAAAACTGCAGATGCAGCAACAGGACTGGCTGAAGGCTGGGTAGCGCTAAAGAGAAAGAGATATACCACTAATCCCAAATGTGGCTGGAAATGGTTAACCCTTTTAGGGAATCTGTAAAAGATATTTTCAAAATCTCTTGGATCTGTTTTGGTTCAGTTCTGTACAAATAACTCCTCAGTGCTTAGATGTTTAAGAATATTACAAACCAGCTTGCTTCTGTACAGCAAGAAATACCGATCCCTTCTCGGGCAAAAATTTGACTCTGGCTACCTGAATCTACTGTACTTGAAGAGTCTTGATGGCTCTGTGCAGGATTTTTGGGAGCTGCACTTTTAGCTTTCCCAAGAGATGATGGCATCTTTGGAACAAAACTGTATAGTACAAATTTTAAATAATCATAAATTATTTTAATAAATAGATGTTCTTAAAATGACAATTTATACTGCATCTTTAAACAATGCACTTGATTTTCCTGCATTTTGGTTTAAAATGGTTAAAGTGCATTAATTCAAAAATAATGAACCACTTCGTCATCATTATTGTTTTTTTTAAAAAAATCATATTAATGTGTTGTTAAATCACTAATATTAGTACTGCAATCTAGCAGATTACTTGATGATTTTGCTCTACTTAATACTGTCCAGCAGAAGAAAATAATACTATTTTAAACTCAAACAGCTTTGGCAGTCTCTTAAATTGCTGCTCAATTTTTAACAAAACATAAATATGAGGAAACGCTTGATATGTAAAGCCTCACGGAAAGGAGCTTTGGGCAAAACCATTTTCAGATGCACTGTGGTGTAGAAACCTGTCTTCTCCGAATAAATTTATTATTGATGTTACAGAGGCCTGTGGGGCTTCCTCTTCACCACCAGGCCCCTTTCTTCCATGCTCTTTCACTGTAGAAACATGGACAGCAGCAGTGCTGATGCACTGTAATAGATCAGCCTGAAAGGCATTAATCACACAAAGCATGGAAATCAATCCCTCAAGTTATTTTTGTAATGCCATATATGTAACACACAACGAAAAATACATAGGAGGCAAGAATCAAGTGATAATTATGTAATTTTCAGAAAGCTAAAACATCTCAAAATATACTTAATTTTTATTTGTTCTGTGGAAAAAAATTAGTTGGACCTCGTTAAAAATCTTGATTCTTTCATCTTCTACTGGTAGAATGTAAGTCTGTTGCCGGAGATAACCAGATTACTTAACATTTTCTCCCTAAAATCCCCAACTCTTTTTCTTCATTTTCCATATAAAATATCGGGCTTCAAAGTGATGATAAATCTGTTGTCTGATTTCCATAGTTTAAATAAAGGCCTTCTGGTGTTGTTGCTGTTGTTTACCAATTACAAAGTTCACTGCAAGGCTAGTACATGAAGATGCATCAAAATATAAACACACTTTGTACCCAAAGGCTTTGCACAAACCCGAGTGGTTTTAATCTTTATGCTTTTCCACAAAATCTCATTTTTAAAAAAAAGCATCTGAAATCATAAATAAAAAGGCAAAAGAGGATATGTGAATACAGAATTCCTACTTTGTAACATTCCCCGTCTAATGGTGCTCTGTTCAATCACCCTTTGACAATATCTCTCAGTAGAAAACTAACATCCAAGTGAGAAGAACAAAATAATGTGTAGTTGTTCTTTAAAAACACTTTTTTCAGAAGACTGGTATTTACTAATAAAAATCTCTTCCTTCCTCCTCATATATAAACTAAAACCAGGTATGCAGTTGGTAACATCCATGGCTTCTGCTCATTCCCATTCTGATTCTGAAAACATAAATGCTCCTCTGCCAGGTAAGAACCAGCATTGATTGGACATAAAACGAAGAGAAACTTGATGAACCATCAACATTCAGATGTGCACACATAGCACCTATTTTGACACTCTTCCTTTTATTGCAACATGAAACTAATTCTGGATATCCCACGTTCTTCTCAGTGAAGTATTCAAGGAAGCAAATAAATAACTTTCCACAAACATACAGCGTGCTGGATTGGGCAGCTGCCTCCTTGCATGCAGTGATTTTCATATTCTTGTCTGTTCATACACATTGGTGATACAAATGTTGTAAACATGCCAAACCCTTCCCTTCATAACAAAGGAAGGAAGACAATGGTCAATTGTGCGGAAGCAAATTTTGTTTTTGTTTTTTCAATGCGGCACGCATAGTCAGCTCAACTCAGCTCCACCATTTTTATTTTTCTATTTGTGATGGTAATGCTAATTGCCACGATTTGTTGAGGAAAGCTCTATTTGTTTGAACTGTCCTGTGAGGAGTCACACACAGAATGCATAGAACCCACACAGTGGGTTCTGACAGTGGCACGGTGAGAGGAGAAGCAGCATCTGCATTGTTTCTCTGATGGAACTACGCACCTTCCTCCACTCCTTTCTACAGGACTACAAGAGTAGAGGGTCCTGCAGGGCTTGGGATAAAGAGCAGCACAGCAACACCAATGCCCTGATGAAAGCAGGGCAGGTGCAACCCCGTGCAACTCTGCCACAGCCAAAAGGTAGAGCCTGAGAAGAGGAGAAGAAGCAGATGTTTGAGAAAGGCATTCCCCTCCCTTACAAAGCTAGCCAAGCCAAGCCGTAATAGGCCATACCTCAACAAAAACGAGAAGCAGGTTGCACTACGTGCCTTCTTCTTCTCATCTTCTTTAGATTTGGATAAAACTTGGTTAGTTCTTAGTTGATATCCGAAACTCTGAATAACTGAGTTGTCTGGCAAGTACTCTCAAAATAATCGCAGTACATATTACTCAGAAGGCCACAAAAGGAAAACATTAAAGTTGAAACTAGTGTGCAGAAGAGATTGTGTGCAACTCATAGTTTTAGCATGTTTACAAACATTAGGAAACCACGTAAAATTGGATTACACTTCAAAGTCCACTTATAACTTTTTAAAAAATACTCCTCCCCATTCCTGACCCAGGTGATAAGTAAGGAATACAAGAAGAAAAAAACAGTGGATAGTACTGGAGAAACAGAAGAATATATGATTCAAATCCAATACCAAAAATGAAAAAAAAATCCTTCTCAGATCTTCAGTCTAGAGATCTGAATGCAATAGCCGAGTGACGGTTCCTTGAAAATTTTCTCCACTTGCTCTGTTCCCCACACATCTTGAGTGAAGGGGGGATCAACCAAATACTATTTATGGCCACATCACATGGAAGAAATGAACAAGCAGAGTTTTTATAAAACACATTTGGGTTTGGCATCAAACTCCCAATCAAGTAACCCCATAATTCCAAACTAGAATGGAAAGGCACACATTTGGTTTCTGAGTATTAAAATCAGGAAATAGGGTAATGTATCCTGATGCACATCTTTGTGAGGTGGGGGGAAGAAATAAAATAAAAGGGCATTAATTCCAGCTGTATTTTCTTGGTACTTGCAGAATGAGACCATTCCTTCAAAACATCCTAAAAGATGGCAGACTTTCTGGGCAACAAGCAAAACTGAACTGTCTTGTGTATGCACAATAGTGTAAAGGAAATACATCTTTGTATCTTTTCCCATCTTCCAAATGTACACCAAAGGGAAGCATAAATTAGTGAATTTAAATACATTGTAATACTATTTCTTTTTTTCCAAATAATTTGAGGGCACCCAGCCTTTAAATGGTTTCCCACTGTCCATGATCTGGCAGTACCACCAGCCATTTGGGTTCTTTTCCAATACCTCCATGCAGACACCTTCTTGAAATCCAGCAGTTTCTTCATCTCCCTCATAATCTGCAATGGAGATATAAATATCCTTAAGATTATTATGAATGAACTGAGATTTTTCAATGGGCTTAGGCCTGACAGTGGACACTGGAATTCCATTGCGGTCAGTTGGTATGTAGGAGGCATTATCTGACTCTTCAGAGACCAGTCGACCAGCATGTTTTACTTTAGACTCATTCATTTGGGATTGGGCAGCACTGAAAGATGAATTACGACGTACAGTCCTCAAATGATCTGTGGCAGAAAGTGACTCATTCCTACGCAGGGAACAAGGCAGATTATTATCCTTGGGGGGTGGAGAAACAAACACTGACTGTGGTCTCACTGCTAGCTGTCTAACTCCATTTCGCAATTTGACAGGCCCAGATGTTTTGGAGAAGCTACCAGGTGGCTTATTAGGAATAGGGGGTGTTGTTCTTTTGTTCTGGTTGATAGTATTCAGTGCCTGGACCTTCTTCTCTATTTTCTCCAAGCTATTGGATTTGCTTTCATTTCTTCTGTTTCTTGCCTGTGATATATTGGATGTGGTATCTCCTCCAATGGAGATGTTTTCTTGTTGTTGGTTATCAAAAGACATCAGATAATGAGAAGGAGCCCACCCTTCTATTTCTCCATATTTCAAATACCACCATCCACTTGATTGCTTTTCCAATACTTCCACTTCTATTCCAGCAGGGAAACTGATTTCAGAATCTTGAACTTTTTGATAAGAATCAGTGGTTATATACAGACATTTTGATGGGTTACTTTCATTCTCTGTTTTGGCTAGCTGGCCTGCATAAAATAAGGCATGGGAAGAAGATGTAATGAATTCTGCAGAATTTCTTCTGAAAGACTCTTCAGAGTTTCCAGAAGTTGTCTGAGGTGGACTTTCAGATTCCTCACTTCTTGAACCTTTAAGTCCACCTCTGAGTTGCCCAGTTGGTCTCAGATGATGACGTAAAATACTGATATTCATTATTTCTTGACTTTGAGAATCTGCTTTGTTCAGAAATGGTTTTGGCCTCACCATTGGTTTTCCTCTGCTAGACATGAATTCTCCAGTATCCCTTTTTGTGCTTGATTTGGGTATGCTACTTAGGCCAGCATCTGAGGCTGATCTTGGCTTAGTCTCCTCATTATGGCTGTAATGAGACTTCCCAAAGTTTGTTTGAATACTTTTGGGCTTCAGAAGGGAGGATTTAGGAGAAACTGAACGTGGAGAATTTCTTTGAATCAAAGACAGTGAGGAACTTCGAGAATCAGAATCTCCACTAGATTCCTTGCTTGACAGTGCATCTTCTATGTAAGGTCTAAAACCTTCATTTTCATAGATTGTTTCCTCTTCATGGGTCACATCATCAGAAGATTCTCCAACTTGAAATTTTGCTTTTTGGAGGGATGATCCAGGGGAAGGTTTTGGAAGGTGGAATGAGCTTTTGTCTGAGTTACCATCTTCTCCTTGGCTCAGCTCAGATTCTGAGTCATGACCAAAGGCAGGCACATCATACTCTGGTTCCTCATACATCTGCTTGTGTGGGGAATCTTGGCCATCTCCTGAAGCTGTGGTACTACTTGCTGTTACTTCTTCAGAATCCTTTACTTTATTAGGAGGAGCAGGGGGAGGAACTTTGGGCCTGGTCAGAGTGCTTGTTCGCCTATTTAAATTGGGTTTCTTCCTTTTATCAATATATGATGCTGGAGCCCAGCCTTCTTTTTCTCCAATCTGGACATACCACCAGCCCCCAGAATTCTTGTCAATAACCTAGAGAAGGATTAAATCATAAATTAATTATGGATACAAAACACTAATACATTATTTTTTTATCCAAGATTCTCTTTGATTTTTGCTCACTATATAACAACTATCCATCACTGACTCATTTTCTATTTTAGTCTTACCTCTGCTTTTTGTCCTCCATGAAAGCTTATTCCATCAGCAATACAAGACTGGAACTCTGCAATAGTATAATATTCAACTTCCACTGAAGGTGGCTCAGGAGGTTTAGGTAGTTGAAAGCCCTGTGGCAATAAACAGTGCCATAGAGTTTAATTAAAAATGTCAGAGAACAAGGGAAGAGGGCATTTAAAACCAAATTATTACAAATTTACTTGCAAGAGACAAATGAATATAAATGGTGGCTGCTGAAACTCTCTAAGCAAGAAAATCAAAGTGTTGTCAGTAGTGGTACATCAAACCAAAACCAGAATTGGACAACTCACCATGGTCAACTCACACTGGCTGACTCACCTTGGCTGTCTCCCTGTGGTTGACTCGCTGTGGGACAACTCACCACGGGATAATTCAATGAGGGATAACTCAAGAGAGAGACAAGTAGAACTATAGCTCACCCCAGCCTTGGGGACTTCTAACCTGAGAAGGTTCAAACCTAAAGCAAGACAAGGCACCCTGCAATTAACTTGTCCCTCTCTTGAGTTCATCCTGCAGTGAATTGTCTTGTGGCAAGTTGTCTCGCGGCAAGTGGGCCGGGGCGAGTTGTCCTGGACCCATTTAAAAGTCCTACTGATCAGAATTAGAAATGTTGGTAGTTGTATATAAAACACTGAAGAGCACTGTATTGGGAAAGGTTATCTTAAATTCTCTTAACTCTGATATATACTAAATTGCGATACTTTTGAACACACAGTAAAATCTGCATACCACAAAATTTATGGTTATGAGGCTGGAGCTTCACTTCAGCATTTCTGGCTGAAAGATTAAAAATAAGGTTGACTAACACTCTAATAAGCTTATGTTCTCGTACACCTCATATAAAGATATTAGCAATATATTATTTTATAGGGATCTATTTAACCACCATCATGGATGAATTTAGTTACCCAGCTCATAATACTTCACCTCATGATAAAAAAACCTAACCTACCACTTGTTTTCCTAATTGCTCAGTGGGAAACCAAGGGCTGGTTTCCTGTACTTAAGTTCTAAATATTAGGCAATGTGTTTGTGTAATACTAAATATATAGTGACTTAAATATAAAAACAAAATCACTACTCACCAAACTAGATTCTCTTCTTGGAGGAGGTTTCATACGCAGATTTGGAGAACCTTCACAAAGAAGGAATATTTCCAAATTATTGTCAGTAAAATTGTGAGTAAAAGGGTAAAAAGTGTTTTATTAAAATGTTTATTAACTCTTAAGTCCAGAGGGTTTTTTCCCCCCAATCAAAGATATTCTAATAGCCACTGTATTTAAAAAACCCGAGCAGATGAAAAGAATCTGCTCTAGAGGACGTTCCAGAACAGACCATAATAATATATTTCTTGTACTGTTTTACTTGGACTTCTACAGCTGGAAAATGGGCTTTTTCAATATTTCTAATATTCTTACATGTTCAAGTAGTAACAGGCAATCCTTATATTTAAGCTTGAATCAACATGCCAGTATTATTATTTCAAACTTGTAAAGCAATTATGATTTCTCTGTTTTAACTAAACTAACTCCTATATTTTATACCAAGGGAAATTTCAAAAAAAATATCTGTATGTAATGTATTACTTTAATTTAAGATGCTTATTATCAGAGGAGAATAACCATGGTCAGGTTCTCTGACAAGAAGGGAATCACTACCAGATACACCACCAGACAGTCCTTTCAACATACAAATAATTCCAAGATTACTAATATGGATTTCAGTTCTGTTTCAAGTTGTTTTCAATACAGTAGCTGTTTTGGGATTAAGAGGGTTGGGTGGAGATAAAATCATATGGATTATTGCTGACCTTAGTGTGTGTGTGTGTGTGTGTGTGTGTGTGTGTGTACAAATGTGCAGATTATTTCACACTGTGGAAAGATGTGCAAAAATCAATGGTCCTGGCAGATGAAAAAGTTGCATCTTTTTTCACTATAGATTTATAGATTACTTTTCTAGGTAAGTTTTATATGGAATGGTGCTACCTATTATGTCCATTGTGTTCATTTATTCAAGGATTAGATTCATTGAATTGATTATATGACAAATGTATGTGCTTTGTACTTATATACCTTGCATGGAAACAGGCTAGGAAACTTAATATTAAGAAGCAGTATAAGAGCTGATCAGAAGGGGGCATCATGAGCCTTTTCAAGAAACAGTAATTATTTTTATATACCCAAACCCTGCAGTCTATCATAGATCTTGGAGGTATTAAACATAGGATCAATGCTGAGATAAGACAGTAGAATGGCAACCTACAGTCCACTGTTTAGGCAGTTTCTTAGCAAATATATCACTTTACCCTGAAATAACTAATATCTGTGTTGTGTGTGTGTTTGTATGTACATGCGTGAGGGTATGTGTGTAGAAGAAAGAGAGAGAGAGAGAGCATGCTATACATGAGTAACCAGCAATCTTAAAACTACTCAAATTCAAGTGTACACAGTCCTTCTAGGGACAAAACAAGCATAGAGAATGGGCAACAATGAACAACTAATGGCAGTTTAATCCACACAGCAGCATAGGAAAAGCAGTTTAGGAAGGTAATCAATACCCCATATCACACTATTGCCAGTCACAGTGTATAACTTATTACTGTCTATCTGAATGTTAAGAATTTTGGAATTTGGACTGTGGCTACAGCATGTTCCAAGGAATAATAGAACATTATTGAAGAGTTGTAAGATTAAAGCCACAATCTTACATTAATTTACCACAGAATTAAGTGGGGCTTACTTCTGAGTAATTGCACATTCATACACAGAACAATATGCATATCTCAGCTTCATATAAACTTGGGATGCAGATCCCCATATAAAGTATATGTAATCTTACACATGCTAAAAAAAATAACTGCATGCAAAGGAGCAGTATTGCCCAAACTAACTCATTTTTGTATAAGAGTTTATAAGATTTTAAACTCATGAAGAAATGAAACAAAATTAAATTTGGAAAAATTAACAACTGAGAAATATCAGAATGGACAATTAACAAGAGGCAGCAAAATGTTTAAATCATAAGCCTTCTAACTCTTCTAGGCCACTGTTTTTTTCAATTTACAGTCCCATTTTATCTGTGTTTCTAAGTGATACGCTTTGGGAGAGGGAAAGTTAGAAGATCACCATGGTCTTACTTATTTGAGCTCTTTGTGGGGCAATCCGTGCTATGGCAGGAGACCCCTGCACCTGTTTTGAAATCTGCTTGTCTTGGGTCATCATGAAATTGCCATTGGAGTCATTGCATAAGATGGGCAAGCTTATTTCTTTCTTGGTGACATGCGATTCCATCGTTTCAATTTCTGACTGAGTTTCCTTGTCACTGGAAGATTTCTTGTTTAGCAAGTTGCTGATCTCCATGATGTTTCCTATAATTTCCACTGGCCCTGTAAGATTCTTTTTCCGAGAGGGAAGCTCATCTTTTGCTTTCTTCAGATACGATGCTGGGGCCCAGCCTTCTTTGTCTAAATATCTGAAAATACAAAGAGCGATTGCAGTTTAGCTGCTTATACCATAATTACAAAATGTGGTGCAGAAACTGAGTTAGCATTACAGATAGCCCTCAACTTACAACAGTTTGTTTAGTGACCATTTGAAGTTACAACGGCACTGGAAAAAGTGACTTATGACTGTTTTTCACATTTATAACCACTGCAGCATCCCCATGGTCCCGTAAGCAAAATTCAGATACTTGGCAACTGACTCATATTTATGACATTTGCACAGTGGTGGGATTCAGCCAGTTCGCACCACTTCGGCAGAACCGGTAGCTAATTTTTTGTTGCCCAGGCCCAGAATGGACTTCCAGAAGCGGCATCCACACAGAGAACCGGTTGTTCACATATTTGAATCCCACCACTGCAGTGGCAGTGTCCCAGGATCACGTGATCACCTTTTGCTACCTTTGATAAACAAGGTCAATCGGTAAGCCAGTTAAACCAGATTTACTTAACTGTATTATGAACTTAACAACTGCAGTGATTAACAACTGTGCTAGATCTTAACAACTGTGGCAAGAAAGGTCATAAAATGAGGCAAAACCTACTTAAGAAATGTCTTAATTAGCAACAGAAATTTTGGGCTCAATTATGGCCTCAAGTAAAGGACTATCTGTATTTTAGAAAGATGACCGAAATGTTTAAAAATAATAAAACTATTAAATAATCTAACCTGATTTCCTCTAATTGTTTTCTTATATTGTTCTAGTTTGATGATTATGAACATTTCTATAAATGATATTTCTTTGTCACATCTCTAAGAGGTCATCCTTCATCTTATCTTTACCACAGCCATCCCGTGGAGCCGAATGGGCTCAGAAAGAGGGATTGGGTCAAAGTCATTGAGTGAGATTCCATGGCTAAAAGTCTGGATCTTTTTAAGTCTAGTCTAGTCCAGTATTTCACCATCATCATCACTGTAACAAGTTCACCAAATTTCAAATGCATTTGAATTGCTTTGTTTGTAACATTATCTTTTATTTGCAATCATTCCATGTTTTTCAAAGAAACAGCTATTTTTTTTTAACCACAAATAATAATTAAGGAAGAAAGTCAGAAGAGGTGCAAATACCATTGAACTGATAGTGTTAGGAACTATCTATCTGAAGTACAGATGGTCCTCAACTTATGATCACAACTGAGCCCAAAATTTCTGTTGTTAAGTGAGACATTTGTTACGTGAGTTTTGCCCCATTTTACGACTTTTCTTGCAGTTGTTAATGAATCACTGCGGTTTATAAGTTAGTAACTTGGTTGTTAAGTGAATCTGGCTTCCACATTGACTTTGCTTATCAGAAATTCACAGGAAGGGATCATATGACTCTGGGATACAGGAAAGGTATAAATATGAACCAGTTGCCAAGCATCTGAATTTTGATCATATAATCATGGGGATGATGCAAAGGTCGTAACTATGAAAAATGGTCATAAGCCATATTATTCAGTGCTATAGTAACTTTGAACAGACACGAAACGAATTATTGTAAGTCGAGAACGACATAATAAAAGACTACCAGAGTAGAGAAGCAGAACTTGAGAATGATTGCTTACTCAAAATAAAATATTAGTAATTTCAATTAAATTAATTCTTAAGTAAATGTTCTTCAAGAATCCCACTTTAGTTTAGTTTATTAATATTTCTATACCGCCCTTCTCCCGAAGGACTCAGGGCGGTGCACAGGGCAAGAATAAAATACAAAGTTACAAATATTAAAAGAAGATTAAATAGTTGCCCATTAAAACAATTAATACACTACATTTATAAAAACCCCAAAAATACAACAATAGAAATACAAAAATAAAAACCCCACCAATCCCCCATCAGGCCAGGCCGGCTTGTTCGAACAAAAATGTCTTCAGATCGCGGCGAAAGGAGCGAAGATCGGGCACCATCCGGAGCTCTACCGGTAACTGATTCCATAGTTCCGGAGCGCCCACAGAGAAGGATCTCCCCCTGGGGGCCACCAATCGACATTCTCTGATCGGTGGCACCCTGAGGAGACCCTCTCTGTGGGAACGCACAGGGCGCAGGGAGGTTGATGCCGGCAGCAGGTGTTCCCTGAGGTACTCCGGACCCCTGCCATGTAGGGCTTTAAACACCATTACTAGTACCTTGAATCTCACCCGGAAGACAACTGGTAACCAATGCAGCTCACGGAGCAGAGGTGTAACATGGGAGTATCGGGAGACTCCCAGCACAACTCTCGCGGCTGCATTCTGTACCAGTTGGAGCCTCCGGGTGGTCCTCAAGGGCAGCCCCATGTAGAGAGCGTTGCAGTAATCTAGACGAGAGGTCACGAGCGCATGAGTGACCGTGCATAAATCATCCCGGCTTAGATAGGGCCGCAACTGGCGCACCAGGCGAACCTGGGCGAAAGCCCCCCTAGTCACAGCCACTATGTGGTCTTCCAAGGTGAGCCGTGAATCTAGGAGGACTCCCAAGTTGCGAGCCCTATCTACAGGGGGTAATAATTCACCCCCCATAGAAAGAAATACTTTGAAATACAGGAAGGAAAAACTGTGTCTGAAATGGTATAGGGTTTCCTGCCTGAGCAGGGGGTTGGACTAGATGACCTCCAAGGTCCCTTCCAACTTTACTATTATGATTATGATTACATATATTAGTTTTATTTCTAGTATATTTTTAAATCAATATAAAAGAAGGACTTAATTTGAATGAAAGCTAACTAGACAGTTCAGCCCCAGAAATATTTAGTTCAGAAGCTAATCTCAGTTTCAAGTTTATCCAACACAGAAACTTAGGAGAAAAAGCCCCCCCCCCAAAAAAAAAAGAAAGAAAGAAAGAAAGAAAATAGAAAAGAATCTATTTCGGAAATATGGAAGAAATTAGTCAATTATTAAAAAGCATGTTCAGTTTGTCAGTGCCTTCTGGCCAACTGAGCAACATTATTCACACTCTGGTAGATAAGAGTCTTGAAGAATCATGAACACCAACTAGCTTCAGAAGACATGATAAAAAAAAGCTCCTTAATTTCACAGCACATGGACAGATTTAACCATAGTTAATTGAACTTGGTAGACCAAGTTAAAGATGCTAGGGAATTCCTAGAAGCTTGGCCCTCAGCCATCAGTAACACGTAAAGATAAAGAACATTTATACGCTATTCAAAAGAAACCATAAAAAGGTAAAAGAAAAGAACAAGATCAGAATACCCCCTTGCCAGCAGTCAACATTCCATATAAGCAGGGATTAATATCAGGATTAACACCAAACAAACAATAAACAAAACTCTAATCAATGGACTACCAATTCAAACAATCAAGAAGTAAACAAAGGTCTAATCAGGGAACTACCAAGACGACAATATTCCCACCAGTACTGACAGGGCAAGCGACTGTACATAAATAGAAAGCAATTTTCGCTCCCTGCTAGCACTGAAGATGTTACCTAGTCTAAGAATGAAATGTCTACAAGAAAACAACCAAGCTCAGAGAGCACCAAGGACTCTACAGACAAGAATAAACAACTCAATAGCAGCCTCTTCACCATCCCAAGGACAACACAAGAGAGAACTCCCTGTAAAAATCACAGGCCCTGGTGTGAAGCTTATAGGACAGAGACATCTAATTTGAGGAAATGCAGAGTTATTCATGGGAGACAGCAGGGACTATTTTGTGATTTTTATCTAAAAACACCTTATATTTTCTTGCTCAAATCTGTGAAGGAAAACAATGAAAACAATGTGCCGGGCTAATGGAAAGTCTCCTCTTAGTTCCTGAATTCCAAAAGAAAACAAAACTGCTCTCTTTCATGCAATGACTATTAACGGAATGAGTTTCATTTTAAACAAATCTTATGTTGTCTGTGTATATATACCCGACAAATGAATCAGTCACACAGATTCAGTGAAGCAGCTGTGTTTTTCTTTTGAAGTTTTCAAGAATCTTCTCATTTCAGCTGAAAGATTGGAAATTGAGATCTGCAAAAAGTTAAGCAAGTCAGAATAGGATTTAGGAATAACCCTAGGCCAGGGGTCTGCAACCTTGACAACTTGACAACTCCCAGAATTCCTCAGTTAGCATAGCATAGCTGGCTGAGGAATTCTGGGAGCTGAAGTCCACAAGTCTTAAAGTTGTCAAGGTTGCAGACCCCTGGCCTAGGCCATCGTACCCAGAACTAGCACATTTGACAAAGAACTTATGCATTAGCCATTAGTTTTCATAGCTAGCTTTTATGGAAAGCCTTAAGTACAAGTTAATGCAACAACTATTGGCCAATTTTCTGAACAAGTATAGAAATGCAAAAATGAGAGAAAAGAGGATCTTTTTCTTGTTCTGAAAATGGAATACAATCAGAAGACTGCAAGAAGGCAGAGCAGAAAAAGGGGGCTTTTGGATTTTCTATTCACAAATCCACTAATGTTTTTAATGCTCTTTGAAGGTAAAACTTAATATTCCAACCATGATTCTAAAGGAAAAAGGTGAATGGGCAAAACTGCCTCTGTTTGAGCATTTTCTTCCCCTTTAAAACATCTGCTTTCCAGCTCCAGAACACTGGAATTATTCCAGAGGGAAGGAAACTAGGAAGGGAGTGGAAGGGGGAGAAAAGTGAAAATCTGACCAGAATCATCATTTTGTATTTATATTTAAGGAGGAGAATGTTAAGAGTTTAAGGTGGAACTTACTTTTTTTTTGCTCTTGTGGCAGCTAATTCACCATTATAAAAAACTTTCTAACAAGCACTGTTTATAGCAGGGGTAGGCAACCTTGGCTCTTTTATGACTCATGGACGTCAACTCCCAGAATTCCTGAGCCAGCCATGCTGAGGGGAAAGAGAGAGGTTTCCAAGCTGAGCCATGTTGGCTCAGGAATTCTGGGAGTTGAAGTCCATGAATCATAAAAGAGCCAAAGTTGCCTACCCCTGGTTTATAGCAATGACCTAATTAGCAGAAATTCTCCTACTGATCAATTTTCAAAGCTATTTGTGATAACATAATGCATGTCCTTTTCTGTGTCCCTTTTATTCCTAGCAACATTTCATGTGATCTTTTATGAATCTCTGTAATTAGCTGTTTAGTGGATGAAGGAAAGCATAGCAGAGAATTGGATGGAATATAGAGCCACAAGAGAACTAAGAATGCAAGAATTTCAGTATTTCTGACTCTACCTGATGTAAGAAATATTATAATGAAATATTTATATCCTTTGTATTTACATTTGGGCAGATCTAGCATTTGTTGTTTTAGTACTACTTTTAGTACTAATCTAAATTGAAAAACTCCTATTCTTGATTAGTCTACAAAAGAATTTCCTTCTCATTAATTCAGTTATGACTCTAGAGGAAGATCTGAATAGGAATTTCATATCTCAGAATAATTTAAAGAATCAGTTTTCATTACTGAGTTGTAAGAAAATGTAAAGCAAAGCACATTCCTTATAGCTGTTCATGAGGTTTATTATATTTGGGTACCAATGAAATCTGAGCTGCTGGTCATTGCCCTCAAGGTAAATCTCTTTAATTGGCTAACATTATGCAAAGGAAAGAGGTGGGATTAAACAGACCCTATGGAGATCTTAAACTTCTACTTTAAGTCATTCTAGATAGGCTTTTCCTATCAGTGTTGTTACAATCCAAGACACAAAGTATACATCTTCTAATGCTGAATTATATGAGCAGCTTTGCCATTCAGTTTCAAACAAACCCTTCAAGTTTTGACATCCATGAACTATCTTAAAGACCAATAACAGGCCATGTTAAATCTCAGAAATAATGTGTGAACAACGAAATATTTTTCGTTGTACTATTAAGGTAGCTGAAGTGGTCTTTAAATTATAGCAGAGGCAACAAGCTGTTGCATGGTGTTATTTGGGGAATAGCTTATTTAGATCTTCTCCACATTCCTCTCTCAATTTAGTGACTATATAAACATAAATAATCTCTGTTGGAAAAATTCTGAATGTAAAATTGCAAACATGATACCATTTCATCATGGGAGTTTTTAATAAAATAGAAGAATAGCAGCAAAAACATTGTTTTCTTTTTCATCTTCTTTGTAAGAACAATATCCTCCTTTTTACAGTTTCCCATAATAGCAAGCTCTTCCCTTCCCCCCAAACCACCAGATATATCCATAAATATATGTACAGTGGTACCTCGATACTTGATTGCTTTAAAAGTTGTCAAATTTCTGTACTAGAAAACATGGATAGGGCTAGCTAGAAATTTAATTAATTTTGTATGAAGAGGATACGTGGCACTTTTGAGCATTCTATGTAGCTAAGAGAACAGGATACCCAATGACATTCTCTGTGTATTTTCAATGTTGGTATAAGCAAAAGATAAACAAGGCTTATTTTCAGACTGCAATATGAGTGATCAGAGAGGATAAAAAATCTAATTATAATCTAGAATTTCCTATAGTGTAGTCATCTTAAATGAAAATGCTGAATACTTTAAAGCTCTGTTAGGTTTAAGATAAAGTAAAATTTGCTAGTACAAAATCAATCTTTAAAAACAAAAAGGGAATTCAAAAGTAAAATCAGGGAGAGTTGATGACATTGTTTTTCCTCCTGCAAATGCTCTGCACTCTGCTCCTGCACCCTTGGCTTTGGATTAAAGTCCAGAGAATGATTTAAAGAGAGAAGAATGCAGAGCTGACACAAGGCCAACCATTCTCTGCTCACAGTGTTAAGAGTCTACTCCCACTCTATCAGCTTTCCTTTATTGTTGATGGAAAAGTTAGTAATGAAGATGTTACTACAGTCACTATGTTTATACAACATATAGATCTCAGTATGTTTCCATTATTCAAACCATAGGTGTTGTAAGATGGTCAAACTTCAAAAGCAAATAACAAACTATGAAAAGTATCTATTTTATATGCAAAGTAAAATGAACAGAAGATAATTTGCAGGACCCTGGGGTGAAATGGGTCATCCAGAAGACGGTTCTGTAATGTGACTAGGTGCATAAGTTTGCATTATACAAGGCAACCCTTTATTACAGGTTTACTTAAAGCCATTCAGGAGCCAGGTTTTCAGGCTTCTTGATCAAATATATTCTTTTTTTTCATTTGAATTACAGTGATTTTACTTAATAGTTGAACTGCAAGGCTGCAAACTTTATCACTCTTTGGGAAAAGACCCAGCTAAATTCTGTGGGATATTTCAAAGAAAGTAAGGAAGCAAAAGTATTAGGATCAGTTTGTAAACCTGGCTGTTAACAGTTAACATTGACTACTTTTATATTTTGTTGTGCTTTTGATCTTTATTGCATCAACCAGAAACAGGAGTGCATTGTGCTGAGCACAGCAAATGCCTACGTGGCATTTAATGTATTTAGAACTATGTCATTAAATAAAAAACCCTTCGTTTCTGCATGGAACTAATTATTTAAAGCTACCAGAAGGAAAGTGTTTGAATTACAGCCAAGATTACCTCTTCTCTGCAAAAATTCAACACATATGCTAGTAGAACACGTTGCTCTTTAAAAACCTTGTTACAGCTGAATGCAAATTACATACATGTATACACACAAAGACAGAGTGCTTCCCATAGTTTAAAATATCATATTACAATCCTATGGAAGATGGTTCACTGCTTTAGTTGGAAAAAGTAGGAAAACCCCCAGAAAATTTGATTGGAAAATCCACTTAAACACCCATCCTTCTTAAATGCAAGAACAGCTATACTTGGTTTTAATTTTTCTCTCTGATTTGTAAGACATGTCCTCTATTCTCTCCCTAGCTGAAGAAATCTGCAAACTGCAAATCTTATTTTACAAATATTATTAAAATAGTTTAACTGGCTTTTATAACATTATTAACATTTCTATATATTTGAAACATTTTGGGTCCTACCTTTGATAGAAATATATAGGATTTTGTTGGAACCAAAAGGCTTGCACATGCCAAAATGACATTACCTTATGTACCACCATCCTTCCAGGTTCTTTTGAATGACTTCCACAGTGACTCCCTTGTCGAAACTAATTTCATCCTTCCCCTGGCTGGTATATGACTGAATTGTGACATATTTCTCTTCTAGCAAAGAGAGAGAAGACAACATCAGTTAAGATCAAACAGCTGTTTTGTCTTCTCTCATTGTGATTTCAAATTATTTTGCAGGCAATTAAAATCCTTGAGCATTGCAGAGGTGGAGTCTTGCTTGTGAGATCATATACCTATTAATTATCATACTGTAAGCATGCCTGTGTCAGCACCATCACCACCGCCCAGCTCCTTTCATGCCAATAAATGAGACAGGGTGTCTAGAGAAGGGGGTCCCCTGCATCATACATATGGTATTGACAAAAAAATCAAACAAGCTGCCAAAGAAGCAAAGCAGCACTGGAGGAATCTTCTCCAGCTGGCTCCATTTAGCACACACATGATTATAGTAACCCTGCATTACTGGAATCTGTACAGTGAAGCTGGAGCATGACCAAAACTCTTCAACCTAGAGGAACAGACTGAACTATACTTTTCACATTCCAACAGACAATATCACGTTTCAGTACAAAGCAGCCAGGATTTGCTTTTGTTGATTAGATCATATTCTGCTTTCCAGGTCATCTCTACTCATAAAAGAAGAGCAAGTGTATCTTTTTAACCTTTTTTAAAATAAAAATTGCTAATTCATTGTTAACCTCCTGGATTGCTATAAACACTTGCACCATCAGGAAAACACATCGCACAATTTAGTTAACCATGTTCATAGGAACACTGGTCCTTTTAAGCCAGCACTGGTTATACAGAGGGAAGGATTTTACATTGATAAGTTGTGGGCCTGATAAGTTGGACCTTCCATACAGAGGGCATGTAGTCTACCTCTGAGGTATAGTCCTGTTAAACTAGGTATCAACATTGTCTGGTATTTCTCACAGACCATGATCCAAAGGCAGGCAAGATCCTGTTAATCGAGAAACACTCCTCCTGATATTGTTTTGGGATTACAGGACAGTTTCTGTCCTCACTTTAATATTTAAAGTCCAAAATCCTTATTTATTATTTGCATATCCTCTTTTTCTTCCAAAGGAACTTGAGAATAGCTACAATATATATTTTTTCCAATTTTATAGTTCTTATAAGAATTTAGAAAGGGAGAATAAGCCAAGGCTATAGATAACCCAGCTGTCTTTACAAATAAGATTTGAAGCAGAATTCTTTCACCTTAATTGGAGACTGGCATACGCGCACAGTTGGTCTGGCAGAAGTGGTTGTCCTTCCCTATTCCATGAACAGCTTTCAGGAGATATCGCACAAGTGATGGAAGGGACTCTACTGAATATGATTATTTTTCTCCTAAGACCTCAAAGAGACACATTCAGAAGTCTTCTTTCTTGACAACAATACTATAAGGAAAGTTGGCTGATCAGCCCAAAGCCACCTAGCAAGCTTTATGGCTAAGTAAGGACTTGAACAGGGGCCTTCTTAGAAATCATTATTCACACATTTAAGATTATGTCAGAATGGAGACAAAGTTACCCAAATCTTTTATCAGAAGAAGCCTAAATTGTGGAAATTATATATTGATATGCTGTTGCCTATTTCTAGAGCATGTGTGCTAAAAGAAGTTATAGAAGCAAAATATCCCCACATTAACATAAATAATACATCTGCATATGGTTGAACATTGTGGATAAGGAAGCCAGGTTTCTTATGTAAAATGTTTTTAAAGAAATGAGGGATAATGTTCCAGAGGAAAATAAAGAATATTAATAGTAGATAGTATGACATCAACTAGATTATTTGAAACTGCAGAAATTTAAACACAACAAATTAAATAGAAAAATCCCAAGAGAAAGGGTTAGTTTTAGATTGCTATTAGAGCCAATGAAGATGGATAAAAGCAACCTCATAAAAAAGTTCATAAATGGAAGGGATGGGGAGATTATGAATATCTGGAGTAGATTAGTCTCAGATGTTTTAAGATTGAGGGATGGTGTGTAGAACATAATTAGATATAGTGTGGTTTGCCAGGACTCATGAGATTCCAGGCTAATTCAGATAATATTGTGGATCCACCATTACTGTTACAAGGATTTCTGATTTTTAGCCATGGAACTGAAACTGGTTTAACTTCTTTTGTAACTTGCACATCAACAAATCTGAACTATGGTCAGTAGCATTGGTTGAGCTTAGGTGCTTGGCATAGTTTGAAGAGTCTTGATAATCTTATTGACCAGCTGTGAGGTTCTACATATTGCTAATAAGAGGATAGGAGATAACAGCAATGCAGACAGGATTACTCTTGCTTCCTGTTTACTGACAGTTTTAACATGTTGTTTTCAGCATAGCTTATGAATCAACTATTTTCTGTTGCTGGTTAGAAAACAATAAAGTCTACATGAACAGAATCAATGCTGGCAATGCATTTTAACAAACCGACAACTGTGACTCATTAGAATGGCTGTTTTTGATTTCATATTACAATGAAGGAAGTACAGTCACAAGTAGCAAAATTGATAGCACAGTTCTGCCCTTTCAAAATATGTACTGTAAACCTCTCATAAACCTTATAAACCTCTGGGTTTATAAAACATTTAGTAAACACATAGGTCTTCCCCATATTTTATTTATCAAATTTAGAAATTGCCCATCTCTCTCATTGAGACGGGAGACAAATAAACATAAAAGTTATACACAACTATTATAATAAAAATAGTTAAAAGAAAGAAAAAAGAAAGACAAAGAGGGGATTTAGGGCACTATTATCTCTAGATACATTTGGAATGATGATTGACCATACTAACCGGAGATGATGAATAAAGTATATTCTAATATCAACTGTGTTACATGGTTTCCCTTATGCAACCTTGTGTTATAAAAATACTGTGGACCTGTAGTAGATCGTTCCTCATGACACTAGTACCCATAGTGGAATGATACCAATCTGATTCCCAGCGGCAAATGAGTTTATGTAACAAACATAATGAACATATAACTTACTTCTTAATAAAAATACCACTCTCTCATCCCCTTTAAATGAACTAATGGCATCAGGACATTAATATTTCATATAGAGTAAACTGTTTTTCATTATACAGCTTTTGGTGGAAAAAGGAAGGAAAAAAGTAATTCCAAACCTCTCTTCATGCACAGCCGATTTTGAAAACTGTGATATAAAACATAAGCATTTTTGATGAATAATGAGGTGTCAGCTTATCTGTCAAGCATTCATTTAAATAAAAATAAATATAGTTTCCAACAAAGGATTCAGCAGCATTTTGGAGGAGCCACTACAGCTGTTATAAAGTTCAGAGTAAACCAGTTAAACATTAGAATGTTTTATGTGACTCATGTATAATAAATAACATTTTGCCTGCTTCCTAAGCCTCAATACTTTAACATAACTGTCTGATTGTGTAGAGGATATAGGAGTATGTACATCATCTGACTACTCTGTGTTGACAGGAAAGATTTGAAGAAAGACTGTTATGATATTCAGCTAAATGGGATACAGTTCTATATGAAGTACTTTACCAAAAGTTGCTTTTGTAATGCACTATCATACTGAGAAGAGCTGAGTGAACTGTAGTCTCTAGACTCAATCTGTGTATCTCCAGATTTTCATATTGTCTATTAATCTTGGAGAGATGGACTTGGAATGTAAGGATTAATAAATTACCCAACCCCTCTTGTTTTGTGCCTAATGGTGCAGGTCAAAACTGCAATATTAAAAGGGGGGAGATAACAGGAGCAAGAATAATAATTTTATATAATTCTTAGCAGTCATATTGGAATTGCCATTCATACCCTTAAATCCAATGTTCTGCTCAGGGCAAGAATCCCAAATCAAAGCATTCCAGATGGCAGCTGTATGGTCTCCACTTAAGCACATCAGCTGAAGGAGAGCCCCCCCCCCCCAATCTGTCACTGTGGTCAGTTCCATTGTTTTTCCCCTAAAAAAACATAATCTACCTTCCTGTAACTTAAATTCATATTTATGTGTATTGAACTTTTGGACTAGAATGCAAAAAGCTTCTGATTCTATGTGACATCCTTTCTGTATTTGAAGGGTGCAGCTATATTCTTCAATATAGTTTGAAGTTGAAACATATCTTGCACTTTCAATGTCTCTTCCCAAGACACAGTTTCTAATATCCTGAACATCCACAGGGGTCTTTTCTTGATCTGTTCCAATTTTTCTACATCTTTCTTAAAATATAGTGTCCTCGACAACTGGTGGATAAAATCTTTCTAATTTGCTCTGAGCTGGACTCCATCTAATCAATTCCCATGCAGATGATTTCTATAAAGATGACTGAAACAAATTTTGGGATGAGTTTAGTCTCAAGAAAGTATACAGAGGTTTTGGAGCTCTCAGGACAGCTACTTGTATATTAGATCCATACAGTTTCCTGGTTGGTTAAGACCTCCAAGGACAATACATATGGGTTGATCCATGCTGTGACAAATACCTCTGAGGGAGTTGATGGTATGCCCCACCCAAGATTCCACCCAAGTGATTTGGATAATTTTCATCTATTTTTGTCCTTTTCAGAGAAGGATGATGAGAAAATGGTTGGTCTCCCAAAGTCTAAAAATAGTCCAAATGCTTCTACACTATGTACTTGGTGGAGCAGTGGGCTAATGCCTCCTTAAGTAACACCAGCTGCCTGCAATTAGTGCAGGTTCGCATCCCACCAGGCTCAAGGTTGACTCAGCCTTCCATCCTTCCGAGGTAGGTAAAATGAGGACCCAGATTGTTGGGGGCAATTAAGCTGACTTTGTAATAATGCCGCTTGGGTGTGTGTGTGTGAAAGCCCTAATAAGCAGGCATATACATAGAATGAAGGCTACTGCTAAGCTTGTAAGCTGCCCTGAGTCTTCGGAGAAGGGCGGGATATAAATGGAATTAAAATAATAAATAAATAAAAATATGTGGTTTATGAAAAGCTGTTTTTTGTAAACAAAAATATTGTGAGGTTGAATATATTGTTCTATTTAAACACTTCATATGGCCACCCATCTCATTACTACCTGCCAACAAATAAGAAATTAACACTAGGTGGGGAAAAACAGAGCTCAATTAATTAAAAAGAAATTTCAAAGAGAAATTTCAACCAGCTATTGTTATAGTTCCTAATTCTTCATTAAGAAGAAAACTTTTGCCAGATTATTCCATAATCTATGTGTTTCAATTATTAAAACTGAATATTTTACAATTGTCTTCAATACTTTTCAAGCTACTCTGATTTCATTTGGTGTTGCCACATCTACTGTAATATGCTCTTTGAACTACTTAAATGTCCAGAGGTTGTCCTCTACATGTCAGTCCAACTGACCTTAAGAGTCACATAAACTTTTTATGTGGTCCTAAAGCATTTTTTCAATACTATGATCACACCAATTTTTTTATATAAATTCCAATTTACCATTTTGCCATGCAATCATATCTTGCCTAATCTGTTTAATTTTCTACAGCTGTTTATTACTTGATCAATACTCATCTTTCTCTTACATGAACTCCATTTGATGTTGTTCATAATTTTTGAATCCTTATTTTTAGTACGCTTGTTCTAGTGCAGACATGTCAAACACAAGGCCCGGGGGCCGGATGCGGCCCGCGAAGTGGTTTCATGCGGCCCGCGAAGCCATCCTGGAAACAGTGAGGGAACGGCCCCCACTGCCTTGGCCCTGTCCCAGAGACCCTCCTTCTGCCAGAGACCCTCAGATCTGTGCCACTCCTGCCCAGGCCCCCATAGGCAGCCTTGATGCGAATGATGTAGAGCTGGCTATGCTCACCCAGTAGGCCATACGCACTTTAGCCACACTCACCCAGTAGGCCACACCCACCCTGGCCTCCTGAGGGCAACCGCAATGCTGATGCGGCCCTCAGTGAAATTGAGTTTGACACCCCTGTTCTAGTGCTTGTAATCTTCTGCTGCAAATGCTAAAACTTATGTTTCTTGATGGAGCCAATCTGAAGCCATTGTCAAATTTTGCTATATTGAACATGAAGAGATTTATATTTTCACTAGTTGTTATAGCTATCCAGTTTTGTATACTACCTTTGATTCTGTCACAAACTGTTTTCCTTGGAAATATTTATTAATATGTTCTCTTTGCTTGTTTTATATAATTATTTAGACCTTTCATTTTATCTCTGTCAACAAAAGCCTACCATAGCAGCTTATAGGGACAGATCAAGTATATTTTCACTATTTTGAAACTAATTATTTTACCTATTCAGAGTAGGTTTGGGTTTTTGCCTGCTTGGGTATGAAAAACATTTGTTTTTAAAATCTTTAAATAATTATAATTTCTTTCATTGTCAGTGTATTGATGTTAGCACTATTCCAGCAATTCCATTTTGATATCATCCCTAAACATAATTTTTTTTTATTTAAAAGGAGTATGTTTCTTTAGACGATTTTATATATTATTTCAAGTCATTCACATAGCTTGGATAATTAGTTTGATGATATTTTGTTCAAAACAATCATGTTAAAAAATAATGGAAACAAAGAGTGACTTCAAAAAACTCCTCTTCTGATATTGACTCTATCAAGTTCTCCTTTGCCCTCATCATTATTGTGCTCTATTTTTTCCACTATATTAAACACTTTTTTATTATAATTTTCTAATTACAAAAAAATTAAAGATTTTAAATTGAACTATGAAGTTAAATGCTTTTTGAAACCAATCCAGTTTATTTTATGCCATTTACAGTTTTTAAAAAATCATTTTTATCAGTCAAAAACTGGTCTTTTGTATCTCAGAATTTTAGAAATTCTCTTTATGCTTTACAGGGCAAAATGAATTTGAAATGAAGAGTTTGGAGATGTTATTGGCAACAATACATTGTGGTGGTTATTATTAGTAGTACTTCCTGCTACAAGTATTACCAGTTCAGCATTTCCTTTTGCAGTTTTAACTTTTTTTAACTAAGTTTTATGATAAATACACACACAGCTGACATAAGCTATATTGCTACAAAAAGCTGACTCACAGCAAACCTTGTTTTAGATGATTCAGATAGTTCAAATAAGGTTTGGGCTTGAAGTCAAATATATAACTACTAAACAGCTGAAGTTTACCCATCATCAAGTCTGGTTTCCAAAGATTCATTTCCTTTGGAAAAATGGATCCAAAATTGAACATGAATTCTGAAACATTTACTTTGTTTATTTAACAAAAGACAAGCTAGGCAGAAAAAGACTAAAGGATAAAAGGATGAAATGTCTTCCATCAGAGAAACACTGGCTCAAAATTGGAAAGTAGTGAAGTGGAAGCAACAGTTCATTAAGAAAAACTGATGCTCACCTCAAATTTGTCCACAAGTAAATTTCTTCACACACCACAAACTAACCAAGAAATAAATATACCTTACAGATTGGATTATATTTGTTCAGCAAATCTAGCCATTTCCTCTACAATGATACTTCCTGTTGAAAAAAATAATAATGCTGGAGGCAAGTGGCTGCAAGTGGCTACCATACAAAAGCCTATCCACCAACCTCAGGGCAGTTTCTAATTCACAGATAAAATTGAAATGATTATTTCTAGTTCTCCATCTTAATTACTTTCTATGTAACAGAAAAGCTGAAGCAAGGAAACGTATCCACTTGTTTAATTTGTGGCACTGTATCAGTTATGGAACATCACTATAGGATCTGAGTATGTGTGGAAAAACTGGAAGAAAAGGCATGCTGTTTAGTAGATGATCTAATTAAGGTTCCTAAGCAAAATGCAATAGCTCAAATTCTGTTTTCCAAACCGCAAAATAATTCTTAAAGACATTTTCCTCTCAGTCAGCAATCTTTTCACTCTACTCATTCCTTTCTTCAAATCACCTCATTTAGGCCAAGATTCTGTGTCTAAGAATTGTTCTTCAGTGATGACCTAATATTAATGTTTTAGAACATTTATGACCATAATAGATATTCCTCTAAGCTTGCATCCTTTTAACAAATACATCTCTCCAAATGGCATTAAATCAATACTTCAGGCTTCAAATACATGCAGTAACTATCGTCTTTCTTTTTTAAATGACTGTGCTACAACCAAGGATAACAAATTTCATGACTATAAAAGACTTTAGGTTTTTTTTTAACACCTACTATTTTCTGAAAAGTATAAAGCAAAAGCATTATATGCAAGAAGTTTATTATTGTATTGCTCTAACCCAGGGATGTCAAACTTCTCAAAGGCAGGACTTCCTCTTATGAATAACAACAATGCTTCTAATGAAAAAACTGAATTGGAGGTAGTAACTCCTGATCTCCTAGAACAGGGGTGTCGAACTGCCGGGCCCCGGGCTGGACACGTCACATGGATGCCACGCCCACCCCATTGCCAGCAATGGCAAAACTGTCCCGATACATTGTGTGACATCACGTGATGTCGCGAGTTTGATATGTCTGTCTTAGAATCTCTCTAGGGAAGCAAGGAAGGTCAAGGAGACTATAGATCATAGTAAAGATGATTAGTCAATAAAAAGCCTGACCATAACATACCTATCTCTTGCCCTTCTCATAACTGTAAGATTGCCACATTCCTCTTGAGAATGTTTCCAAAATTGTTTTCTCATTTAGAAGAACTCATAATGTAATTTTTAACCATTTTTTAAAAAAATAGAAAAAATGTAGGTATATCTTTCTGCATGAAGCTAGAATATACAAACCTTTGAATAAATACAGAAAAAGATTCTCAACATTCCCAGGTTTTGCTACAGATTAGACTACCAGAACAATTGTTTGTAAAAACACAAGTGCCTCTAATGACATTGACTCCTATGTTGATATGTTGATATGCAGGTAACATTATACTGCCCTCTATCTTCACTGCAAACAGACTTCTTTCTGCTGTGAGAAAACAAGGCCCTATCAAAGCTTATGCAGCTGCCAGCCATTCTTAGCAGTGTCTGATAGCAAGAGAAGCAGCAGCAACCAGCATGTGCATCCTTCAAGGGACCACATCCCAGAAAAATGTTCACCTCGACTCTGCTGCCTGTTGACCATCCCTCCCAGTGTCCATCGCCGGTCCAAGCGCCTCAGGTGAGCCTTGCGTCTCTTAGAAACTATTTTGGAAAAATGGATGAAAGCATAAAAAAGGAAAAAAAACTTAAAATGTGATGGATGGAGAACACAAACTGAACAAAAAAACAATGATCATTGCATAGCTTCACCTTGCATTAACAAGAATGTGATGTGATAAATAATGTAATGAGATTACTTTACCACATGTCATTAAGCATGACTATAGCATTTGACTGCCTGCTGGTTTCCACATTGACTTTGTTTGTGTGAAGCCAAAAGAGAAAGTCACAAATTGCAATCATGTGACTCTGGGTTGCTGCAACAACCATAATTAGTACAAGATCTTGTTGCAACTACCACTGTTGTTAGTAGCACTGTTACATGTCTGAAAGATTGCTGAATGAATGGTCATTAAATGAGGACCTCCTGTAATTATAAGAGGCTGCATGTTTTGTTTTGTTTTTGTTTCTTGGAAGCAAAATCAGCCTTTAAAACAATGAACATCCAAATCAGTTCTTTATTTAGGTTTCAGACTTTTTGAAAAAGATTTTCTTTAAAACCTAGTAAATTGGAAGTAAGGTCCAGGAAACAGGTAACATCATGGAGGTGTGAGCAGGACAAGGAAGGAACACCTCTGATCTATCCCCAAAACAGATAATTAAAATATTTTAGGCAATTATGAGAGAATAGTGTAAGTAATCTGAGAAAGACATGAACTGAGCCAAAGCTTGGAAGAATTAGCATACACAATTTCTATCCTGAGACCAATTTTCTGATTCTTTAACAATGACATTTAGAGAGATTCAAGGCATTTATATGTGCTGTCTGATATAACAATTTTATCTGTTCAATATGCAGACTGATTTGTGTACAAAAAGAAAGAATTCTTTGTGACATACTGTAATAGTTAAAATAGCTGAACACAGAGGACATTTCACTGTTGCTTTTTTCAGAAAGTAACACGTTTCTTGCATTTATAACCAAATATTTTCAAGTTCAATGTACAAAGAGAAAGAAATAAATCTACCAGTTTTAGTCTTGCTTCTCTATTTGATCAGTTTCCAGCCATTGTTTCTTGTCCTGCCCTCTGGTTCTTTGGAGAATAATTTGACCACCTCTTCTTTGTGGAAGCCCCTGAAATACTGGAATACTGCTATCATGTCACCCTATTTCTTCTTTTCTTTAGACTAGCCAAACCCAAGTCCTGCAGATGTTCTTCTTATATTTTAGTCTCCAGGCCTTTGATCATCTTAGTTGCTCTTCTCTGTACTTTTTCCAAAGTCTCAACATCTTTTTTGTAGTATGGTGACCAAAATTGGTTGCAGTATTCCAGGTGTGGTCTCACCAGGGTTTTATAAAGCGGTACTAATACTTTGCGTGTTCTTGATTCAATACCTCTGTTTATATAAGTCATTAATGAAGATATTGAAGAGTACTGGGCCTAAGACGGAGCCTTGTAGTACCCCACTGCTTACTTCTCTCCATGTGGATGTAGTACCATTGAGGACTACTCATTGAGTATGGTTTGTCAGCCAGCTACAAATCCATCTGATGGTGATGTTGTCTATTCCACCTATTTTTAATTCACCAAGCAGTAGATTGTGGTCTATTTTGTAAAATGCCTTATTAAAATCAAAGTATACTATGTCCACAGCATTTTGCTGGTCTACTGATTTAGTCACTTTATCAAAGAATGAAATAAGATTGCTTTGGCATGATTTGTTTCTGGCTACCAGTTATAACTTTGTTTCCTTCTAGTTGTTCGCAGATCTGTTTTTTTTATTATCTTTTCTAGGATCTTCCCAGGTATTGATGTTAGACTGACTGGTCTCTAGTTTCCCTTTCTTGAAGATGGGAAACACATCAGCCAGTTTCCAAACCTCAGGTGCTTCTCCAGGTGTTTTGAAACATATGGTGCAATGGTTCTGAGATAGCATCTGCCAGCTCCTTCAGAAAACTGGAATGTAATCTGTCTAGTCCTGGTGATTTATATTCGTCAAGGTCAGAAAGGTGTTCTCTTACCATTTTCTTGCTTATTTTAATTTTTGTTTCTAGTTTGTCTTTTGCAGTGGTTTTTTTTTTGTATGTTGGGCTGTAGTTTCCTTTTGTGTGAAGACTGATGCAAAGAATGAGTTAAGCAGCCCTGCTTTCTGTAAGCTTGCATTAAATATGTAAGCTTGCATTAACAGCCCCAGTTAAATTTGATTATGTTTATAATTTTTATTATTATTATTTGTATCCTGCCTTTTTATTTTTACCAACACACCTCCCTCCTCCTATTATCCCCACAATAGTAGCCCTGTGAGGAGGGCTGAGTTGAGAGAGAGCAATAGGCCCTACCTTGCTTTTATGGCAAGGTAGGACTTGAACTGGTGCCTTAACTGGGCCAAGCTGGCTCTTTGTAGATTACCCATCTAAAACTGATTCCTCCCTAGTCTACTAATCAAACATTATTTTGCCATATCATTGTCTATCATCCATCTGAATCTTTCTACTTGTATAGATTTTTTTCTTCAACTGGCCAAAGGCCATCATCTGTGCTCTGCTCTCCAAAAGGCAAATGCTGATGGATTACAGAAAATTTGCTCTCTGCTCTCCACAACATTTGCAATTCTATTTAAACTGGGTTAAAACTGATGCTACAATATGGAGTATTAGCTACCTCTGCTCCATTATTTTGCTGTGGTAATATGTTCTGGTTTTTTATTTCTAGGCATAGTTCAGTGGAATATAATCAGGCTGTCACTGCACTGGGATCCTCAACAAAACTTAATGATAAGTGTCCTCTGTGCACAGTTACTCAGGGTTTAAATGATGAACAACTTATATAGGAATGCAATAATGAGAAAAATATATGCTGAAATGGAGCAAATACATGGGAATAGGTGGATTCAGTTAGCACTATCCAAAGGAGGTTAGCTAAAAGCACTTTTTGGAGAATGGGTATTTGCCAGATTTTATAGCATACTGTAATCAGACAAATATGCTTGTGAAATAGAACAAAAGTATTGTATCTGCATACAATTAAGCATTTATTTCATTTTTAAAATATTTTAAAATTGAGAGTTTTATAGACATGACACATAGACTTTCCCAACTATAAGAAATTAAAGGGAAAATTGGAATAAGAAGTTATTGGATCCTAAATCTCTTGCCAATTAATAGGAATATATTACCAATATAAACCACTGTTATAATTATTCCAGGTAATTGCTAGACATTTTGCATTGCTATTATCATACAGAATTAACAATTATGTTGAATACTTTTATTACACTTTCTATATTTTTCTGTATAATTCAAAAAATGAATATTTCTTATATTCCCCATGGGCCTTATTCTTGTAATCAAGAAGCTCTGGATCACAGTAATAAATTTTTACACTTCCTTGCTTCTCCATTTTTAGCTACACTATATTTGAATGCAGATAAGTGCCTGAAAGTGAATCAGGTTCTCTTACCTTCTCCTCTTTTGGACATGTTAATTTCAGAATCATCTCTAATTCCACTTTGGGATTCCAAGTAAGTTGCAGGGACCCAGCCTTGCTCTTCCGAAGTACTTACAAACCACCAACCTGTAAGGATACAGCAAGATTGTTGCTATAGACAAGCAAGTTCTTAAAAACTCTCATTGTGGGATAAAATTAATACTATAATAGAGAAATATATAGAAGCCAAATAGCTGTCATAGAACCTACTGCAAACTGTTTTTGTGTACTTCACTTTTAAGGATCTACGGAGAGAGTAAAAAAAAAAGTGTGGGTGATGTTTGTTCTTCTCCAGAAGTAACTCTGGAAGTCTTCCTGAGATTCCTTGCTGGCATATGCAGAATTGGAGAACTTGTGTTTGAGATCAACTGTTAATCTGGAATTCAAATACTTAATAGACATATGAGGAGGAGAAGGGAATCTGGAAAGTGACAGCTTGCCTTTAGTTATGTAACAAATTTATAATTGAATATTTTCTACAGCTCACAATCTGCAGTTGAAAAGGAGTGAATAAGTTGCCAAGAATGAAAATAGAGGATCCATACCTAATTTTCCCATATTAAGTTATGTGCTTGTTAGGTAATCAGTTTAGCCCAAATTAATTATATATGTGAATGTTTAAATATTGTTGAAGTCCTTGAAAGTATTTAGGTTCAAGTACATAAATAAAATGGAGATGTAGGTGCTCCATACTGCTGCTATTTTGATATTCTGTATTTCATGGAATTCAGAACCACCAGGAGACTGAATTCTAGTCCTACATTAGGCACAAAACCAGCTGGGTGACTTTGGGCTTGTCGCAATCTCTCAGCCCTAGGAAGGAGGCAATGGCACTTCTGAAAATCTTGCAAAGAAAATTGCAGCCACTCAGTTGCCAGGAGTCAAGACTGATTCAAAGACATACATGCACACACAAAAAACAAATTTTGTGGAATTAGATATTTTTCCATTCCTAAAAACAGATGCTAATTCTCTAAAATGAAATAATATTTATCCAGGAAATGGATTTCTGCTTTAGCTGACTAAAATCCATTCAAATGCAATTTATAATCCTTTTTACTCTCCAGTGTTAAAAGCAATCTTTAACTCTTGGCAGGTTCTTTCTGCTTCATTCACCATTAAATATAAAGAAAAATGGTATTATTGAGAAGTAAAACATATCATTTGATTACTTCATTTTATATATACATTGATCAGTAATTTGTGCAGTGGGAATCAAACTATATTACAGTTAATCAATTGAGAGATGAGGAATAATATGTCCTTCTGACCAGGGGGGCCTTCGCCCAGGTTCGCCTGGTGCGCCAGTTGCGGCCCTATCTAGACCGGGATGCTTTATGTACAGTCACTCACGCGCTCGTGACCTCTCGTATGGACTACTGCAACGCTCTCTACATGGGGCTGCCCTTGAGGACCACTTGGAGGCTCCAACTGGTACAGAATGCAGCTGCGAGAGTTGTGTTGGGAGTCTCCCGATACTCCCATGTTACACCTCTGCTCCGTGAGCTGCATTGGTTACCAGTTGTCTTCCGGGTGAGATTCAAGGTACTGGTAATGGTGTTTAAGGCCCTACATGGCATGGGTCCGGAGTACCTTAGGGAGCACCTGCTGCCGGCATCATCTTCCCTCCGCCCTGTGCGCTCCCACAGAGAGGGCCTCCTCAGGGTGCCACCGATCAGAGAATGTCGATTGGTGGCCCCCAGGGGGAGGTCCTTCTCTGTGGGCGCCCCGGAGCTATGGAATCGGTTGCTGGTTGAGCTCCGGATGGCGCCCGACCTTCGCTCCTTCCGTCGCGATCTGAAGACACTCTTATTTGAACAAGCCGGCCTGGCCTGAAGGGGGATGGGTTGGGTTTTTATGGTCATTTTAATATCTGTATTTACTGTTTTTAGTTGGGCATATGTTTAATTTTCTTTTAACTTTTGTATTTTTGTATTTTTATATATTTGCCCTGTTCACCGCCCTGAGTCCTTCGGGAGAAGGACGGTATACAAATAAAATTATTATTATTATTATTCTGTTTTAGCATTGCATTCTTTCACAAACACATGTCCCTTAAAACTGATTTAGGGGGCAAGACCATTCAACTCCAAATTAAGTTGTAGAAATGAATATGAAGATCTGTTGTTTATTATCTGATTTATCTTCCTCCTTTTCATCTAGGAATAGAAACAATTTGGCCATAGATGAAGAGGAGCAGTTGAGACACAGCTGGAAAACAAGGCCTGGATAATTTTGAGGAATATCTCATGTATCTTCTTTCATTGAAGGAAGTGGTCTCTGTTATGTATTGAGCTTTTGGGAAGACCTTATCAAGTGTACGCTGGAATGCTAACGGTTCTCCAGCAACACAGATGGGACTTTCCAGTCCGGGCTGCAGTCAACTTGGCGGGAATGATGGGTTCAATCTGATTGGTTGTCCAGACTATGTGAAACTATATAGACTGCATGGATACCCCTAACCCTCAGTACAGTTATAGTTATGAATAAAGCAATTATTCTTCTGTACTCATCTGCCTGGCATCTTTCCTGCTCATCTGAACCCGAAACATAACAGTCTCTATAATAAATGCTTGGTGTGAGGAAAAGAAACGGTTGTGGGGAGAAACAGCAACACTTATTCAAAAACATTTGCATATAGTCAGAAGCAAACTATTATTTAACTTAATAATTTTGCCTGTAGATTCACTACCTGACTGATTTTTGGCAAATACTGAGCTTTAGCATTCCTTCACTATGCAACTTAGAGAATAGTTTCCATCTGGTATAAATGAAATACAGAGCATAAGAGTGCACGACTTTAAATTTACAATAATTTGCTGCCTCTGTCTGATTATCAGCACTTTAAATACCCTTTTTCTGCTTGCAACACATTTGAGTCTGGATTGTTTTGGCTCTACACTGTATCCTATGTCCCACTGCTACACTGAGTGACTCTACCTTCGCTCCCATTTATGAACTCCACTTGTTTTTTTTACCAGTTAGGCCAACACATTTGAGTCTGGATTGTTTTGGCTCTACACTGTATCCTATGTCCCACTGCTACACTGAGTGACTCTACCTTTGCTTATAAACTCCACTTTTCTTTTCTTTTTTTTAATAGTTAGGCCAGGGGTCAGCAACCTGAAACAGTGAAAGAGCCACTCGGAACCGGTTCCCTCACAAAAGGAAAAACTGGGAGCCGCAAAAAATGTGTGCGCATGCACATACATGCGCGCATGCGCAGAACAGGGTTTGACTGAAGAGTGGAGCCAAGGCGAGATATGCACCTACCCTGCATATTTGAATTGATTGGTTGATCTTTTTTACTCCTACTTTTTTTTGGGGGGGACTGCACATGGCAGAGGACTGGGAGCCGCAGGAGATGGCTGAAAGAGCCGCATGCGGCTCCGGAGCCGCGGGTTGCAGACCTGTGAGTTAGGCCAATACTATGGTTTCCGATTCCATCTCTCAGGCTTTCAGTATCTCTCCTCTCCCTAGAGATCAGCAAAATATTGCTAAGCACATTGATTTGTGCTTTAAATTGTAAGCCGCCCTGAGTCTTCAGAGAAGGGCGGGATATAAATGGGATTAAAAAAAATAAACTTTTTGTTATGAGCAAGATAACTATTTGTATAAAGGTCCATCAACTAATGTCGAAATAACACCAAGGCTCCTTGCCACTGCAGGTAAGGAAGTCATAGTTGAAATAGCAGGAGTAACAAAAAACAGATAGTGGTCTCTTAAATCTAAGGGAAGCTTTGCACTCTGATACTAACTACCTCCAACCATTTTGAGGGGAACTGGATATATGGAGTCTAGAAAAACCTGTCTTAGAGCTTAGCCAGACTGATTTTTGAAACTATTTCTAATATCCCTGGCCATTATAAAAACACTGAAATAATGCATGTAGATATCTGACCTTGTGTCTCCTTGCTCCTTCATTATTTTTCCGTTGTTGCCATACTTTTTAAAATCATAAGCATTGTTACTGATTTCTCTTTGTATTAGTCAAATGTACAACACCGACCCCATTTTATCCTGCTACCCATATCATTTGCAGTCTACCCTTACCCTTATCACCTGCAGGCTAATTTTTTGTTCTTAAGTCCTCAGATCTACAATTGTGAGAATGTACGTGCTTCAATATTCAGCACTCTAATGTATGACATTATTAAATTCAATTTCATACTTCTCAATTGTTTCAAAAAGAATAAAAGCAAACAGTACAAATTATACCATAAACACTTCCCCAAGAAGCAAAGTTTTCCCAAACGTAATTTGTACTGTTTTTCTCAGTTGGAGAATTTAAATTTAATTAGATTGTTACACAGTAGGGGAGAGATTCTCTCAATATGATATTTAGCCTTGGCAGCTGTCTATACAAAATAATACTAGAAAGATAATTGACACAGCCATTTCATTTCAAAACAGTTTCACACAGATAGTTTGCTGCTCAAAATGAGTATTTGTTTTAGTGATACGAAAGGACAAGAGGCACAGTGATTTAAACATACAGTTGTAATTATAGCACAGAAGTAAATAGACCAGAAGCTGATGTACATCTGATCCTACTTAGATGGAAATGGTCCTATGAATTGTTTTTTCATAAGCAAATGTTGGATGACAGTTTGCACTATAGTTAGCACTGAAAACCCATAATAGCAGCAGGCTCTGTGCAATTTTGCTTTACTCCAACAACTTCTTCTGTTATGAGGCTACTCTTTGAATGTCTGCTTCTTGACATGACAATTGGACAGTGGGTCTTGGACTCACTCAGCCATACAACTGCAGATCCAAACTTGCTAACAGACATGTCAGTATTACTAAAATTTTCCTCATTCAAATTAGAATGATGTTGAAAAGAAGAAATCATCACAAGAGGTTGATTAATAGAAAGCATAATTGGGATTTGGAAAAACCTTAGGATCAGTTATCTTAGAACTGCATCAAGTAGTTAGTTGGCCCATATAAATCAATGCAGAAAGAACTAATTACATCAGTATAATGACAACATCTACCCGCAATTTTAAAAAGCAGCACATAATTAAATGGATTAATGCTAAAATGGGGAACATGATGGAACTATTTTTCCAAACACAGTACTGTTAGCTATTACAACTTCAGGAAGTATATTGAAGTTAGATTTCTTATCAATGTTAAATATTGGACAACCTATATGTACCATACCTACAGTACTAAAATAGTTTGGATAGTCTGATTTTATAAATAGCCAATTAAATATTCACATACTGCAAAATATAAGAAGCTTTTTTTTTAAAGTGCAGAACTAATGTCTGGGATATGTTGGGAAGCACTGGTGTGTGCAACCGATTAAAGACAAAATCAGCTGAAGCTAAATTCAAAACTAAATGCTGAAGAGAGGGACAAATAATGTGAACTTCATGGTGACAATTTTGTAAACCATTCAACATAAGCAAACTCATGGGAACCAGATTAATCTTATGCATTCAAGAGAGCACAAAAATCCAGCCTGAATGGATATATACTGCAAACATCTGCCTTGCACATTGACTTCCAATTGCCCCAATAAATACATGTAGGCATCACATTTGCTTTGTTCAGGTTAAACAAAAGGCACTGCTTTGAAGCTCTGAAATGCTTGCATCATTTTTAACACTCTGAAATAAGCTGCTTCCAACTGATAACTTTAAGACCAGAATTTAGGTTTCTTGATAATCATGTTGAAATCTAAGTACTACCTCAAAACCTTCTACAAATTATACATGCATCTCTGTTCTGAAGTTTTTTTTCCTTTTGCCTAGTAATGTGAGATCTGTGGTCTTTCAGTCATTACTAAAAGCCATAGTTCTCCTCACCAATGGCATGCTGGCTGAGGCTGCTATGGAGTTCAGCAAGACTTTGATACTTTTATTTTTCCTATCCCTGAAGTACTAAAGAACAATTAGGGGCATACATAAAAAGAAGTGTTGTTTAAATTACAGCTTTTCATATTCTCATATACCACAAATTCTTATTGCCTATGCCTGATTGGAACCATATGCTACAATTAGCTACATACCACACAGTAGTTATGCTTGGACTATTCTGCTTGCCTACAACATTGCAACTCCCTTAGAGAAATAGTTCTTAATAAATAAATATCAGGTCAACTGCCTGGACTCTCATCTTTCCCAAATTGTCTAGCCATTTAAGCAAAATTGCCTAACTAAGAAGCAAGGACCTAATTTTTGAGAAACCAATATATTTTGTAGGCTATTTGTTCTTTCTCTCTCATTCTTTCTCCACCCTTTACATCTCTATGCAGGACCTGAACAAAAAACAAAACAAACCTGCAGGGGATTGTATAATTTTTTTCTGCATGTGGTCAATTAACTATGGGGCTCATTCTTGCTTCTATGCTGATAACAGCCACTGAAGAAAAATGGCATTAATTCTCCAAAATTAGGTTAAGAACATATTTCTGCTATCATTATAATACAGGTTCGCATTCCAAATCTACACACATTCAAAATCAAATGGTAAAGTCATTCTTGGCTTCACAAATTGCTTAGCTAGTTTAGTAGCCTTCTACAGCTGTTCAGTCATTACATTATATAAGAGTTTGGTGGGGGAAAACAATCCCTCTTAAAACACAGTGATAGACAATCTGTTCTTAACAATGTAAAAATAAAGTCCATCTGTTGAGCCTTGCCCAAGAGACAGTTCTTCCATTCCAAGTTCACCTTTCTTAAAAAGCTGGCTTTTCTGACATTCCCTTTTTTTGTAAAAGAAAAAGGTGCCGGACCTCACATGTGTCATACAACCCACCTTGCCTACCCTACAAGGTTCCATCCAAAAAAGGTGCCGGAACTCCATTCTGAGCATTCTATGAGGGGAAAAAGCCCTGCCCTATTCTATACTGATGCAACGGACACATTTTTCCCCATTTTAGAGGCATTCAAGAAATACACAAAATTTCAAAACACAGTAACTTCACATAATGGAGCTGTTTACATTTCAGAATAATCCTTTTATTCTGTCAATCAAAGAACATCTAGTACTTGTCCAAAATTTAAGGGCTGACTAGAGAACATGACATCTTTTTTTTTAAAAAAGAGAGCAGGGCAGAGAGGAAGGTTTAAACTGTTCCTTGCATTTTGGGCAATAGATCAATAATCAAATCTAGCATGTCTAACAACTGGTCTCTTTAGGGATTTATACCAACCATTCTGTTATGTGTGCTGCCAAATAGCTATTTCAAATATTTCCATACTTCTATCAGCAATTGCTGAAACTTTCTATTAATAGTAGTTGCTCTATTCATTATTATTTCCCTGTAGTTTAGAAAGAGAGTAAGAGGGCATGTAACAGAACAATGCTAGTAAGAAGTTGGTATAAACTATTATTTCTAAATTTTACTAGATTTATATGTGTTTATTCGCATATTTGTCCTGCTCTGCTTTTAATTTTTATGTTTCAAAACAACACTGCACAAATAGTGTTTAGATATCTGAACTTTTTTTTCAAAGTACTTAAGTCTAATTGCATTTTATCATAACATAGCATGGTGGATGATTCAGAAACTGCACCCTTGAAAAAATAACACTACACTGCACCTGAATCTTAAGTTCAGATCAGAATTAACCCATTTTCAGCAGTTAGTTCTCTTGCGTGAGGAAAACGTGCATACAGTGAAAGCAAGGTTACTAATGCAAGATAATCATTTATTTCTACATATCAGCTAAGTAATTTTGGCAAATGATCAAAGAACAGCTGCAAAGCCTATCACATTGCTTTCTTTTTCTGAACAAAGTTTAATTCTCTGTAGCTGCCAAATCTTACTTAAGACAGCAAAACTATATACTGTACATATAGCTTATAGACAGGAAAAAATGACCCAGTTGTTAATATTATTGTAACTATTAAATCCCATCTTTCTTCTAAAAGTGAAGAAAGGTGTCTATTGTACACCCTCCCATTTTCTCCCCAAACAACAGTCCTGTTGGGCAGCATCAGCTAAGACAATACGAACTTTCATGGCTAAGGGACAGATCTAGAACCAGGCTCTTCCCACTCCTTTTCCAACACCTTAACCCCTGTACCATACTATTCACATTATAATATCCCACTGTTCTATTAACAATATTGATAGCGATAGGCAACACAACAGTTAAAATGCAATTACTGAAAAAAGACAACATTACTTTTAAATGGAATAAAATATAGGAAAGGAACATTTAGCAACCCAAATATAATTCTAAACAGTAATAAAACATGTGTAACAGAAAAATAAACGTATACGGTAGCAAAACAGGAACTTCTTTCTGAACAATGTCACATGAAGATTATTCTAATGGATTTCATTTGGGAGGGTGTCCAGAATTACAAAATGGCATGCAACAGAATTAAGAGCAATCCTCCAATATGGATACTTGATCTCAAGGTCAGTATTACAATAAGCAGCCTTCCAAGTTTCAAGCTATTGTGGTACAACAACCAGCCCTTTGAATCAGAAAATATGAAGGTAGTGGTGGTGTTTGGCCTCTATATTTTAAACCAACTAAAGCAGGGGTCTTCAATAGCTTTGCTGGCTGACGAATTCTGGGAGTTGAAGTCCACAAGTCTTCAAGTTGCTAAGGTTGGAGACCCCTGAACTAAAGCCTCATATATAATGAATTACTACATTCAAGGTTAGAAATAAGACTCTAGTTCACATATCATGTGAAATCTGATAAACATTGTTAGCAACACCATTACTTCAACAGAGAAACAGTGGTTGGACAAGACTTCTTTGCACTTGCTTCCTTCAAGAAAATATAGTCCCATTTAGAATAGCCAGACTATCTTACCTATAACATAGTATGTTTTGCCAGAATTTAATTTGTTAGGCTTCATTCATTTTTAGATCTTAAATACATTCCTGACATTGGGGTACTTCATTTTTACTACCATCCTAGGATTAGACAATCAATAAAACAGAGTGTCTTTTGTATACTAGTAACATACCAGCCCAAAGAAAATTATTAGAAGTTCCCACCATTAAAAGAGTAAGATTATTGTGATTTCTTAAGTTTAGTTTTTCACGTACAAGTGGAAGTATGAACTATTTCTGTATCTTTACTTTTGATGAATTGCTTAAAATAAAAGCTTACAATATATAAAAGTTTTGGAATATATAAAATACTTTGGATCATAGTTTTGTGGCAAGATACTCGCTTTGCTGGCAGGAAGTCCCAAGTTCAATCCCTGTTATCCCCTGGTTAAAAGATTCTGAGATAGCAGGTTATGAGAAAGTTCCCTTGCTTCAAACACTGTGAAATGGAAGTTGCTATCAAAGAGAAAAAACCTTCCAGCCTAAGGAAAGCAAAGGTAGAAATTATTGAAGCTGCCTTATCATTAGTCAGATTATAGACCATCTCATCCAGTCAAGTATTGCTTAGTAGCAGTTTCTTCAAAGTACCCTACCCAAGCTTTCTAGTTGTTAATTTTTTGAAATTTGGGCCAAACCACTCAGAGGAAAAAAGAGACATTTGCAAGAATTGGGAAATACATTGTCAGAATTTCAATGTAGAGTGATTTTGTGAATTCCTAGACCCACCCAATTAAGAATCCACGCTACTTTATTTAAAAAACATCAAGAACTACTTGATGTTTTCTACCTTGCCCAGACATTCACAAAAAAGAAATTAGCATTCTAATCTTAACAGATATAGTCACAAAAAGAAATGGCCAATTTATCAGAGGAAATATCACTCCAATCCCAAACATGCAAGAAATCTTGTTTTTGATTTCCAGGGCTCAGCAAAACAGGACCATTTGAATTTGTGACATATGTATATTTCAAAAAGATCCCATCATATAGTAAAGGGAATAAAAAGAAGTCAGAAGTGGAAAAGGGAACTATTTACTGGATTTAGTCATGAAGCAAATATCTTTAGTACTGACAAATCATGGTCCATTCATTAGTCAAGCATGCTTTTGTGTGTGAGCAAAATGCCTTTAGGCTTCTTCCATGTACAATTGCATGAGACCAGAGTTAGTTGCAGGAAATGGCTGGCAATAGATCATCCTTCCTTAAATAGGCAGTCCAAAGATATTTTCCCTCCAATGACATTTTCAGTTATATGTTTTCTGTTCTTTCTGAACATTTTTCCATGAAACCAAATTCAAATAGGAGTGCATTTTTCAGTTGGTATTATATTTACTTTTGCTGCATCAAAAATGAGAGGCATAAAAAAACCAAATCTATTTGAATTATTCAAAAATCAGGCAAGGATACCGAAAATTGGCTTTTTGATTACATTTTAGTTGTTTCATAACATATTTACATGTTTAAACAAAAATAAAAGATGGTTCTATCTCAGCCTTATGAAGTAGGAATTAAAGCATGCAGAAAATTTATAATCATAGAGTAGAAATAGAGTTTATTTTGCTCAGATGGCAACGTTTCTGTTTCTTATTTCTGCAATTCTAAAACTGTCATTCTCATAAAACTATTTTTTAAATTGATACCCTTCAAAATAACCATGTAATATGGGCAATGTGGCTTTTATGTGGGTAGACATTATTAACTAAGGCCATATATATTCTATCCAACAGCACACTAAATAGAGGCACGTCTATAACAGCACAAATATTATTCTATATCAAAGGCAACCACATTATTAGGGGGTTCCACTACCAACATGGCCAAAGAACAGAAAGAAAGCAGGCATGTTCAACAATCTCTCCTGTTTTTCCCCTCTATATTTATTACCATTCCAAAATTGCTTTAAATGCATCCTCCAGATTTTTACCTGTCTTCTCACTTGCTATATAAACAGTTTCGTAAAAAGTTCAGATTCATCCAGGAAGTGCTCATGTACTTGAATACAATGCTTTGCAGTCAACATCCACCAGAAAAAATGTAACAGTAGCTCCATGTGCCATCCCACCATTACTGTAGCAGAAAATTCCCCTTCGTTTCTGCTGATCAAAAATACAAAAAGGGAAAACATTTTTTTTCATATTCTCAGGATTAATTTCGAGAGAATGAAAAAAAAACCTGTGCATGAAAAAAACCCGTTCCTAAATTTTTTGAGAGAGCTAGTGAACTGATACATAAAAAATGAAACTATTACTAAAAAGAAAAATGTTGTGTTATTGGTATAGACTACTCAAACACTGAGCAAAATGTGCTAGATTTGGTTCGCAAAGTTATTAAGTGATTGGCTGATATCCTACTTTTATTTCTAAAGTAAGGCTTTAATCTGAGTAATTTAGGGTTAACGTAGCACTTTAGTATCTTAATACCTTAGTAACCTAAGATAAAAATTCTAAAAGCTAGTAAGTTATGTCACTTGGAGATTTTTGTTGATGCAGTAAAAATGAATGAAAACCAAACTTAATAATTATAAAATCTGCAAAAACATAGTAAGCAATTAATACTTTACAGTGCCAAAGAATCCAAATGTACTATAAGTGTTCAAACAGTGTCAAATATGTTTAATACTAGATCAATATGACAACCCAATAATTATTGCCACGTGTTTTCTCCAAACAAAGCTCCATTATAATCCAATTTGTTAATTTCTTTAGTAATCAGACTAAAACACAATTTACTCTATGGGCAGGTTATCAGGAAACCTGCAGAGTCCCATCAGCATTATTTTACACAGTAAAAAAAGAGCAAAATACAGCCTACCAAACTGACGACGCCACTTCTTGAAGCAGCCAGGGGTTCCTTGAATATCTCCCATTCACACACTTCTGCCTCACTCCTATTCTTGGCCAGCAAGCCCAAAGAAGATGGAAGCAGTAGATTCCATTTCAACCTTACAAAGCTAAACTTTCTCTCTCTCTCTCTCTCTCTCTCTCTCTCTCTCTCTCTCTCTCTCTCTCTCTCTCCCCCCCTCTCTCTCTCTCTCAATTTTTCTTTCAGGATTGGCTCCTGATGTTTATTCCAACAACTTCTCTGGTTTGGAAGCCACACCTCAAGGAACGGAAACAACAGTCAACCATTTGGAAATGTTTCTTAGAAATGAGAAACCCACAGAGAAGTCAACACATCTAGCAAACTGCCAATTAACGAAGAAAGCTGCACTGCACAAAGAAACAGACCGGATGATCAGATATAGCCACTCCCCAAAGCAAGACAATAATCTGAATCCACATTTTCTCCCAAGAATGTTCTATCTTTTTAGCCTGATGATTATAGCTGGTAAAACACACAACTAAAACACACTATTACAGAGCATCTACAAATATATAGAGGATAAGGATAAAACATGCTTAAAGAAGAATGCAAATCTTATTTTAAAACCATAGTTTTATGCTATGCAAATCTCTTTTCAAACTGCTAAAAATTCTAATCCTAAATTGGCTGTCCATATATGCAGCACTGGAAATATAATGTAGGACTCTCTTTTCTGAAATCTTTTTATGTCTTAGACTACAATCACATTCACTTATTTTCATAATTCTATTACACACTCATGGGTTTACCTTTTCATATATTTATTATTTTTTCAATGCTACCTTACATGAACTGAAAGTAGCTGGATCTTGGGTATAGTAATAATGATTAATCCTACCCTTTTATTTATCCATCCATCTGCAGAATCTAACAGTATTATCACTTTTCCGAACCTGATATCCTTTCAGATGCCTTGAGACTGGAGAATTCAGTTCCACCAGAGGATAATAGGTAGAAACAGCTGCCAGGATGGTGAAATTCACAAAAAAGCGCTCCAAACACTTTGGAGGATAAATCACAAAAAATCAATGGAAAGGGGGATGGCTCATATGTTATACCAGATACATTCCTGAAATGAGTTGAGATTAAACTTCAGAATTTCCATGCGCTATGGATTTGCTGCTTGGAAATTCTGAGGATAGATAAGAAATGTACCTCTGAACGTGGCAAACTTTAATATGGGTATAGCCAGGGCTTTTTTTCTCATAGAACGTTCAGAACAGAGTTCCGGCACCTTTTTTGGATGGAACCTTGTAGGGTAGGCAAGGTGGGTTGTATGACATATGTGAGTTCCGGCACCTTTTTCTTTTACAAAAAAAGCACTGGGTATAGCTATCCCTTCAAATTGTTTTTTCTCATACACTAAGCAAAAAGAGATTATTAAATGCTGTTGCACTGAGGACTTCCTGTTTGGCAGCCATCGGGACAACTGGGAAAAGCTGGTGCTTGGCTTTCCAGCTTGGTTTTTCTTCGTCTAGTGACCCTTAAAGGGTCGGATTGTTGCTGTGGAGGGGCAATGAAGGAGGAGGGATACTTCAGGAGCTCAGTTCAGGGGTCACCCGATCGGAGCGAACTGTAGGACCCTCTGGAAAAACGAAGGAAAGGCTGCCAAGATCTAGCAGCCATAGTCGTCTCCAGCAGGAAGAAAAAGGACTATAAATCAGTTGAATTTCAACTGCGTGCTGAAGCTGGGTGAGCAAGAATTTCTCTTTCCTTCTCCTTGAGGATTATAAATGTTGTGCCCCTGATGGGAAAGGGCTGAAAAGTAAAGACCCCCCAGAAGGATTAAAGTTAAAAGCGGCGAGTAATTATAAAGAAGGGGAAAGACTCTTTGTTAAAAATATCGGACATTGATAAATAAGCCAAGGAAGACATCTAGTGGCGAAAGAAGAACGAAATTTCTGATATATGGTGAGAATTGAAAAAATTGTTGTGGACTGAAGCAACCTTGACAAAGGACACCTGCAAATGATAAGAGTGCCTTGCTGTGAGATTGAGATTCAAAGCTACTTTTATTGAATTTGGCTAAATCTAAACAGAAGTTCTTTTGGCTTTAGATTGTAAGCCGTAAAATGACTTCATCAAATATTACTAGGCTTATGAAGAAAACCTCTTCTGCACCCTCAGTAGGACAATCCAGTCCTACAACACGGGGATCTTTTGAAGCAATGTTGCAACATGAAAAGATAAGCACTGCTCAAAGTGAAACACAGATTTCATTAAAATTTCTTCAAGAGCTTATGTTAAAAAATCAAGAGGCATTGGAAAAAAACCACCTGGAAATGCAGGAAAATCACAGGAGGACACAAAGTAAATTGGAGAAACTAAATGAAGAAATTTTGGATATAAAGGGAAAATTTGAAGCTCAGAATCAAATGATAATAAAGAATCAACAGAAAAATAAACAAAATTGAAGAAAAAACAGATGAGAATGATAAAAAGATAGAAATGTTACTACAAGAAAATGAAAAATTAGAGAATGCAATCAAGACTTTAGAGATGGAAAAAGCGGAACATTATTTAAGATTTCAAAATATCCCTGATGATAGAGAAGAAAACATAGCAGAGGAGATTATTGACATCTTGGAGGAGGCTCTGAAGGCAGATCGAGGAGGAATTCAGCTAGAGGTAGATGACATATTTCGCATCAATTCAAGCTACACAAGAAGAAATAAACTGCCAAGAGAAGTACATGTACGGTTTACAAAGAAGACAACAAGAGATGAAGTACTACGAAAAGTTAGCGATGAACCAATACAATATAAAAATAAGGAAATTGTGGTTTTAAAGCAGATACCCAAGAGAGTTAGAGATACACGAAGACAGTATCACTTTTTGACCACGAAGCTTATTGTCAATGGTATAAATTTCAGATGGCTGATGCCGGAAGGCATCTTAATAAACTGGAACAATACAAGATATAGACTGGACTCAATTTGGAAAGCAGAAGATTTTGAAGTGAAGAATAAGTCAATCCTAGATGAAAGAGTGAAACTAAGTCAAGGGAAGAGTAACGAGCAGAAGCAAACAGAAGAGAGGACCCAAGGATCAACTGCACAAACAGAACAGAGAGAGGAAGATGACAAAAAGGGCGAGGATGAAGGATTTGCCAGAGAACAAAGGACTACTAGATCTACTAGACCAAAATATAAACAAATGGAAATGGAAAAAGAAAATTGAATCTTCTCAGTAAACATAAATGGACTGAATTCCCCAATTAAAAGAAATAAGATTTTTAGGAAATTACAAAAATTGAATTTGGATATGATTATGTTTGCAAGAAACGCATATAAAAGAACAATATCACAAATTATTGGAATATTCAAAAATTGAGAAACTTTATTATGCATCAGCGCAACAAAAAAGAGGAGTCGCTATACACATTAAAGAGACAATAGATTCTAAAATGGTATATTCAGATGAAGAAGGAAGAACTTTAATGGTAGAAATTTATCTGCATCAAAAGCAAATATTATTAGTGGCAATTTATGTACCGAATAATAATCAAGAAAAATTTTACAAAAACTTACATAGAAAAATAATAGAAATGGAGTATCAAAATATTTGCCTACTAGGAGATTTCAATGCAATAATAGATGGAAAAATTGACTATAAAAGTAACAAAACTGGGAAAAGTGGAAGAGGAAGATTACCTAAGACATTTTTTGATATGGCGGAGGAAATTGGAATTCAAGATGTTTGGAGGGAAGTTAATCCACAAAAATTGCAATATACTTTTTATTCAAATAGCCAAAAATCTTGGTCAAGGATTGATATGATTTGGATGACAGCTGACGTGAGAATGAACATTCAGGACATTGAAATAGAAACAGGCATATGGGCAGATCATAATCCTTTGAAAATGACCTGGAAAGGAATACAAAAAAGGCCAAGATGGACTTTAAATCGTTCCACATTAAAAGAAAAAGAATTTATAGAGTTAACAAAAAAAGAAATGGAATTCTTCTTCAATGAAAATAAAAAAGAAGATACAACAGCACAAAATGTATGGGATACAGCTAAAGCGTACTTTAGAGGTATAGCTATAATGTATATGGCAAGGAAAAATAAACAGAGAAAACAGCAATATGTATTATTAAAAGAAGAATTTGGAAAGTTAGAATTAGAATTGCAAAGGAATCCACAAAAAAAGACTTTAAAAAGAGAAATGGGACATAATAAAACATAAATTAAATTTGTTAGACTCAGAAAAAGTGGCAGAGCAGATAAAAAGAGCGAAACAAATTTTTTTTTGAAAATGCCAACAAGCCAGGAAGATGGTTAGCTTATAAACTTAAAAAACAGAAAGAAAAAAAGATACATAATTTACTCGATGGGAAAGGTTATTTACAATATAAAAATGAGGAAATAAAGAAGATAGTTAAAGAATTCTATAAGGAACCGTATGATAAGGAGGAGACTTCAAGAGAGAAAACTGTAAAATATCTGGAAGAAAGTAATCTTCCAAAGATTTCAGAGACATTTAAAAATATGTTAAACGAAGGGGTTACAATGATGGAAATAACAGAGGCCATAAAGAGACAAAAAATGGGAAAACACCAGGTCCAGATGGACTTCCGGCGGAGTTATATAAGAACTTACAAGAGATATTAAGTGAACTGTTGAAAGACGTTTGTAATGGACTTTTATTAGAAGCTAAAATGCCAATGATGTGGATTGAAGCAATTATTACTTTAATACCAAAAGAAGATTCGGATTTGACCCAGGTTAAGAACTATATACCGATCTCATTGATCAATGTGGATAATAAAATTTTTACTTCAATAATGGCGGATAGATTGAAAAAAATATTTAGTTGAATTTATACACCCATATCAAAATGGCTTTTTACCAGAGACAAATTAAAAATAACTTAAGAGTCACAGGCCCAAAATTTAAGAGAGAATTTTTATAAAATGTTTTATAGGTGGCACTTAGACCCTAAAAAATTAGCAAGTATGTATCCGAACTGCCAGCCCAAATGTTGGAGGTGTGGTTGTGAGGATGCAACGTATTTTCATATATGGTGGACTTGTAAAAAGGTTAAAGCTTTTTGGATTAAAATTTGGTGGAATATGCAAAAGATATTTAAGAAAAGGATAAAGTTTTCTCCGCAATTGTTTTTATTGGGTATTATTACAGATACTACTGTTATAGATACAAAGTTGATGTTGAATTTAATTACGGCAGCGAGACTTTTAGTAGCACAATGTTGGAAGAAGGAAGAACTGCCGACTATAGAAGAGTGGACTTTGAAAGTTTCTAACTTGGTGGAAATGGCAAAGATTTCAGCATATTTGAAAGATCAATCGCAACAGAGATACATTGTGGAATGGAGAAGATGGATTGAATATATTCAGAATAAATATTGGACTAAAAAGTATCATTTAGCATTTGAATAAGTAGCGGATTTTTATGACGTATAATTAGTTAGTAGTTATTTTATTAATATTTTGACTATGGAGAGTTAAAGTGTGATAGAATTTAATGTTTTATTATTGTTGTTAGCATATTTTAGATTATGCTTGTTTGTATTATTATATCCTGTATTCAGCTCTGGGAAGTCGGGGAGGGGGGAGGGGAGGGTAGGGGGGGTTGGGGAGAGGGGAGGGGGAGGAGGGGGTTTTTTGTATTCAAAAATGTATTGTAAAACTTTTCAATAAAAAAAAATAACTTAAGAGTGATAATAGATGTATTAGAATACTATGAGCTACATCCAGGGAAACAAATGGCATTAATATTCTTAGATGCTCAAAAGGCATTTGATAATCTTTCATGGCAATTTATGCTCCATCAATTACAAATAATGGACTTTGGACAGAATTTTATAAACATGGTAAAAACAATATATAACAAACAAACAGCCAAAGTGATTGTGAATGGAGATTGTACTGAGAGCTTTGAAATAAGGAAAGGCACAAGGCAAGGATGCCCTTTATCCCCTCTGTTATTCATTTTCACTTTGGAAGTTTTAAATCGAAATATAAGACAAGATACAGAAATTAGAGGGTTGGGGATAAAGGGTGAAACATATAAGCTACAAGCATTTGCTGATGATTTAGTATTTATTTTGGAAGAACCCTTGGAGATGATCCCAAAATTGTGGGGTAAGATAGAACAATACGGAGAAATAGCAGGACTAAAAATAAATAAAGAAAAAACTAAGATAATAGTTAAGAATCTTACAGATAAGCAAAAAAGTCGATTGTCAGAAGCAACAGAGGTACAGATAGTGAAAAAGGTTAAATATTTGGGTATAAATTTATCAGCCAAATGCTCAACAATAAAAGAAGACAATTATATAAGGCTATTGAAACAAATAAAGCTAGACTTGGAAAAGTGGAAGAATTTACAATTGTCATTACTAGGAAGAATTGCTATAGTTAAAATGAATATATTGCCTAAGATTTTACTCTTATTTCAAACAATTCCGATAAAACTTGGGGAAAAATTCTTCCAAGAGTTGAATTCATTAATTTTGAAGTTTGTATGGCAAGGAAAGAAAGCTAGAATAAAGATGAAAACGTTGCAAGACACTAAGGAAAATGGAGGCTTTGGTCTACCCGAGTGGGCTTTGTATTATCAAGCACCTGTATAAACATGGGTGAAAGAATAGATAATGCTTAGGAATAAAAGGTTGTTATATTTGGAGGGACATGACTTACAATTGGGGTGGCATGCTTTTTTGTGGTACAGGAAAAACAAAATTCATAAGTATTTTCAAAATCACTGTATTAGAAATGCTTTGATAACAGTATGGGAAAAAATTAAAACTAAAATATATGTAAAAATTCCAGGGTGGTTATCAACGACAAAAGCTTTCTCACACCCAAATTTGTTAGATTTTGAAAAAACTTGGGCATATAGAGATATTTTGAATACTGATGGGACATTAAAATCAAAACAAGAGCTGGAAAATCAGGGCATCAACATGTCATGGTGGTCATTGTTACAAATACAAAATAGATATGAAAAAGATGTGAAATTGTACGGATTTTATAAAGAACAAACTGTATTTGATAAGGTATTGTTAACTTCTGATGAGAAACTAATTAAGAAAATGTATAATTTTTTGTTAATTTTAGAGATGGAAAGTGAACAAACTAAAGAGACAATGACAAGGTGGGTGAAAAACTTTGGTCATAATATAGAATTAGAAAAATGGCAAAAATTATGGGAGAGAAATTATAAATTGACAATGTCAACTGCGTATAAAGAAAATTTATATAAAATGTTTTACAGATGGTACTTGCCACCAGCAAGATTAGCAAAAATGTTTAAAAATGTGTCAGATAAATGTTGGAAATGTAAACATAATTCAGGTACATACTATCATATCTGGTGGACATGTAACAAAGTAAAGGCCTATTGGGAAAAAATACATGCTTGGTTAGAAAAAATATTAGGAGAACATGTAGTATTTAATCCTGAATTTTTTTGTTAGGTATAATACCAGAAAAGATTAATAAGCAAAATTTATATTTGGTTCTACATATTATAACAGCAGCAAGAATAACCTACGTGCAGTGTTGGAAGAATGAACGAATACCATCAGAGGAAGAAGTAATTAAAAAAATACTGGAATGCTCTGAGATGGACAGACTAACTATGAGGCTGAAAGACAAAGAAGAAACAGAATATTACCAAAGCTGGAATTTATTCTACAAATGGTTAGAGGAGACAACCAAAGAGTAGGACTTGATTATGTATTAGTGTTTTATGAACCCAGATCACACGCTGATTGAAAAATTTTGAACTATGATCATTTGCTTGTTTTCCTGGCTATGGCTATCCATAGTATCCTTAAAGGCTTTTCCAAAAGACTGTGCAATATTCTTTCTATCCTTTATACAAAAATAGCAGCATAGAAGTATTTGGAAAGAGAGAAAAAAGACAGGCCTCTAGCAATCACAACCAGAAGAAGCAAACCGGTCATTAAACAAAGCAGTCACTAAGTGAAATTTGAGGAGGTCCACACTGGAAGTGGCTGCTGGATTGATGGCAGACTCCACCCCTCCTTGGTCTCTGCTCCACTCTCATCCATTTTCTTATTTATTATGTTGATGTATTCTCATTGTGTTCTTTTCATTATTTATTTTATGCTTCTATTATATTACTTCTGTTCGGTTTATACTTCGTTTTCTTTCTTTTTGTTATTGTAAGCCACCTAGAGTAGCCTCATGGTGAGACAGTAATGGAAATAGCACTTAAAACACTTATATACCACTTCATATTGCTTTACAGCACTCCCTAAGTCAGAGGTCCCCAATCTTTTGAGCACCAGGGACTGGATCCATGGAGAGAGCTTTTTCTGCGGACTGGAGGGCGCGTGGTTTCATGTACTGCCTGAATCCCACAGATGGGGCTTTGCTTGTTTGCACAAATCAGTTTCTGTCATGCCATGGCCTGGTGCCGGTCCATGGACCGGGGACCCTTGTTCTAAGTGGTTTACAGTCATATGCAACAAATAAATGTAACAAATAAATAAATAAAGTGAAACCATGATTGTGCCTATTATCTTACTTCAGCTTTCCTTTCCTCCTTCAGTGCTGCAGGCTTCAAAGGTCATAAATGTGAAGATTGATCCCAAAGGCTTTTTTTCATCATTATCATAGCTGCAAACAGTTGCTGAATGACCTTCACTAAATGAAGACTGCCTGTATTTTGTTCATCACGAAAGTTCAGAATGGAAATGCTTAAATGAACCCACTTTTAAAATACTTGATGATTCCAGAACTAGTGCTTTCTCTGAACATTAAAAAGCTTTAAAGTCAAACAATAAGAAATGAGAAGGATTTAATTTGAAAGGAGTAAATAGAAAACAAAGAGTGAAATTACTTAGATGGGAATTTCACCAAATTTGCCATAAGTTAGTAGAATATTTAAAAACTATAAAACAAAAAATGATTATTCAGTCAAACATTTTCTTTGCAATGAGGTCCCTGAATAGAACTGTTTACAGTTTTAATATGACCAAATAAAAATTAGATTACAACTGTTAACATTTGAAGATCCTGAGGACAGTTCTAAAATGGTTCTTAAGGTAAATTCATAACTGTCATACAGATTGAGCATATTTAGACCGTAGTCTGCTGAAGGGGCATCATCAAAAGCATCACTCACAACTATTTTGTAGTGCTACAAACCATGCTGGTGCGGTGGTTGGAATGCAGACTACTTCTGCTGACTTGGTTGCTTGCAGTTTGGTGGTTTGATTCTCACTGGCTCAAGGTTGACGCAGCCTTCCATCCTTTCAAGGTCAGTAAAAAGAGGACCCAGATAGTTGGGGGCAATATACTAACTCTGTAAACTGCCTAGAGAGGGCTGTAAAAGCACTGTGAAGTGGTATATGTGCTATTGCTATTTACCATGTTAAAGATGCAGGTTTTGATAAATTTACACAATAAGGACAATTTTTCCAGCACTGGTTTCATCTACTCTGCTAGTTGTGATACTGGAAGGACAGCATGATGGCATTTTCACAACCAAGAGCTTTTCATGAGCATCTTAATGATGGTTACTGAGATTTTAGTTTCAAAATTCTATGTGGGAGAGAAGGAGGAACTAATAACTGACCTTAACCCAGAGGGTGGGAATTGCGTTATATAAATATGCTACATATGTAGGCAATGGAAATCAAATTCAGCAGATGTTTATTCAACTGATTTGATGAGCTGAATACTTAATTAACACTGTTTAAGTATTCAAGGAAAATCAAGCCTTTTAAACAAGGATTGTGCAATCAATTAGAAAGAACGAAAACAAGTTTACCTTTATTCCAGATATATGGGTCCCAGGACTGCATTAGACTCTTAAGCCTCCATTTTGCAGCCTTCAGAACTACACTGACTACTATTGCTGAAACTATGCCACAGTTTACAGTAAGGAATGAATATGTACTCAAAGAAGTAAAAATAGCTGTGTACATTTATTATCATGATGATAAAACAAGGAGTGATACACTCAAGAATGAATAGCAGATAAATGAATGTAGATGAACACAGATGTAAATGACACTAAGTGTGTAAGAAATATGGGCGTGAAAAAAAAAATTAGTGTTGAGTCACAAAACAAATATATGAAGAATGACTGAGCTTGTTGAGAAGGGAAACATGAAGAAAGTTGGAGTTGGGGAGAATTGATGAGAACCCCAGAAAAACAAAGGTGAGATATATTTAAAAAGTCATACAACTGTGGTGGCAGCAAGCATTGTTGGCAAGGATTGAATGTATGTAAAGTATTGTGAATGGTGTTCAATTTAAACTAGATATACTTTAATTTAGATGTACTTTGTATTCCCTGATTTTACCCCTTTAAGCTTTTTACCCTTTAAGCTTATGAGTGTTTATTGTTTTCTACACTTTGGATAAAGTTGTTTACTCCTAAAATGAATAATAAGAATCATGCATGTATGGTTCAGTTCCATATGTTTGGGACTTTAAAGTGGAGCCAGGAAAAAAGAAAAAAGTTTGATTCAAGTTGTTTAAATCTGACTTAGGAGCACACAGTGCCTATGTGGCAATTCATAGTGAATAGAAAAGAAGTGATCTTATGCTTCTCCGGAACATTCAAAACACAAGACAAGATAATTGTTGGTCTATGGTCTCAAGTACTGATGAATCAACAATGGGGTATTTGATCCAATTTTAATTTTTGGTTCTTGCTGCCAGACTTGCCTGCATTTTCTCCTCAAGTACACCTCTGTCTGCCAATGCTTATTTGTTCCCCAACTCAGCTTTCAAATATTCTGAGACCAAGCCACTAAAGTGTAATTGTTTTTGCAGATTATGTGTTTTGAAGTTAACTCTGTAGATGCTAAAAAGAAAAGTGGAAAGAGGGTCTTTTTCCTGGAGAAGATAAAGCTTGTAGCTGCAAAATACAATTAAAAAACATTTTAAGGACAATCTTAAAAGGATGTATTAATGCAATTGGCTGGTAAATTGGTCATCAGCCCAAAAGATCAATGAATGCAGGATGGACAAGAAGCCCTTTCCCCATCCATAAGCAGAAATAATCCCTTTCCAAGCTTTCAGATGAGGTTTTTAAAAAAGAACTAGTTTTATGTAGATCACATTTATATGTTTGAAATCTTCTCATTTTCTTCTCCTTCAACAAGATAATTGTACTGAAATTTGATTTCATAAGTGAAAAATCCCATGCCTAGCATCCATCTTTTCATATGTACCTACATATGCAACATGAATAACATTTATCAATTATTTTCTGCTTAATTAGTAGAAGGTATTCTAGTAGAAATATATGCATGCTGAGATAAGCATAGCTTAAATAATGTCTTAAGCAAGGCTTATCTATGTATGTCTTGACAGATGAGATAAACTACATCAGATATTATTAAGATTTTTGCAAGCATAATTCTGCTTTGCCACACACCTTCTCCAAAGGGGAAAGCTACTGTAATATGGTCCTGATCTCAAAAGCAACTTCTTCCAGAACTGGATGCCAAAACAGGGGTAGGGCTTGAATTTGAACAACAGTGAATCATCTGGTTACTACAACTGAACAGCGAGCTACTTAAAAATTGAAATATTAATATTTTAGTTTTAAGTTCTGTCTCTTGTGATATTTTTTCTGCTAGGATTTTAGAAAGCTTTTTTCTCCTATTTTGACTTCTGTGTTATAGAATCCTTCCATTAAACATCTTATATTAAAATCAACAACATAATAAAAAATGAAGTGTGATCTTGGCTGAAGAAAAACAAAAATTAAATGAACTGAAAACCATGTAAAATGATGCCTGCACAGCAAACTATGAACATTCAGCTCTTTGTACAAGATTTTGAAATTAGTAAAAGGAGAATCATTAACTCTACAAGCACACATATCCAAAATTCAAAAACCAAAAGGAGAGATTTGAAGCAGCCTTTATTCTCTTTTGCATGGAAGATTATCCAATAAATAAAATAGGTTCTTCCAGTGTTTATGCTCATTCCATGTAAAGTAGAACATACGTTTCCACTGTATAGACTTATAGAAACTATACACAATCTCTGACCTGTACTATGTCTACAAAAAATGTTTATACCCATCTACCACAGAGTATCAGAAGGTAATGATAATGAATCACTCTGTAGTAATATAATTACAGAACTCACCAGTCTATAATGGTGACCCTTTTAAAACACAGACAAGAAGAAATGATGTTGTAGCCTGGACTATGTACTGTGCTGGGCTCTGATTTAGTCTGCCATGAAGACTCATTCTGATCATAATAGCAGCCTGAGAGCCCCACAGCTAATGTGAAGGGGTTGCTCAATGCTGCATTTTTCAAACTGAACAAAAAAGACAGAATGAGCTGTAACTTTAAGGAAAAATGAAATCAATTGGGCGTCTTTTCTAATCTTGGATGTCTTTCCCTTTAGTATTATTTTGTCACAATGCTTTCCTGCTGCCAAGACACACTCCAGTTTAAAACACAGGAGTAACTCTATCCAAACCAAAATAAATGCAGAGCTCAGAGGATACTTGTTCCAAAAGATAAGGTTGCTCTTAAAAATACATGTAATGCTCTTGGGGAAAACACACTTTTCCTCTCGGTTTATTAATATTAATATTTGCTGGCCATCTATCTACCCAAACTATCTCCTAAATCACGGAGTATTTCATTTTACTTAGATTTATTTATTAAATTTATATGTTGCCCATTTCCCAGATAGGGTGAATCTGGGAGATGAGTCATCATGAACCAAATACTGAGCAAGAATGCAAAGAAGATAGGAAGCTGAGAGAAAGAAAGGAAAGTTACTCTGGGGCTTTGTTGTCTACACTCCAAAAATATACACTGCATGTAAGAAGAAGGAACACTGAACCACTTTGATTTATGGAACTGTTAAAAATGTGCTAAGTGAATCAGTATCTCTCTGATGGTGAAGATTTTTAATTTGTCTGAGAAACAGCCACCTCATTTCCCTGCTAAAAGTAGAGAAGAAGAAAAAAAAACCCAAGAAAAATGAAGCAAGTTGTTACTGCCTGACCTGTACTATCAATTCAAGATTTTTCCCCACTCTACAGTTCATTCCACTCCACGTGTATTCCAAGATCTTTAGGTGAGAAAGTGGCATAGAATTCATTTTGAGTCAACTTATTGCCATTCTTTGTAAATTCCTTTGCACTTATTGGCTGGATTCCCAGACTGAGTTAAACATGTTACAAACTATAATGAATTGGCTTTACACAGAACATTAAGTGAAAACCAGAGACATCACATTATATCTTAGTCTGATATGTCTAACAGGTTACTGCCTGAGATAACCTGAAGGCTTATCAAGTCTATTCCTTGCAAAAAATTCTTTACCTTTTCAATAAAGTTTTCTTTAAAGCTAAAAAAAATCTATCAGCTGAGAGAACCATCCCTTTTAAAATAAGTTTGCAAAAGTGCAACTGCCAGCTATCACTTTAGTGGCTCTCCCAAATAGTTGTTGTTAAAAATTTGGCCACTTTGCAGCAATGTACCTATTTGTATTTAAGGAACAAAACAGGTGCTGTAAGTTTCTCAGATGCTTAAGCAGTCTTTTTATCCATTAAAAAAACTGAACCTCCCTCCCAAAATAGGCTTGAGTTTTGGGAATATGTCATTCATGATACCACCCAAGCCTGATTGGTTTATTAGCTGATGGAATGTTACGCCACTGCAATTAGCCATTCTAAGATATTATGGTATTCATATTTTGCCAGTACATAGGATTCATATTTTTGCTACCGTGCTCCAGCATTGCTCACAGTATGCAGTCCCATAAGTGAAAAGATAAAAGATTCCTCAGAAAACACATCCTGCTGGAGTTAATTTGCTCAGTGAATTCAGAATTTTTCTTAGGATTTCAGTTGAAAATTAGTTTCTGTAACTAATATGTAGAGAAAGCCTCAAGCTAAATGTATGCTAGAGAATTCTTTTTTTTTAAAGTTTTTACAAGTCATCCATCATTATGATTTTTTTTTGTCCTCTGAGGACTCTCAGCCTTAAAGCAAGACTGGATATTGCTCCAGTCTTGAAATAAAAGAAAGTGAAAAGAGGGAAGGAAGGAATTTGGTGGTAGCATTAATACTACTAATAATGTATAATACTGTTACTACCCTAATCTTCACAGTGCTGGCATATTCTTGAAAATTAGCTGATGTTCTCTAAAAATAAAGATACTGAAGAATATATGGAGGAACCTTTTCAACTTTCTACAGAACTCCCACCTTGGCATATCAATGTATTCAGAATGAGGTACAGGAAATAATCAAACTTCTGCTCAAACAGGGCTGACAATGCTGGTTGCACAAGGGTTCACCAGATAGTTTGAGAAAGAAGGCTAAAGTGAGTAACAACAATAATATCAGTTCAGTAATATGTGGAATTATCTTTATTGAAGAGGTAGAAGTCTTTCCAAACTGTAAAAACTACTTGGGGAGAGACAGAAAGTCAGACTACACAAGAGAATGAATAATCCCCTTTCCAGAAGTCTTCGTCCTCTTTCTAGGAGCCTTTCTCATGAGCCAATTTTCTAAAACTCCCTAGCCTCCTCCTATTGTGAAACAACATCCCGTCTATAGCCTAAGGCTGGGATAGGCAACCTCGGCTCTTTTATGACTCATGGACTTCAACTCCCAGAATTCCTGGGAGTTGAAGTCCATGAGTCATAAAAGAGCCGAGGTTGCCTACCCCTGGCCTAAGGACTGCGACATCGTAAGGCAGCTTAGCAGCCTGAAAATCAAAGCTATACAGCTAAATGTGTAAGGATTTTCAGTTTCCCCATTTTCTAATTCAGTTCTCACAGCAAAAAGCTGATAGGAAATATAAGAAAATGCCCTCTAGTGGAACTATTTTAGAAATATAACCTTCTAAGTAGATAACATCTTGTGTCTGGCAGTCAAAAGGCATGATGAAAATTCTTTAATTTCACAACATATAGACAGATTTAATCATAGTTTCAATTGGGAAAATGTGACAATCTTAGACCAGGCCAAATCCAAAAATGCCAGGGAATGAATGCCCGGCACTCTGACAAATCAGCCATCAATAGATACATAGACATTAACAACATGTATGTATTATGCAAAAGAGACAGTCAACCAGCCCCAAAGAGAAAAATCCTTCAGCACCTCTCCATCAGTAATCAGCACTCAGATCAGCATAGATTAACTCCAAGGTCAACTTCAGACCAACAATCAAGTAAGCAATACCCCAATCAAGAAACTGCCAAAGAGCCATTAGTAAACAGCCCAACAAAGAATCCCTAAGACTGCTCCCACACAGACAGGCAAGACACCAGAATATAAACTGACAGCAAACAGCACTCCTTACTAGCACTGATGATTTTACCTAGTTAGCGTAATGAAACGTCTGCAAGAAAGCAAGCAAGCTCAGAGAGCACCAAGGACTCCTCATCTTGCGTCTTTTTTAAAAGAAGCAAGATTATTATGGTATTTTTACCATAACAATTTCAGAAGATCGGCAGTTTGGCGGGTCGAATCCCGAGTGCCGCATAACAGAGTGAGCGCGTTACTCGTCCAAGCTTCTGCCAACCCAGCAGTTCGAAAGCACGTAAAAATGCAAGTAGAAAAATAGGGACCACTATGGTGGGAAGGTAACAGCATTCCGTGCGCCTTTGGCGTCTAGTCATGCCAGCCACATGACCACGGAGACGTCCTCGGACAAGTGTTGGCTCTTCAGCTTTGAAACGGAGATGAGCACCGGCCCCTAGAGTTGGAAACGACTAGCACGCATGTGCGGGGGAACCTTTACCTTTACCTTTAACTAAGGTAAGAAGAGCACAAAAACGTTTCTAGCCTTTCCAGTGTTTGCATGTGCTTATTAATCAGCCAAATCCATGATGTATCTGCATTTTTAATCTATTAAAAACAGTATTTATACCCATGATTTTCCATAAATATTTGTAGATGTACTTTTTTGCAAAACAATGTAGGCTCAAAGTTAATTTCTGGGTGCATCTTAAGTTTCTTGAGATAGGAATTATATTGCAAAATTCAGAGAAATGCAAAAGGTAACAGGATGCATATTCATGCTACACATTGACAAATGCAGTTAATTTGCTTTAAAATGAAAAATGGAGAGAGATCCTTGAACATAATTAGTTATAGCATAGCTTTTTATTTGTGGATGACTTCAGAAAAACTCCTTATATAAGATTAAAAGCCTTTTGAAATGTTAGTTGGGGAACATCTTTAAACCACGACTATGGTCAACAATTTAAACTCAACCAGTAGATAGAATAGAACAGAACAGAACAGAATAGAATAGATCTGGAAGGGACCTTGGAGGTCTTCTAGTCCAGCCCCCTGCTCAAGCAGGAGAACCTATACCATCTCAGACAGGTGATTGTCTAGTCTCTTCTTAAAAATCTCGTCCTGCCCTCTGATGCTTTGGAGAATAATTTGACCACCTCTTCTTTGTGAAAGCCCCTCAAATACTGGAACACTGCTATCATGTCACCCTATTTCTTCTTTTCTTTAGACTAGCCAAACCCAAGTCCTGCAGCAGTTCTTCATATGTTTTAGTCTCCAGGCCTTTGATCATCTTAGTTGCTCTTCTCTGGAATTTTTTTCAGACTCTCAACATCTTTTTTGTGATATGGTGACCAAAATTGGCTGCAGTATTCCAGGTGTGGTCTTACTAGGATTTTATAAAGCAGTACTAATACTTCACATGATCTTGATTCTATGCCTCTGTTTACACAACCCAGGATTGTATTAGCTTTTTTGGCGGCTGCTGCACACTGCTGGCTCATAGTCAAGTGATCATCGTATGGTTTAGTCTCCAGGCCTTTAAACATCTTTGTTGCTTTTCTCTGATTTTTTTTTCAGATACATGGTATTTGGAAAGCCTTAGTAATATTAAAAGTATCCATACCTTCTTATTTCTGAGTCAGTGCAAGACAATGCTTGTAATACTTGATTCATGAGCAAACATAGAGCTCTGCCACCAATAATTTCCTAAGGAGACCAAGTTAGTCCCAAAGAAATTGCTCTGAATAAATATGGAAATGTTGAATTTAGGTTTCATGGCAAGCTCTCCCAACATATATGTAGGTTGCAAATTATGTAGACTGTTATTGTGTCAAATTTAATTCTCTTGATATAGCTTCCCTGCAATTGCTTTTGAATTTTTTTAAAGATTAGATATGTTAATTGGAATATATGTGGTATGAGAAAGATAGTAATTTCTCTGCTGATACTGTACCAATACAAAACTATGAAAAGATGTTCTAATGCACAGGATTCTAGCTAAGCTTGATTAAAAAGTCATGGAAAACTCATTGAATGATCTTCTATGAGTTTGAATATCCATGACCAGATGGATTACATCCAAGACATTAAATAAATTTGCTGATATTCTAGCAGAATTTATATCCATTATCTCTGAGTAATCCTAGAAAGTAGGTAAAGGAAGAGATGAAATAGAAAAAGGACAACATTGCTAATTACAACCAACCAGCAGTAAAAAAATGGATAAAGGTAAAAGGTAAAGGTTCCCCCGCACATGTGTGCTAGTCATTTCCGACTAAAGCCGAAGAGCCAGCGCTTGTCCGAGGACGTCTCCGTGGTCATGTGGCCGGCATGACTAGACGCCAAAGGCGCACGGAACGCTGTTACCTTCCCACCGTAGTGGTCCCTATTTTTCTACTTGCATTTTTACGTGCTTTCAAACTGCTAGGTGGGCAGAAGCTGGGACGAGTAACAGGCGCTCACTCTGTTACGCGGCACTCGGGATTCGACCCGCCAAACTGCCGACCTTCCGATCAACAAGTTCAGCGTCCTAACCCACTGAGCCACAGGCCTCCTGGGCACTGAAAAACTGGTTAAATACCAGATGATCAGAGGAAGTGAATATTGTGCCTTGATTCAAACTGGGAAAAAGAGGAACCAGGAAACTAATGAAAAGTCAGTCTGACACTGTCCCTGGAAAAACACTCAAGCAGCTCCTACAATGACAGATACATGTAAACACCTTGAAAACAATACTTCCTAGGTGTCACCATAGATTTCTCAGGTGCAACTCTTCTCAGTCTATTATTTCTACTAGTTAAGTATGACATATTTTAACTGGGGTTTTAACTGGGGTTTTAATGTACAGGGTGAATTTAATGCTTTTTAAATTGGTTTTAACTTTTGTTAAACTTTTAACTTTTGTATGTTTTGATTTTAATTCCCTGTAAACCGCCCTGAGTCCTCAGGGAAAGGGCGGTATACAAATGCAAATATTAAATTAAATTAAATATTTATCAGGTAGCTGTGCAGCTGATTGAAAACTACTCCAATCTGAATACAAGTCAACAATGTTCTACAGGTGCTAAAAAAACAAATGTACCTTTTTGGATTAGTCAATATAATTTCCAAATTATATACTGCTAGAATTCCACTACAGACACCACTGGTCAAAAACCCTCAATAGTTCTGGACACCACATTCTAAAAGAAATTCTAAAAAAACTTAAGTAGTTGAAGAAGCTGTGAGTTCTAATTCCACTTTAAGCATAAAGCCAGCTGGGTGACCTTAGGCCAGTTACTCTCCCTCAACTGTAGGAAAAAGGCAATGGCAAACTGCTTCTGAAATCTTGCCAAGAGAACTGCAGGGACTGGGTCAACAATGACTAGAAAGTACAGACACACACATAGACACACAAAGTTATACAGGAAGACAAATTGCAACAGAATGTTAAAAAAAGAAAGAAAAGTTTTTAGGTAAAAGCAACGCAACAATGAAACCTATTACTAAAATGGAAATGAACTGCCATTCAGCAGATGCATCAAAGCTACAGGAGCAATAATTTCTGAACTGACATAAAAACTAATCATTTAGTTCCTGTTCTGGTACTGTCCCAAACCAATGTCTTGAATCATATGGTGAAAATAAAAACAAATAAACCAACTTCTAAAAAGATTGTCTTTTGTTTCGATTGACTCCTATCAGTAGGTTGAAAACAGGCATCTTATTATTGTTTGGATTAAAAGCTGTTGTACACTGTACTTCCCTTAATTTAAAATTTAATTCACTTCAAGAGGTCACCTTTTTGAAAAACTGTCATTATTCAATTTATCTACTCTGTACTATGTGAGAGAAACTTCAGTGAAGAAAGTAAACACATTTGCTAAATTTAAGGTAAAGGTAAAGGTTCCCCCGCACATGCATGCTAGTCGTTTCCGACTCTAGGGGCCGGTGCTCATCTCCGTTTCAAAGCGGAAGAGCCAGCCCTTGTCCGAGGACGTCTCCGTGGTCATGTGGCCGGCATGACTAGACGCCAAAGGCGCACGGAACGCTGTTACCTTCCCACCATAGTGGTCCCTATTTTTCTACTTGCATTTTTACGTGCTTTTGAACTGCTAGGTTGGCAGAAGCTGGGACGAGTAACAGGCGCTCACTCTGTTACGCGGCACTCGGGATTCGACCCGCCAAACTGCCGACCTTCTGATCGACAAGCTCAGCGTCCTAACCCACTGAGCCACCGCGTCCCTTTGCTAAATTTAGGTGACAGCTAATAAATACTGTACCACTTTCCCTTCCCTTTTTATTGCTTTGTAACATACAACAGCAATTACAGAAACTGACTCATTTCACTACTAAAAGATGGCAAGGAAGAGGATCATCAAATGGAACAGTTCTAATGCCACAGGCACAATGAATTTCCTAGATTAGTTCTGGAGATATCTTAGCCTAAGTTCATTATAATAGTCCCTTCTGATCTTAATGCTGAAGAGTGACTTTTTAAGGAGAGAGAGATGATATTGAAAGACTATTTATTCCATTTCCCCATTTTAAAGGGAAAGGCTTTATGTAGCATGAAAACAATAAGGGCTATGCAACTATTTGAAAGAGCATGTGGAGACAGACAAAAGAAGCTTCTGAAGCAGTGCCATGAGCCTGAGCAAATGACATGATTGGATCCAACAGTTCAAAAAGAGGTGAATTGCATGGATTTCGCTTTGTTGTCAAGCATTTCTTCTTCAAAAACACTCTACAAATGGTCAATTTGTCTCATGTATGTATGTATGTATGTATGTATGTATGTATGTATGTATGTATATCTTTGGTCATTCGGTTCTTTTCCCATGTAGAATTGGAGGTATCAGGGCAACGTTCTGACGAAATCTCATCAGGGCAACATTTCGATTTCGTCGAAACGATATATATATATATATATATATATATATATGTTTTCGTAGATTCTCGCGGGTGTCTGTATGTGTAGATCTAGAGTCTCGGGTTTCTTCCCGCGTTCCTTTCATCTTCAGAAAGTTGTGGCGACGTTTCGACGAAATCCCATCCGTCATCATCAGGCCGGAGTGTTCCTCCTGCTGCTTCCAGGAGCAATGCGTGGTCTGGCTGTTGGAAGGAAAGGAACAGCCAGACCACGCATTGCTCCTGGAAGCAGCAGGAGGAACACTCCGGCCTGATGATGACGGATGGGATTTCGTCGAAACGTCGCCACAACTTTCTGAAGATGAAAGGAACGCGGGAAGAAACCCAAAAATATTCCTATTGAAGCAAATCTGGGCAGTTTAAAGATTAAAAAAAGATACAAAAGACAAAATTAAAAGGACAGAGTAAAAAAAAACAGAGGAAACACATTCAAGTCATCAAGCAGCCCCAGGGTTGCATACTGTTCTTTGATGCCCGTGTCAGTTGATGGAGCAAAGTCTTAACACCCTTCTGGAAGGCCAGAAGGTTAGGGGTCAACCTCACTTCAAGAGGCAGGATGTTCTATAGGGTGGGGACAATGGCAGAGAAGGCTCACTCTCTGGACTCTGCCAGTCAAAAATTTTCACCTGACTAGGACCTTCATATCTCTTCTTGCCTGATTGGGTGGGATGGGTCAATATAATTGGGACAAGATGGTTGCTTAGCTAATGTCTCTTTTCCCTTCTGGTGCATACATGAAACAATATACACAAAATGCAAAATATGCACACATTTTATGCAATCTTTCAAAAAACAAGCTAACTGAAATGAAATTGTAACAGAATTAATCTGGGCTTACAAGCGATAGATTTATACAACTCTACTTGTCTATTTCAGACCAATGAATAAATTTTACTACTGTAACTGATTTTTATGAACACCAGGGAAACCTTAATCTCCTAGCTTCATTCAAACTTGATTTGCTAATCAAAAACTAATCTGTATAGCTCTTTGTTTTCAGACACCTATCAAGACTACAGTTAGACCCAAAGGCCTTACAGTTGTTCAATCAAGCTCCTGAACTGTACTTAGGTAAGAACTGTATCCAACACTTCTTTTCAGAAGAATCACAGGCTTGGAATGGCCACTCCATGAAAGCCAGCGTGACTTCATATCATTCATGCTGAGAAAGGCAAAAATCCAATTTCCTACAACCTTAGTTATTTCTAGCATGAGCCAAAACTGGAAAAAAATACAATTCAGCCACTGAGACCTTTGAAAGGTTTGTGAAGACAGAACAGTTTTAGCCACTTTGGAAATGGGGGGGGGAGAGGGAGAGGTGTTTCTGAAGACATCGCAGCATTAGCCATGTGTAGGAAATCTTTGCTGGAGAAGTTGGGTCTGAAAAGGAGAGAGCCAAGGCAGTGAGGTACCGGGTGCAAAAGAAAAAAGGTTGGTGCAGGGAACCAGAAAGAAGGCCAAGCAATGCTTGCTGCTGCTTGCTGAGGCTTCCCAGGGCATAACAAGCAGCTGCAGAGAAGCACAGTTCTGAGGCTGTTTGCTTCCCTTGCAAGGCCAAATACAGGGAAGTCAAGAGGACAGAGAAGGCGGCAGTGGGGGGGGGGGATAGTAAGATGTGAGAAATTGAAGTGCCTCTGAGGTCTTAAGAGTGGGCATGCCGCCAAGTGTCTGATTTTTTTAAAAAATTCCATTTATATCCCGCCCTTTTCCGAAGACTCAGGGCGGCTTACAAGCTTAGCAATAGCCTTCATTCTATGTATATGCCTGCTTATTAGGGCTTTCACACACACCCCAAGCGGCATTATTACAAAGTCAGCTTATTGCCCCCAACAATATGGGTCCTCATTTTACCTACCTCGGAAGGATGGAAGGCTGAGTCAACCTTGAGCCTGGTGGGATGCGAACCTGCACTAATTGCAGGCAGCTGGTGTTACTTAAGGACGCATTAGTACACTGCTTCACCAAGGCTATTTTAATCACAGGACTGGGTGCTACAAAGACCATAATTTTGGCCACACAGTGTAAGTCTTATTTTTTTAGCACCTTTATAATTTTGAACGGTTGCTGAATGAATGGTCATAAGTTGAGGGCTACCCGTAGTTACTAAACAAAGACTACCTATTTATAGCATAACTGAGATATCAGAAGTATATTATTTTTGAGATGAGAATGAAACCTCAAATATATACTATTCTGGGGTTCACTATCAGTTGTAAAAGCCCTTCATCTAATTCATGAAGGGGAAAAAGCTCTAAGGACTCAGTGGTGACGGATGGATATTTCATGTGATGAAAGCCCTTTCTGTCAATTTTCATGCAGAGCTGAAGGTGTACAGGTTTTGCCTTAAATTCTTCACTATACAGAGATGAGCTCTGAGTCCAACAATTCAAACAATTCAACTAGAAAAAGGGTTTTAAAAGTTACAAGGGAGCAATATAGTTTGACTATACTGTAATATAGCAGGAATGACAGAAATATAAATATAAATCTATGAAATGATTGGAATAAGAACCAAATTGTTATTCTAGTTCTGGGACTGTGAATGTTGTTCTCCCTCCTCACTAGACAAACTTGGCTTTCAATTGGAAACGGGATTATAGGTTCACTGAATAATATCACATGCATTTGTGCTTCTTAAAGATTAGTTTGATACTTAAATAATCTAAGGTCCTAGCCACTGTGAACATATTATATCAATTTATACAGCATTAAACCACTTGCTCATTATATCCTCCTCTATTGAGCAGGATAAAACACACTCCAAAAGAACAAAGGAAAACATAAACCTGACCTGTTAATCTATTTTAGTACACAACGATCAAACTTTGAGACCACACATATACAAACCTGCGCGCGCACACACGCACATCTATACACACATAAATACACACACACACACAAATTCCCTTCAGAAGGGTTTAGAACTGTCTGTTTGCAGATTTGGCTAAAAACAAAACAAGGAAATATTTGGATACTGGAATGAAGTCCTGTTAATTATAAAGAGTTTTCTATCACTTCCTATGCCTCCTCCATTTATTAGATGCATGCCTTGAAGATACATCCTAAACACAGCAAATCTTTCACTGTATGTTTGTCATATATCCTATGTACCAGCTTTAGTTTTGGAAAACTACTTCCTCTATTGTGTCTCCACTGTAAATTCTGCCCAAGGGAATGGAAAAGGGGGGAGAAGAGAGAAAAACATAATGAATACTTCTGGTTGCAATCATAACCACTCTTAAAATGATTGAAACTTCTATGCATATCAAAGCTTTACTAAAACTGCTTATTTACTGTGTAGCTCAGGGGAAAATAAAATCATCTTTCCATGCTTTATTGTTCTTGTCCTCATCTGACATAAAAATCATCATCAGTTTTTTGTTTTATATTTTCAGAGCAATTTGTCAAAAAAAGTATGCAGAAAAGTCATTAATCATTTCCTGTGATTAAACAGACGGATTGAAAATGAATTGATATATGTTTATCCCAAACCAAAAACATTTTTTTAAAATGTTCCTTGAAAAAAAAACAACCACATACACATGCATGCATACCAGGTTTTATGATGTAACAAGAGCTTGTTGAAACAAAAGCTTTTTTTGTAGCCGTATACCCTAGAAATCGAAACCATAAGGTAATTACCAAAGGGAATGGGAATCCTTTGTAATATCCCTCAGATCTTTCTGGTTATTGCTCTCTCAAGACTGCTGAGCTAGTGACCTATTTGGCGGATATAGTAACCCAAGCATTATAACACTGGAGTGCTCTAATACAGAAAGCAGATTTTTCCTGGGGAGATTTCAAGGTCCTTAGGCTGGCAATAGCTCCATAAACAAGAGGGGGAAATGTGTAAAGGGGCCTGATGGGGAGGAGAGGAAAAGGTCCAGCATATAATTTTTTCCCTTTTGAGCTGCCAACCTGAGCAGTTAGGGAGTTTTACTTCTCCGTGGGAAGTAGGAAGAATGAGCCAAAAAACTTGACAACTGGAAAGGGCCAGGAATGAAAATGAAGGGAGAAATTAAAACCAAGTAATGAAGTTTCCAGTTAGCCCTTTCCAACTTAAATCTGGAAAGCAAAGAGGAAAAATGATAATGGGCTGCCACTGTATATAGTAACAATTTCAAGTTCTACACAAAACTGATCTTGAGTTGCAGCTGCCTCATTTTCTTTAAATGAGAGTCAACCCTTTGTTTGTTTTGGAGATAGACTAATTTACTGTATATAGAAATGAATTTAAGAAGATGTGAATCATCCTTATGAAGAATTGATCAGGAATCTTTCTTAGCCCTACCTAGAAATGCCAGAACTGAATAGAAATTTTTGCATGCAAAGCGTATACAATAAATTTTGTTAGATTGCAGGCAGTTCAGAAAATCAACTGTATTTTGTTTTCAGAATTGCACAACACTGCTAATTGCCAATCTTAATAATGACTGTATGGACAAAGTGCTGCTCCCAGCCCTCAGTTCCATAAAAGATTGCTATGTTTTATTTTAATTCATTTCAATCCATTCTCAATGCTATATGAAGAGGCTGGATTAATACTCCATTATTTAAATCTGGAAAGGGACGCGGTGGCTCAGTGGGTTAGGATGCTGAGCTTGTCGATCAGAAGGTTGGCAGTTTGGCGGGTCGAATCCCGAGTGCCGCGTAACAGACTGAGCGCCTGTTACTCATCCCAGCTTCTGCCAACCTTAGCAGTTTGAAAGCACGTAAAAATGCAAGTAGAAAAATAGGGACCACTACGGTGGGAAGGTAACAGTGTTCCGTGCGCCTTTGGCGTCTAGTCATGCCGGCCACATGACCACGGAGACGTCCTCGGACAAGCGCTGGCTCTTCAGCTTTGAAACAGAGATGAGCACCAGCCCCTAGAGTCGGAAACGACTAGCACGCACGTGCGGGGGAACCTTTAACTTTACCTTTATTTAAATCTGAGAACTTTTAATAAATATATTGCATATTGCTTACATGCATACAATATCTTGGATTTTTCCCAGGAAGGAAGCTTACAAATTTTCATAAGTAGAAATTTATATGGAGACAAGGATTAATGTGTCCTGTTCATCATACTAAACTGAAATGTTCAGGTAGTCTTCGACTTACAACAGTTCATTTAGTGACCACTTGAAGTTACAATGGCATTGAAAAAAATGACTTATCACCATTTTTCACACTTATGACCATTGCATCATTCTAATGGTCACATAAACAAAATTTGGACCCTTGGCAACTGATTCATGTTTATGACGGTTGCTGTGTCCTGGGGTCATGTGATCACCTTTTGCAACCTTCTGACGAGCAAAGTCAATGGGGAAGCCACATTCACTTAACAACCGTGTTACTAGCTTATCAACTGCAGTGATTTACTTAATAACTGTGGTAAGAAAGATTGTAAAATGGGGTAAAGCTCACTTAACAACTATCTCACTTAACAACAGAAATGTTGGGCTCAGTTGTGGTCCTAAGTCAAGGACTACCTGTAACAGGCTCAGCTTATACCTTTGTACATTTTGCATCCATTCAATAAAACTATTAAAACAATATAGCTGTTCTCTGAATACCTCAGTCTCCATTGGACTATAGTATGTGGTAAAAGCACTGTGGTTTATAAAAACAACTTGCAAGTAAATGTTTCAGAAATGTTGCCTTTGTGCCATTGGTACTTTGGGCAGGTTTCACCCCACAGGTAGTATCAGAAATTGAATTTTAGGACTTTTGGCAAGTCAACTTGTAATAAAGGTAAAGGTAAAGGTTCCCCCGCACATGCGTGCTAGTCGTTTCCGACTCTAGGGGCCGGTGCTCATCTCTGTTTCAAAGCCAAAGAGCCAGCGCTTGTCCGAGGAAGTCTCTGTGGTCATGTGGCCGGCATGACTAGACGCCAAAGGCGCACGGAACGCTGTTACCTTCCCACCGGAGTGGTCCCTATTTTTCTACTTGCATTTTTACGTGCTTTCGAACTGCTAGGTTGGCAGAAGCTGGGACGAGTAACAGGCGCTCACTCTGCTACGCGGCACTCGGGATTCGACCTGCCAAACTGCCAACCTTCTGATCGACAAGCTCAGCGTCCTAACCCACTGAGCCACCGCGTCCCTTACCAACTTGTAATAGAAATCCACATAATGTCAGTTTGTAAGAAGTTAACATACATAACCCTAGATCATATTTGTTAAAAATGTTCATTCTCTGTAGCTAAGGTATAATTCTAACATACTCATAAGCTATGTGTGTTTTTTCCTCAGTGTTTTTTTATGTTTGTTTTTTCCCTTTCCACTACATTTACTATTAATATAGAAGGTCCATATGAAGCACTAAAAAAGAAGTTAAATAGTTGGAATATTTCATTTTGTGCAAAAACAGAAAAAACAAAGTATTCCTGGCAAATATAGAAACAAAGATTCCTAAAGCATCTTTTCTTTGGTAAGAGTAACTGCTGTGAATAACTTCCGTATCAAACTTATTTTACATCTTATTTACTTACATCTTACATCTTATTTACATCTTATTTACTTTATTATCATGATTGCAGTAGTAGAAAGCAGGAGATAAACATGCTATTTGCAAAAAGGACAACTTCAAATGCCTAAGCTGATATGTATATTAATTTTATGAGACATTTAGTCTAAAGCAGTTATCCAAATGGATCAGTATAAAAAGCATTAAACACCATCCCAGTGTGTCTTTCTATGAATATGCTTAAAGAGACAAGATCACTAACTGTGCTGAACTGATACAAATAAAAATCAAGAGGGCAAAATAAACACCTGGCATTGCAAAATAGACATTATTTAGCAACTGGGCAGGCCAAAACACCTGCCTATTTATGTTCAGAAAGGTTGATCAAATCTATTCTGTCCATGTTTGAAATGGGATTTTCCCTTGAACCAGTTTTAGATAAAAAGCACTGATGAAATATATGAAATATAGTTATGTTACTTGCAGCTATATCTAATATAATATTTCTCTACAAAAAAAGCTTTAACCTCCTTGCACTAAAAATAAATAAATTTTGTCATAGGAATCCTCTTCCTGTTGACAGTTATATAGTGTTTCTACGTACTGTAGTGTTTATAGTGAGTTAAATACTGACAAAAATAAATTCCCTACTACTTAGCTGACATTGAGATAAGGAGGGACTCTGGTCTAGAGACATGGGCCTCAAAGACTTGTTTGTTTACATCTTATTGAACCTCTGTCATGTGCATTATTTCAACATCCTTCATGTTCTTCTGAATTCCAATAAAAATGAGAAACATCACAAGATTGCAGTATGACACATTTAAATATGAATGACTATCTTGCTTAAATTTTGACTTTACAATGCCATCTGATACCATAGTATTAGGGTCCAGGTAGGATACAGAGTAGAATTTCAAGATTCTGAGATTTATCTTTGTCTAGAGAGGGATAGCAAAACCAGAAGCAATGCTGTACAGAGAGCAATAAAGGGTGAACATGTATTTTAACGCCACAGAACTTTGAAGACATAAAGCTTCATATATGTGCACATTCCTTAGAATAATGGCTGCAATGATAATGACTGTTCAACTGTCCCTACTCAAAAGAAAGAGAACATGAATATAGAGCACTCCTCCCCACAGGAAGATTACAAGAAAGTAATCTTATATGCTGTCTTGCCCAGTGCTGTCTGTACCTTATCAGCTAGAGTTGTTAATCAACTGAAACCAATCCTAGAAATCCCACTGTAATTTCTTCAGGTGACATATTTATATATGGGTGCCCACAGACATAGCCTCACACGTGTATATCCACAAACACAATAGGCCAGAGGCTACAGTTCAAAAAAAGGGCAAAGCTAGAACAAAAGGAGTAGAACTGTTTAGCCTTTCCCTTCCCCTTCTGTTTACAGAAAGGATGGACTCAGTAAAGTTTCTGTGCTGGGCTGCAAGCCCAAGAATTCATTGGATGTGTTCAAGCAGAGGCCAAAGAGCCATCTGGCTCAGATGTTTTAATTTGGATTCCTTCACTGAACAGGGGTTTGGACTCAATGGTTCCTTCCAATTCTATAATTCTAGACTGAGTTAAATGGCAAATATGCTTAGAATTTATGTTTATATTTAATAATGTACAGACCATATTACATTAAATGAAATCACAATTAAGCCTATCAGGCAGCAGGCTGGTTTCATGCATCCCTCATTCTTCTCTTCTTATAAAGGAATAATGTCTACAGTGTAGCATCTCTCCATATAGAAGAGTCTTCAGGGATTGAGAATCCTGATTTTCCAGAGCCCTTATTTATGTGGAGTGCCTTCACAGATATGAGATTCTCCTTTGCAACATTTACGTTCTATATCTGGAGGGAAATATATCTAAGACTTAGGAGAAACTTATCTGTCATTTAGCTAAATATGGCATATTGTTTTAAAATAATTACACAACAATAAGACAGTTAATTCCAAGAAAGCAAATATTCAACAATATTAGACCAATGATAATACCTCTGGAAATTGTTGGCAATTAGTAAGCCAACAAGAAAGAAAATCTACGCAAAATGAGTAGAGTTTCATTTTAGTGCAGTGCTATGCCACAGAATTATCAACAGATTGGTATTAAATGTTATTTTTTTCTGAACATGTAATTATTTGTTTAGGATAGAGAATGTAAGAAAGTGGTACAGCAAGTGTAGCAATCTTTTCTAGTGTAGGAATCAAACTTATGGTGGCAAGACCTTTGGAAGACACATGGGTTGGAAAGATCAGAACTTATCTATTCCTGTTAATTCCTCATGCAATGGTGAATAAATTAAAATATTTCTTTTTCTCCAGAGACCCTAAGATAGTCACTATTGTTAGCTATAATAAATGTTTATCTTCCTATATTCCAACTAAGCATTGAGGGAAATGGCATGTCTTCAGTGAAAAGAAGGTAAAGACTTCATGTGACATATATATTTGGGTCAACCAACTTGTGATAGAAGAAATATCACTGGATTTTTGTTTGCTTTTGAAAGTGAAAAGACAAGACCAGATAGATGTTGAAAAAATTATTCCTTCCTATTCCTTGCATGTGTGGCTGTGTGTGTGTGTATGTGTGTGTGTGTGTGTGTGTGTGTGTGTGTGTGAGTGACACAGGGAGGGAGAGAGGGAAGGAGGGAGAGAGAGATTCTCAATGTTAAAATATCTCTGACACACACTATGTCAATTGGTTATTTATAACATATAAGCACCTAAAGTCAATTGTATGAGTTTACACAAACAATTTCCTCTTAAATAAAGAATAATCCTTTAGGACTATACTGTAATTTAAAACCAATATATAATCTGGTATCTTTATCCAATCATATTAAATCATTAAATTTATATTCAAGCTATCTCACCTATTATTGACTAATTTTACCACTAAAGAATTGATAAAACATTAATATAGTACATACTTAAAGATTCACATTCTTCCATCTATGCAGTATATTTTGTTGGTCAAAATGGGTGAAAAAAGGAGACTACTGACATGAAATAAAGATAATGTCTCCTTCAGGTCAAGCTCATCTTCTCATATCTTTATGGGCATGGCAGACAGTTTTCTTGGCAATGTCACAAATGAAAAGATTGATATCATTGCTAGAATTTAAGATTTTTTTTCTGTCATACTGAGATAGTCAGATAGTCACCTTTTAATAACTTATCAAGTTGCATGGCTCCATAAAGAACAAGGAATGAATGAGTGATGCCTGATAGCTCATGATGCTCTTAAGTTACAATATGCAGTCTGTTTTTAATTAAGATATTAAATATCACATATCCCCTTCTCTACTTCTTAACACAGAAGAATACCTAGAGAAAACTGTTTGCTGAAATATTTGGTAATGCATCAGTCACTAGAATGTGGTTTAAGGCATAACTGGAATCACCCTTATCACATCCAGCTCTTTCTTTCTCTGTGTCTGTACTAATATGACAGAAAAATAATACCATGGAAAGAAATGAAACAGTTAATTTTTATTGTCTATTCTCAATGTGCATGTAAAAATTATTTCTCTTTTTATTCAGCTTTTTTTTTAAAAAAAGCAAGTCCTTTGACACTATATAAGGCAACTTTACACATTGTTCTATTGGAACCTCCCCCATCAGATCTCAGCAGGAAAGATGTGAGATGAGACTTAGCAATTGTTCCAAATGAAATTTATACTATTGGAAATCCCTGCTGCCCAGAAAAAAGCAATCAAAAGAGAAAACACACTGAGGTGGCCTAAATCTTTCCAAACGTTATTCTGAAATATTAACATTCTAACCAAATAGGCTTAACTTTTAACTATATGGGAAGCTTGAACAATAAGGTAGAAAAATTACCAAGGATTATATATTGCAAGTGAGAGATCTCAGCTAGGCCAAGAGTGCATTACACAGATATATCAATCACAATTTTACAATAAGAAAAGCTTAGGCATGTTAGTACTTCAGTTCAAAGGCTTTGCAATTGTTAGATATGCAAAAGAGAAATTATACACAGTGAAACTGATACAAAAGTTTTAAAAATGTATTAAAATCCTGAACTGATGAGCCAGCAGTATTTATCAGTTAATTTACAGGAATAAGATGCTCCCAGAAGAATAAATGAGAAATAGACCCATGACAAGAGGATCAGTAGAAAGGAAGCACATTTTTACATTAGTAAATATTGGTTAAAGGAGACAGCTCATATGAAATAAACATACAAGTCAATTTATCAAGTTGGTATAGGCCTAGCAACAGTGACACAAATAGAGACAGAGAGTTCTGTTTAGTCTTGGCACGTTTACTTGTTAAACATATATAGCCTGAATGAATGAATACATACATACATACATACATACATACATACATACATACATACAGTATAGGTAGATCTTTCTCACAATAAAGCAAAATATGCAAATATATATTAATTTAGTTAATATTTCAGTATGAGCCAGTTTCATGTAGCAGTTAGGCATCAAACTTGAAAATAAAAGACCAAAGGTTCTAGTACGACCTTAGGAACAAAGCCATCTGGGTGATCTTGGTCCAGTCACTTTCTTTCTGCCCTAAGAAGCAGGCAATGGGCAAACCACTTCTGAAATCTGGCCAAGAAATCTACAGAGACATGTCCAGGCGGTCACTAGGAGCCAACAATGACTTGAAGGCATACTGTAGACACAAAGAATGAATAGGTATAATGGAAAAATGATCATAAACCATTTTCAAATTTGGAGGGAGGGGAGAGAAGAAAAAATTGAAACCTAAACTTCTCACCCCTCCCCTCCCATGCAAAAACCTCTCAAAGGCTGATTAGCCTACCTTGGACTGAATAAATGTATTTACTCTTACTACAGTACATTTTAAGGGAAACAATAACTTGGCTGCTAAAAAAAAGCTACCAATACAAGTGTGCTTGTATCCTATCAAGAGAAAATCCCTGTTGGAGAGTGAAGAACACTCAGAGCCCACCCATCAAGATCACGTTAGCATTTGTATTATAAATTATTTCATAACTTGATTATGTCAGTGTAGATCCAGTGTAGATTTGGCAAAGTCACTGATTTTTTCCCATCCTTTCCTTTAAAAATTTCAATTGCGTACAATGAAAAGGCAGCAAAGTAGGGAAAACTGTTCTAAAAACATTTAAGGATTAAAAAAGAGCTTTTCAAATGCTACTCAGGGTACAAAGCTCTCCACTCATATATCTCTGCAACTATCCTCCAGATGTAGTTTTTGAGGAACCATATTGCCCTGAATAGAGTGGAGACACAGTTCAGTAAACTGATACCTTCCTTGTCTTAATTAGCAGACCCTTGTTCCCAATTGCAACCAGAGGAGTTTTCCAGCTTTTTTTTTCTAAGCAAAGGAAATAGAAACAATTTCAGCTTAATCTCAAGAATGGAATGAAATGAAAAATAGGGGGAGAAACAGTCTAGCCCAGACAGAGAACTGAGTTCAAACTTGCATGTAATGGGAAAGAAGTCTTATTTCAATAACTAAAGCAAACCCCATCCTCAAGATATTTCTCATCTTGCTTCCTTAGTTCTTTCCTAACCTCTTATGTCTTTTATTTTATAAATCTGAGGGCAAGACTATTGTTTAGGGAAGCGGGTGTAAGCACAATGGGAACTTCTTTGATTTCAGAGTGAAGTATAAAAATTTTAAATTAAAAATTATATATTAGACTGCAAAGCAGAATTATACAAATGTCACTCACTGGCTATACAGCTCTTAGATGTATATTATCAACTCTAAAACAGCACCAACACAAAGCGCCATGAATAACCTTGAACCTATTTTGTCTTTTAAGCTAAAGCACATAACTAGTATGTACTCTTCCCAAAAAATGTTCCACAAAAGATGTAGCAAATTATAAAAGATGCAACAGAAGTACTTGAATGACTGTTTGATATTTAATTTTTTTTAGTCTGAGGCAAGATCATATAAGAATCCTGTAAGTGCAGAAAAGATCTATCCCTATTTTTATCTCCCATAAGGAACTTACAATTAATCGTATATGTTTCCGCAACAGCAGTAGTAAATCTATTGATTTATGGGAAATCACGTAGGAAATTACACTGCTTTTATTTTAGAGCACAGGCCAGGCATGTGTATATGCCCCTAGAGTTTAGGTAGCAAATTTCCAAGAAACAAACAATAAAAATTGGTATGTAAGCCTTTGTTTGGCTTAATAAAGTATACCCAAAATGTTCAGTCATTGCTCCCAAATCAAAGGAAAACAAAGTTCCAATTTATTTATTTATTTTTTATTTTAATTTCATTTATATCCCGCCCTTCTCCAAAGACTCAGGGCGGCTTACAAGCTTAGCAGTAGCCTTCATTCTATGTATATGCCTGCTTATTATCATACTCTTCAATAACATTATTTCATATTCAAAATTATTTTTAAAAAGTGTGGTTCTGAAGTGCTAAGGTTCAAAACTCAGTTTGTGTTATTTGGAATTCTGGACCTCCCAATGCTTGTTATGTCCGAAGGTAAATAATCAATATAGGAAGGAAGAAGAGAAAAAGACAAGGAAGCTTCTGAATATGCCCAGTTGGCTGCCAGATGTCCACTCTAATGGAATGTCCGTTGTTTTCCTGGATATATTCTTCATCTGCTCTTCATCATGAGACCTTCCATGAATATCACATTATTCTCCTTCAGTTTACTGTCCCACCCACTCAGTTGGCTCCCTGTCCTTCAATTAGTACCTTAATTATATGCATTTAAAGAATTTCTATATCTCCTCTTGCTTCTCCCCTTCATTTTACATACTTGTTTTTATAATCTGACCAACCTTATGTCACTTCCTCTTAAGTCTTTCTGACATGCTATTCTCAGTGAATGGACTAGTGTTGATTTATCAGTCTTAAATTCTTCTTCTGTACCCTCCCAATACCTTTGAGCCACGAGTTATAAATCTATTTGTTAAGAACTTATAAACTTCCTATTCCTTGTAATTCACAAATAATTAGAGCCATGTTTTATTTCTGAATATATCTCTCCAAAATAATTAATTTAAATAATTATTTATTTCTATTTCACAGCATTCCATACTCTTGGGAAGAACTCCAGTTGAGAAATATTGTACGTGAATAGATTATTCCATGCTATACACCTAAACAAGGGGCACGTCAGATGCCATAGTCCTATTTCTTTCCTTACCCCTGACAGCTACATGTATTCAGCTGACAGTCTTGTTTGACCTTCTCACAGTAACCCATGAAAGAAGATGTATAAGGCTATCTAACGTGTCTGCGTTCATATCATATCATTCAATGAAAAGTATAAAATAAGAGGTTCATGAACTTTTGGTCCATATTAAAGGCTTCTCAAAGGATGGTATAGAATATTTGGATCAGTGAAAATGCAATTTAGGAGACATCCCATAACCTCCTCAGTTTTCGTACTATTTCCACGAGTACCGTAAATGATAGAATTACTGGCATTCACGTACAGTTAATTTAAAGCTTTAAGTATGTAGATTTCTTAAGTGGCTAATATTACAATACTGTTTCTTTGGAAACAGATACAACTTTATGTGAAACTTAAGCTGAACCCTCAAAATATAGGACAGCACCTTCAATCTACAGGGTAAATATATTCCAACTTAGAAAGACAATTGTAGTTTTACCAGAAGATTTTAAACTCTCTTGCAAACCCTTGACTTTGCAAAAGCCACATAGAAAACAGATCTATACACATGCCTTCCCTCAAATCTATATCTATCTGTCATATCTATTTTGAAATTTGATCAGATATTATTTAGCACAGAGAAGAAGGATGTGCTCTAATCAGTCCTGTCTCTTGTTAAAATGTTTCAATTTGAATTGCATTGAACATTAAAGATCAGTCTTCCCCATCCTGATGCTCTCCAGATGTTTGACCTGCGACTCCTATCACTGCTCAACAATACATCAGGTTGATTTTTCACTTCATTCCAATATGAATAATTATTTCATGAAGATAAATTGCCAATTAGCAGATTGAACTACTTTACTATGAATTATATTAAAATGTCACAATATACAGTTCTTAAAAAGTATTTTAAATCTTTCATGCCATATAATCTATAACAGTCCACTTTTTCCCCTTGCTGCTTGACTGGCGAAGGGGGAGTTACTATGCAAACGTTTCACCCCTAGAGTGAATTGTTTTAAAGTAGCTCAAACAACAAATCTTTCAAAACAGTGGGAAGAAATGGAAATAGTGACATCTTTTCCAGTAGAGCAACCATATAATACTAATAAATACATAACATACATTATGGATTCTCTTCTTCCCCACATCCCCAAGGTTGTCCATTAAAGTATATTGAGTAATTAATGAAAAGCTGAGGAGATATTCTTAGAATAGAAAATCTGGTTCTAGCCCAGATCAAATGGTGTGGGGAGAGAAAAATCTACATGCAGTGCAGAAAAATTCAGGAAGACTGATGAAAGAAACCATGGAAGAAGAGAGGATTAAGAAAGAGAAATACGTATTTTCCAAAAAGTAACATCTTACCGCTTTCATTCTTCTCTATTACATCCACCACTTCGCCAGCCTGCAGGCTGATCTCCGAGTTCTCCTGTTTCTCATAGTTAGATACCACCACATACTGCTCCAGGATCATAGGTTCAGAGCTAGCGTCAGCACCTGGGGAAGGGAAAAAGCAAGCTGTGAGCCAGCTTCCAGCCATGGCTCGTTGAGAGTCACCTCTGTCCATCCGACTCAGGATAGGTTGACTTGTCACCAAGGCCAAGCCAATCAGAACACAACTGTGGCTCACAGCGTATCCCCAAATGGCTGGCCATAAAGGAGTAGTTTCCTCTGGCCCACAGCTCAATAGAACAGAGGAACATTGGGGAATGACTGAGGAAGGGACAAAAAACAAAACAAAACAAAAACCCACGCTTAAATGTTTAAGCACAACAGCATAATGCAGACATTAAAATGCAGGATGGAGTTTGAAAATAAACCTCTTTCCAACATGGTTCCACACCATACTCATTCCCATTCAGAGAGGAAAATCCATCCCAATCACAGCCAACATAAAAGGACGAAAAAAGTAAGTCCAGGGCTGCTCCGATAAAATGGGATAAAAAAACAGAACAGTCTAGTCCACAATTTCTTCTCCTTATACACTGAGCTCCTGCTTGCTTTTTACAGACTTGAGGCAGGCAAAAGAGGGTTGTGGACGCCAATAATATTTGCCTCTAGCTGCAGCCCTTAAATAGAAAACACATGAGCTATGTTGAAAAAGGGAGGAGGGAATGGAGGAAGGGAAGAGGGGAGGGTGCAATGGTCTGTTTACTTGAAACAGAAGAGTTATAGTACAGAATCCTGCTTACACAGCCCCCCCTTCTGCTCCAGTGTTCACCTTCTTCTAAACACAACTCAAAAGAAGTGTCCCTTTAAAGTAAACTGCACAGCAAATCTCTTGCTACAACTCTAGAATTGCAAAGTAGTGGCAAAACCTGCTTTCTTATTTTTCCACCATCTCTTCTGATTCCCAAGTCTCCCTCGCTTTGCTTCATTATTTCATTATGCATTATTTTTGCTACATTTTCCCCAAGTTGATTATATGAAACATAATAATAAACATATTCTTCTACTACGGACAGTTTTTTTTAAAATTTGCTTTCCACAGCAAGTTGCAGCAGAAACATGCGTGCCCTTTGCTCATCAGTCACTCAGAACATAAACAAGGGCTTTGCCCGCCCACTTCTGAACACCCACAGGAAAATCGACTCTTATACACTGCCCTTTGGCGCCTGCAAGGAAGAAATATGTGCTACAGAAGCATTTTTTTTAAACCAGTAATTTTTTTCCCTTTTTGAACTCTTACCCCACTTCACTGCATACAGGCATACTTAGGAACAAAAGATTGAAAATCCCCAAAGAAGCCAAGAATTTCTCTCAAAAAAACTTGAAATACTTTAAAGTTTGAGAGATCTTTACTAGTATTTTATATGAATCTAATTGTGCATATCCAACCCCCTCCCCACAATTCCTACAGCACAATGGCATCCTTTTGTTCCTGTGTATTCTTGCCTACATCTTCAAAGCCATGCTTCTGTATTTAGTTGTTTTCCACTTGCAAGGCTGGTACAGATGGCTATATTTATATTACAGGGAGTCCTCAATTTACAACAGTTTATTTAATGACCATTCAAAATTGCAACAGCACTGAAAAAAGTGAGTTATAACTGTTTATCACACTTATGACTGTTGCAGCATCCCCAGGGTCACATGATCAATATTCAGAGGATTGGCAACTGTTTCTTATTTATGACAGTTGCAGTTTCCCGAAGTCATGCCTTTGCGACCTTCCGACAAACAAAGTCAATGGGGAAGCCAGATTCACTTAACAACCCTGTTACTAACAACTGCAATGATTCACTTAACAATTGTGGTGAGAAAGGTCATAAAATGGGGCAAAACTCACTTAACAACTGTTTTGCTTGACAACAGAAATTTTGGGCTCATTTGTCACCGTAAGTTGAGGACCACCTGTTCTTATCTAAGGTAGCATTCCAACAAGCAAGCATATCCTGTTTTGTAACCAATATTCCTGAACTTAAGGCTTGGTGTTATTTTTTGTAATTTTTTAAAGTACCACAACAGCAAAAGTGAAACCAGGGCTTTAGTTATCTTATAAAATCTAAATTTTAATGCTTCAAAAATTTTTCAATGCCAAAAATTAAAATAAAACACAGGGAGTATAAAGTATTTGATATGGATTTTTCAAGTTATCATCCCATCCAAGAGATACTAACCAGGAATCTATCATCATTCCCATGAAGCATTCTATCCCTGATTACATACTAAGGGATAGTAAAAGGCTCTTAAGGGAAAATAATTTGTCACTGGATGCCCTAGCAGATGCTTTTTCTTCTAATTAAAAAATATCTTGGGTAGAAACATATGCACAAAGCTCAGGAAAAATTTATTATAGGACATACATCAAATAAAAACTTGACAATCAATGTTTATTACTGTATTGCAAACAGTTCTAATCTAAAATCATTCAACCAAACTATAACTGTACTATAGCCCATCCTGGTCAGTAATGCTTCCCTTTCACAACTTTTCAGATAGCAGCTCAGCCTAAGACAACTACAAACATGTAACATAGCAAACACAGACTCTTCAAAACACCCAAATGTCAACTCTCTTCCTTGCCTTCTATGCCTAATAATGTCATCAACAACCTCAGGGATATTTTAAAATCATTCTATATAAATGGCTCTACCTGTTACTAAGATATCTCTTATTAACAACAGCTCATGAACAACCATAGTAAATCACATTACTTAAGCATGATACATTGGATTGATGTAACATGATAAATACAATAAATCTGATGATAATGCTTGGATTCAAATAATACACTAAATCAAAGCAACCCTTATTATGGCTTACTACGGTGTACATACTGAGAGCCACATTAAGGCATCAGTATAAGACTAGGAGATCGTGAATTCTAATCCTTCTTAGGCACAAAGCCAGCTGGGTTACTTTGGGCCAGTCATTTTCTCTTGGGCCCTAGGAACCAGGTAATGGCAAGCCACTTCAAAAAAAAAAACCTTACCAAGAGAACTTGTCAAGAGTTAGGTTAAAGACTGAAATCTACTATAATCATAATAAATGTATAATTTTTCAAAACTCCTATAAGATTTTTTAAACAATTGTGAGAATATCTAAGAAATTATATGGGTTTTTTGGAGTGGATTATATATTCTCGTAAAAAAAAGGGAAGCTGCACTATATGATAAATTCCAAAACTATAGAGTTTGAATATTGCAAATGTACAACATAGTCAAGGAATCAACATAAGAAATAGAAATAGCTTTGACAGAACCTGTGACAGGTAGAGTAGTCCACATATTATGACCAAATGTTCCAAACATAACTAAACATTGATTATTCACCTTTCTTAGGCAAGAGGATCAAAGATACAGATTTTTGTAAAAAATTGCAAATGTAAAAGAGAAATACTGGACTATTTTGCTAGACTATTCTTATAAGGGTAAGAATAATTTATCTTCAAAATAGAAGATATTCAGAAATATTTGGAAAATGGGGACATTAAATTGCAATTTAATTATTACAAAATAAAAGACTTCCTGCCATCCTTATTTACGCTGAAAAAAATAAAAAATATCTTTCAGTAATCTCAAAGAGGAGAATAGCTATCTTTTCAGCCAGTGCTCCTCCCTAAGTCATCTTGCTGTCTAAAGAAGAAAAAAAACTATATAACTGGTTCACTCTTTTATATTTATGAAATGGCAAGGTTTTTAAAACAGTAACTTCTTCCATCCAAACATCATAAACACTGGCAGTGTTCTTTCTTACACTTAGAGAGTTTATCAGGAAACACTGTCACTCCAAAATTCTCCCATTACATTAATGGTGAAGGGAGGGGGGTTATTTATTCAAAGAAGTTTTGCCCTACTCATTAGGCAAAAAAGACTTCTAGGGTAGCATACAAAAATTAGATTGTCTTCTGCCCTCAGAAATATAATCTTAAAGAAAGGCAATATTGATGTTGGCAACTTTGGAAGCAATAGAAATATTAATAGAAAAACTAAAAGATGTTGTGCTGTTATCTGGTTTTAAAATTAATAAACAAAAGATGATGATGTTAACAATATAAAAATAAAAAACAAACAAATAGAATTGATATAAAATGGTGTTAAGGTTAAAAAAAAGTGAAATACTTAGGTATTACTATGAGAAACTTTAATTGTATGTTGTATGAGAATAATTATGTTAAGACATGGAATGAAATCAAGAAGGACATGATAATATGGGAGTAATTACAACTGTCGTTGTGGGGGAGAATTTTGTGAAAAAGTCACTGTTTTGCCAAGACTGTTACCTATTTTAAATGATATCTATGATGTACCTTTTAAGCAATAGCAGAAAATTACATCCAACATATATGACAAATAGGGAAAAACCAAGAGTTATATATAAAATTCTTCAAGTTGCAAAGGAACGGGAATTGGGATTGCTTGATTTGAAACATATTTTGCAGCCTGGTACTCAGTCTGAATAAAGGAGTGGGTTTTTTTGAGAAATAATTTTAGAATTAGAAGAACATGATCTGAGGCTCATATGGCATGGTTTTCTATGGTACAATAAAGTTAAAGTTCATGTAAATTTTCAGAATAATTAGAAGTATGAAAATGAGACTATGGAACAGATATAAAGCCAGAGTGACTGAAAATACCTTTATAGGTATTGAAACAAGAAATACTTTATAGGAGACTTCTGGTTTTGTGCCCGTAGCACATGGCCACGCGAGAATGGACCTCTGCTCCCCACAGCTAGTTTCGCTCTGCCAGGGGGACCCTAAATGGGTCCAAAGTCACCCCGAAGAGGTGACCGTGAAGGAGGGGCACCCTGTTGATCACAAAGAGACAGCAATTGCTTCATTTGATGTGGGGAAAACCCTCCAAACCCAACAGGAGAAAGGCTAGCTGCATGCCAGCATCTATCCCAAGCTACCTGCAGCCAAAGTCCAAGAGCACTAACCAGAACAGTGAACAGTGTGCTTGGAATTGGTGAGAGTATTCAATCTTGTCTCCCTTATTTTGCAACTAAGTCCATGGGAAACATCCCCAAAGCAAAAAACCTCCGAAAGTGAGGGGAGGGGGACTACATTCTCATTCCCCCATAGACGGGAGCGGTGAATTAATTTTTAAGGAGGAAACAAACATATTGAAATTAAAGTTAAAATACTACAATCTGGTCATACTTAGAAACTAAAACAAACTGCTAAGATTATATTCTAAAGGATTTTGATGAAATTATAAAAAAAATAATAAGAACTTCTTGCCTGAAACAGCTGGAAAACAAATTTTGCTGACATCTAGTGGACAATTAGAATATATTAAAGACAATGCCCAGAAACAAAGAAAAATCTGTTCCCATGAATTCTAATAACTTTACAAAGATAGTTGCCAGGGGACAAAGAAGAGATTGTATACTGGGCCAGCAATAAGATTGGAAAGTGTTTGAAGGAAAAGAAATATTTTGATTGTGGTCTAAACTTATGAATAGTTTAAAAACTTTGATCTATTGAACGAAGTTTTGAGGGGGAAAGTTACAGGAAGGATTTAAGGTAGCTAAATATACTGAATTGCAATTCTGACTGGTTGACAATTGACTCTTGAAAAAAAGAATTGTTATAAAACATTGATTTTACTGCAACCTTGACAATTGAAAATTACAGTAGATTATAAAAATTATATATAAGGAAAGAACTATATAAAATTGGACTGTTTGGATTTTGAGTTTTGGCCAGCTTGACAAGGTTAATTACAGAGACTATGGCACTTATGATGGATTATTTGAAAGGGGGAGACAACATGGATATGACATATTCATTAAAAAATGATAGAAAAGCCACACTTAATATCTACTCTTGAAGGATTCAACGGGAAAGATCAAAGACCTCTAGAAGCAACATTTCAAGACAAGACAAATACTTTCGAAGAAGAAATTTATGCAGCGCTACAACAGATACAAATCACAATAGTTCTAAACCACAAGGACATTAAGCATAACTTTGATAACATAAAGGAGTACACTTCTAATTTAAATCTACAATAAAAAAATCATTCAAAGAATGATGGTAATAAATGAACAAACAAATCATATAACAGAATGTGAACTAGACAAAATGACTTAATTGTCATAAATGAAGGGGACTATAACTTAATACAAACAAGAAAAAATTCACAAGATTTGGATACAACAATAAATATGGAAAAGATACCTTATGCATTAGAATGTCAAAATAAACCTGGGAAGAAAGAAGACTTAACAAAATGGACACTGCTAGGAGAATCACTGTTTGGGAGTCAAAAAGCATACATCATATGTATTATGTATCCTCTACGCCTAACAACAACTACAAAAATACAAGAACTATTTGACAAGTTGAAAATATTAATTTGGAAAACAATTTGGCAAAGGAAGAAGATTAGAGACGGGCTTAAGAGACTTGAATCGCCCTACCAGTTGGAATATAATACGAGCAAACACTTGTTTGAATATAGCTAAATAAACAAATAACTTTGGCTATAAAGGGGCTTTAAATAAGTGGGATAAGATATACAAGTAATATGGTATTTTTGATAAGACACAAAATGTAAAAATATTGGGATGATGAAAGTGAAGGAAAATTTTGAACTTTAAAGACAAATTAAGTTTGAAAAGATTTAGGATTAAGGAATGATTAAAATATTGTGGGGAAATTAGGCTTAATAAGAGCTTTGAAAAAAGGATATATAGTGATTTAATTAATTTTTACAAATAGAAGTGAAATATAAATTTTATAGGTAGATGTTATGATAAATAAGTAGTATAGTATTTCTATAATATATGAAATATGAAAATACTGGGACAATATATTTAAGTGGAAAATCTGGATATTTAGACGTTAATTAGTGAGAATTGATAATTGATAAGAATTGTTTGAATATTATGGAGAAATTGAGTTTAAAGATTTATGAAAATAAGATATATGGTGAATTAATAAGATGACTTTTATGAACATAAATTGATAAGAAAAAGTGCTATATATGGACTACCGTATTTTCTGGCATATAAGACGACTTTTTAACCCATGAAAATCTTCTCAAAAGTTAGGGGTCATCTTATACGCCGGGTGCTGAAACTTTAGGGACAGGGCTGGCTGGAAAACCTGGAGCGGATCTCCCATTTGGTCTGCGCAGGGAAAGCGGGACCAATTGGAGAAGAAACTGCAGTCTGTGATTTTTTACAGGCTGGGGTCTGGGCGTCTTTCCTTCTAAAGTTGAAGAGCAGCTGCAGTCTATCCCAACTTGAAAGGCAGGTGGGGAATGCAGCAGCCAGAGCAGCTGCTTAGCTCTAAGGACACATTTGACTCAGGAACTGGGCGGGCTGGCTGGAAAACCTGGAGTGGATCTCCCATTTGGTCTGCGCAGGGAAAGCTTTAGAGTGAATTAGGAAAAGTTTAGTCCACTTGCACTGTTTTATGTTTACATGTTTGATGACAAACAGCCTTATGTCTATAAGTGACAGTTTTCCTACTAAGTACCTGCATGTCATAAGCATTTGAATTAAAATTACCATATTAAAATCAAATCTGATGTTTTTTAATTTTTATTTGGTGTGCATTGGAAGAGGGGTAGTATTATACGGCGAGTATAGCCCAAACCCTATAATTTAACAGGAAATGTAGGGGGTCGTCTTATACGCCCAGTCGTCTTATACGCCGGAAAATACGTTATTATAGTTGGTATAAATATAGAAGAAAATGTTTTTATTTAATCAATTATATATGGATAATATTAAATATCAAAAATTATATTTGTTTAATGCTGAAGAAGGAGAATACTATTGGGAGAAGAGAAGATCAAGGCAATATAATCAATTGATATACAAATTATGGAAATATAAAAAATAATTATTACTGACTGTTAATTAACTATTGATTATAAAAAAAAATTCATGAAGCAAGACAACACGCTGTACACCAGGCACTAAAGTTGTTATTGTAAAAAATTAATAAAACTCTTACAAAAAAAAGAGAAATACTTTATAGGAACGAAACAGTAAGTAAAGAAAAATGGTTAACTTTTCAATAGTTGTTGGTACAGAAACATGGGGAATATAAGATGAAATCAAAAGAGCAGTTGGTTGTAGAGAGGTTTAATTTTCTAGTTTATTGTAATATACAATACAAATGAAAACAAAGATCAGAGGGATAGGAGAAAGAATTGTACGGTAGAAAGAAAAAGAAAAGAAAAAAGCAGTGACTTCTGACTATTTTCAGGGTAGTAAAATACAAGCTACAATTACAACCTCAGTCTTTGCTTTTCATTTCTGATATATACAAGCCATTTCTATAACAACTAAGTTAATTTAATCATCAAATCTAAGATCAACTTTTTATTTTTTTTTCTCCTGTTTCGAGCATAAAGTCCAAAAGTGGTTTCCAAGCAGAAACAAACTGGAAAAGTTCTCTCTACAACAGTTAGCTTTGCCATCTCCATCACTTTTTCCATCCGTTTTTCCAAATTCTTAAATCTGTTAATGTCGTCTGAGGGAGTTACTTTTCAATGGTTTGGGCATAGTTAAGACAAAGATTTAAGATAGATAATAGAATATTTGGAATTGAGCAGCAGAAGACAATTTGATTACATACAGACATACAATTGCTAAAATGTACAAACTTTTACACTGAAGTGGAAGCACAAATGAAAGAATAATAAAATGAGATAAGGCCTTTAGATACAATGAATATACTGACAGAACAGTGTGAAAATATGTCGTTAAAAGGACTAAAATTTACATTAGAACTTAAGAGAATTTTTACAAAGTGATGTACCACTGGCAGGGCTTTTTTTGTCATAGAACGCTCAGAATGGAGTTCCGGCACCTTTTTTGGATGGAACCTTATATGGTAGGCAAGGCGGATTGTATGACATGTGTGAGTTCCGGCACCTTTTTCTTTTACAAAAAAAGCACTGACCACTGGTATATGACTTCAGAAAAATTGTCTAGATTAATGTACTTCAAATTTATGTTGGAAATGTGCACAACATGAATGGTTCATTTTATCATGTCTAATATACTTGTAAAAAAGCCAGAAATTTCTGGGTTGAAATACATAAAATGATACAAAGAATGTTATAGATCAACATTGAACTGAAATCAAAACTTTTCTTGCTGGACAGGCAATTAGAAAAGAGTCATGGAAGATTATTCTCATAAGTGTTTACTGTTGCAACGCTATTATATGTGCAAAAATGGAAATACTTTGAAATACCCACAATGGAGAAATGGTTCATAAATATGACTGAATTAGCAGAGCTGTAAAATCAACTTGATTAAAGACCAACAACTACATTTATCAGTGACTGTTTTTTTGAAACATTTTGCTGAAAGTAGAGAAAGGTGAACTTGTTATTTATGGGTTTGAAGATTAGAAAGGGTAGCTTATGAAAAAAAAAAGAAATTATGATGTAACCTTAGAAAAGGTAAACTATAAATGCATTTATAACCAACTGACAAAAAGATTAGTTGTCGCTTCTATATAATCTTTTTTTCTTTTCTATTTTTCCGTCATTATTCTTTCTGATTTTCTTTCTAATATTCACCTTGCTTTTATTTTGTTAAAATTTCTTTGAGCATGTTATTGGATAGTTGAGTGTCCAAATGACAAAGAATATGCAAGCTCTTTCTGGATCTAATTGTTCTCTGCTTAAAGTGCATCTCTTCTCAACTGTCCCCCTCCCTCTACTTTTGTTTTCTGTTCATTATCCTTTATTTTTAACTTATTAAGAGATGGCTTTCTATAGTGTCTGAATCCTGAACTGCAGCCAGCCTTAACTGTAGTTTGAAAAAAGCCAAGTACACCACATTTTTCTGGTTTTGAAGGTTTCACATTTTTTGACAGAATTGCATTTACAGTGGACACAGGATCTAGCCCTTCTGCATATTGACATCTACCAATCTTACTTTTGTTTTCCACAGCTTCATTTATGAACAGAACCCTAAGCTGCACTAAATGCTTCAATGGAGACTCCAACTTAATGCCTAAAGTCCATGGTTAAATATTAATAGCTATCTAATAGAGCTGTTTCCAGTCTTGGAAAGAATTGCATCATGAAGTGTACTAGCCCAAAGAAGAACCTTGCTTGAAAGCAACTACATACTCTGCAAGGCTTATGCAGCTGCATTGAAGGTTGCCTTTGATTGTCTGTTTACGTGCATGCATAAACCATGTTTCCTACTGGGATTACCAGCAAAGCAAAGAAATTGTTCCTACATTTACATATATAGACTTTAAAAAGCACTCTTCAAGTGTCTTAAAGACATGGCTATTTTAATGCTTCAAAGAGGGCTCCTTCATTTGACCTTCCACATGACCAAAGTATCACTTGTGCATTCTTTGCACAGTCCTGGTTCTGCAAATAGTTTTGATATTCTGTGTTCATGCAACATCTGCTCTGCCTTCTGCATACATCTTCAAATAAATGCATACATCTTCAAATAAAATCTATTCATGACTACAATTTGCTAGAACACCAGACTCTACCAGACTGATCTTTTATAGTACATTTGCTAGTCTTAAAAAATAATCCAGCCAAGACAAAGTTGAGACAGAGGAAAGGGTGAAGTCAGACTTCTTTCCCCAACCAGCTCAATTTTGTGGAAAATTGGCTCAAACTCTACAGAATCCAATCAGTTGCATTGCAAGTTTTTTTTAAAAAAAAGGCAATGGCATTCCACCTACAGATTTGTGAAACCATTTGGAAGTTATCCAAGAAACTGCCAGACAAAGTTCTCCAACAATTGTAAAGCACCTAAGTACTTTGCCATTTGATCCTTTTTAACTGGCTGTAACAACTATAGATTCTTTAGCTATATAGCCAAGAGAGAGCTTGATCTTTTGAGAGAAGGAAACTCAAAAGAAATTTTGGCTTACAGAAGTTAAAAAGAAGAAAACAATTAGACCAGGTGACCCCTCTTTGTTTAAATCAAGAGCAAAATTATGAAGTTTGGCAGCTAAACAGCTCCTCTATTGTTTTTACACAGTCCACAAATATTGGTCCATTTGAAGCATGTTTAATCCCAGGTTTAGTTATTTATTCTTCTCTACAAATGCTTCACTCTTTGGCCAACTGCAGACAAGGAGATATACAATATAAAAGTACAGAGGATATATACAAAGGAAAAGTATTTGCTATCAATATCCCCCCCTTACATTATTACAGAAGAAAACACTAATAGCACCAGAATTCCAGTTTAAAAGCCAAAAATAATCTTTCTTAAGCTGCACCTCACTTCCACACGTCTAGTGTAGCTAGGGGGTCAAAGGGAAAGACAGATTGGTTATGCAGGTTGCATGTGAAACAGATTACAACAGACATGTCAAACACAAGGCCCGGGGGCCAGATCCGGCCCGTGAAGTGGTTTCATGCGGCCCACGAAGCCATCCTGGAAACAGTGAGGGAACGGCCCCCACTGCCTTGGCCCTGGCCCAGAGACCCTCCTTCTGCCAGAGACCCTCAGATCTGTCCCACTCCTGCCCAGGCCCCCATAGGCACCCTTGATGCCAACGATGTAGAGCTGGCCACGCCCACCCAGTAGGCCATACGCACTCTAGCCACGCCCACCCAGTAGGTCACGCCCACCCAGGCCACACCCACCCGGCCCCCTGAGGGCAACCGCAATGCGGATGCGGCCCTCAATGAAAATGAGTTTGACACCCCTGGATTACAAGTACCTTTTCTATTAACAATTGTAATGTTAAACTCATTGTTATTTTAAAAAAGTGCTATCAGATCAATCTGATTTTCACTACCATTGCTTCTTGTCCTGCCTTCAGGTGCTTTGGACAATAGCTTGACTCCCTCCTCTTTGTGGTAACCCCTGAGATATTGGAACACTGCTATCATGTCACCCCTTGTCCTTCTCTTCATTAAACTAGACACACCTAATTCCAGCAACTGTTCCTTATATGTTTTAGCCTCCAGTCCCCTAATCATCTTTGTTGCTCTGTATACTCTTTCTAGAATCTCAACATATTTTTTACATCGTGGTGACCAAAACTGGATGCAATATTCCAAGTGTGGCCTTACCAAAGCATTGTAAAATGGTATTAACGCTTCAAATGATCTTGATTCTATTCCTCTGTTAATGCAGCCTAGCACTGTGGGACCCTCTTTTGGTCCTGATTGGTTCACATAGTTCTATCTATTTTGCACAAAGAAATATGGGATTCATTGTATTTCCAACCTAATATAATAGAGGCAATATTGCTGTAAACATATTTAGCCTTTAGATAGTTATAAATAAAAATAAAAATATTAGTATCCAAAAGCATGTGAAATTGTTTGAATTCTGACTAACTGCTGAACAAGAGTCTTTTGAAGTATGAAGCAGAGTGTAGGGCTACAGAGGTTAGCATATTGCATCCAAAACTTAGCATATTGTCTCCAAAACTGGATGCAATATTCCAAGTGTAGGAAGTAGGAAGCACAGTGGAGTTCTGTAAACCTCCCTATATTTTAAAAGCCCTGAATTTTTGCACCTTCTTGAAGAAATGTTCAAAAGTCCAGTTATTTTTGAATCCCATAATTATTCATGCCTCCCTTGTTAATTTTAATGTTAATATTTATCATTTTTATGTTGTATATTTTGCGGGTTTTATCCTGTTGTAAGTCACCTAGAGTTAATTGATGGCAAGATAGGCAATATATAAATTTAATAAATAAATCCCTTCATTTTATGGGACTGTTGTCTTTTAATGTTGACCCATTTCTAGTTTCTGCATCACAATATACAAATAGTTTCTGTATTACGCAAGCCCCAGTTTATCTAAACTCAAATTTACACAAAGGGTGAAAAAATGTGACTGCCATTTGCAGATGCACACAATTTGATATATGGAAGAATGTGCAAGGATTCCTGCAACAGAATTCTTATGTAACCCAGGACAGCCTGTATTTGATACTAAGAAACACTGGATAAGGGTTGGTAAACTCAGCAAGTCCTAGTACAGCCTAAACTGAAATATTAAGCAATAACAGTTTTACAAGAAGAAAATGAATCATTTGATAATATTATTGTAAACAATATTGGAGTCAACATAGCAGATCACTTTGTTCTTGACTAAAGAACATTAGAATTTGCTCAACATATTCCAGTTACTACAACTTGATTCAGAGAAGTAGTCTTCCAAATTACAAACTATTACTTCCAAATTACTCATTTCAATTTTTTCCTAATTTTCAGCTGGGTATTTTGCACAATTACGCAACTTTATTTTATTTGTGCGATCTACAGATAGAAGTGGCATTCAGCCATGCAAGACTGAGCTATAAGAGGTCAGGTCACCTTAGAGTTGGTGGAGCAATTTGTCTGGAATAATGTCTAGAGGAAAGGAATTAAATACTAGCTTGAAAATGGAGCTCTTCCTCTGGCCAATGTAAAGTGCTCTTTCCCTAATCCTCCTACACTTCCAAAATCTTACCAAGAAAATTGCAGGGACTTGTCCAGGAAATTGCCTGGAGTCAACAATAACCTGAAGGTGTATATGTGCAGACACGCAGGGCCTTAATTTCCCTTACAATGAAAAATTCCAGCATTTGTCTCCTCCTCTCCATGTTTCTGCTATTTTCATTTTGTCTATTAAGTCTTCCCTACTTGTTGTGATCAAGACAAGGATAGCTGATTTTGTATGCCTTCTTAACTATATTAAGAAAATCTGCAAGCCAAGTCATGTAATTTATTAAGAGTACCATGCTTGGCAGAGTTTTCTCCTAACATATCTTGGAATAATTCATAGCTCCAATCATAACCCTTTTATATCTTTTTAAACGATCTGATACTTGCTTTTTTTAAAAATTATCAACATGTTCCTTTGGTTAGGTGATTGGCAGTGGACAGTTTCCAGCAAATGTTTCACTTTCTAAATTATATAGTAAGAATATATTTTAAAAACAAATGCACTACTGCTATTGGGCTTCACAGTCACCTTTACCTAAAGATTATTATGATAATAATTTCCCCTTCTATAACAAAGATATGCTTCTTCTGCTGCATGTTTGGTGAACTTAAGACATCCTCACTTTTAGTTTCAAAGGGAGACTATGAGTAATTCTCGACTTATGACACAATTGAGCCCAAAATATCTGTTGCTAAGCAAGATAGTTGTTAAGTGAGTTTTGCCCCATTTTATTACTCTTCTTGCCCTAGTTGTTAAACAACTCATTGTAGTTGTTAAATTAGTAACATGGGTGTTAAATGAATCTGGCTTTCCCATCTGACTGGCTTGTCAGAAGGTTGGAAGAGGTGATCACATGACTCTGGGACACTGCAACTGTCATAAATACATTCCAGTTGCCAAGCGCCCAAATTTTGATCACGTGACCATGTCATTGCTGCAACTGTTGTACGTGTGAAAATGGTCATAAGTCACTTTTTTCACTGTCAGTGTAACTTCAAACAGTCCCTATATGAATAGTTATAAGTCGAGGACTACCTGGGTATTTTCCTTATTATAAGTACTGTTATGCAAACACCCACTAATGACTATATAATTATTAAATATACCACCTGTATAAAATCATGCTATAATATTCCCACAACCACCACTTAATCTTTTGCATCACTGTAACATTCCAGGAAAGAGAAAACACAATTTTACACACAGAAATAGTGCAATACCTGCTGTAGCCTTCCTTGGAGAATCAGATAGGCTTGACATCCAAACTTCAGAGCCAAGAAAAGAAGCAGCAGAGAAACAAGAAAAGCAAAAGAGGGATTAGAGATAGAGAGAAGCAGTGTTGTAACCATGCAAATACAGAATAGTTTTAATTCTACATTTGTTTGAATACACAGAGGAATTGTCTCCATTAAACTCCAAGCAGTGAAACGATAAAATATGTTGCTAAAGGAGAACGTCAGCTGATACAAAGGTGTTCCCATGGTAGTTTTGCAAACAACAGATGTGTTTACTTTCTATAAGCATTACATGTTTCTCTTAGTTTACAACAATGAAATCATTCACATTTGTGGTAATACCTTGAAACCATCCAGACTGCCATTTTTGAATAAAGCCTCATTTGAGTGTTTTACCACAAGGTCAGACATTTACTCTGTTTTACAAGTATAGACACTAATCCACGAGTTTAGTAGATCATTTCAACCCACTTCATCCTCAACTAATGCTAGAGCTGTCAGGTTATACAGCAGTTCTTAAATTATTGAGCTGACTAGAAAGAATTGGCTGTTTTAAAACCATTATTCTGAGGTATTGGAAATTTAAAGATTTTTATTTCTTAACAAAACTACCGATAAAGGTCTCCCAGAGTTATCTGACAATGAGATGGGTGGCATAGTCTCTCAGAACCATAGTCTAAAAAAATTCATTTTCTGCAGCTTTACCAATAAAACCTGTGACCATCTAAAGCTGTATACTGTAAATTGATATTTATTGATGAAATCTTGCTATCATAGATACAATGCTGAAAAATCTATATAGCTATAAGTACACAATTTATAATGTACATATAGTCCACAAGGACATCTTGATGTGGCTCTGAAAGTATCCATTAAATCACTCTCTGTCTTGTCTCCATGACAGCTTTTGGAGTGGGGGAATAGCAGTACAAATAGAAAAGTAATAATGCAACTTTTAACTATTATATTAGCCCATACTGCTTTAAAATTGAGCTGTGAAGGAATCATATATAACTTTTACAGACATTTACGGAGACATCATAGCATAAATCACTTGATTCAAAACTAATGCCACACATGGCCTTTCTGCAAGTGCAAAGGGGAAGCCATCACTTGAAAACTGCTTTGCGTTCCTGGTAGGATTTTTAGTAAAAAAAAAAAAATAGAACTCCAGTGAGAAGGATTCCCTTTCAGTGCTTCATATCAGTTGGAACAAAAATATTATAATGCTGTTTTTTAGAATTTCCACTTTCCAGCTACCTTATTCAAAGACTAAATATTTCCCAAAGTACATGTTTTTTAAAAAAACTTTGAACTTCTGTGATTAAGAATTATAGAGCTGAAATCTTCTCTCTAGATAGTGATGGAAACCTATGACACATGGATCAAAGGTCATAGGCCACATTTTTGATGACATGCCAGTGTTCACAAACACTCAACACCTATTCTCAAAAGAATGATACATTCTTGTGTAAGAAAGGGATGTGCTTTTGCGCAGCCTTCGGACCATTTGGAAGTCACATGAGAGAGCCAGGCTTTCTTGAGGCCTTCTAAGCCTCCAAAAATTGCATGAGGTTTTCAGAAGCTGCGAAAAAGCACTCTCTGAACCCACTTCAAGAATGAAGGCCTCATCAACTCTAGAGTAGCCTCAAGTAGGCCATAAGGTCCTGTCAACAGAAAAAGAGCATTGTCTGAAGGTAAGTGGCAGGTGGCAGATCCTGGGGAGCATTGGGCTGTGGGGCCAATTGCACTATTCCTCAAGGCTCACACCTTGGGGAATAGTGGGAGGTGGCCTTTTTGAGCAGCAGAAATGGTGTTAGGGCTGCAGTGAACCCACAATTGTTCAGAGTGACCTAGATGCAGGGTGGTGGCTGTTGTTTTGTCTGGGTGGGGGATGGCAGAGTTTTCTAAATGCAATCACTAATACAGAAGAACATATTCCTTTTGTACAAGAATCATATTTGGTGTTTGAGTGCATTTGAGTGACATTTCCCAAATTGTCAGAGACCGGGACAAGACTAAATCTAAATTAATTTATAATTTACTGAAGCTAAAATACAATTAAATACAATTATATGCTTACTTTCTATGTGTTAGATCATTTTCCCCTTCTGTCTCCTTAAACATTACAATTTGACAGAAATTTTTGGAAAGTTCTGAGAGCTATACTGAAAGCTTGAGGGCTGCATATCATCTTATGTTCACAGCTGGCAACCATTTTTGTTATAAAAGGTGTTCTTGGTTGAATTTGTACTCCATAACCATAACCATAACCTAAAATAATCTAATCATGGGATTATCATTCTCTTTGTTCTTGGCCTAAGCAGGAGTTAGTATGACTTCTACAACCATGTCTTAGAAGACATTCCACAAATTGCCTGCCTGCCTGCCTGCCTGCCTGCCATCTATCTATCTATCTATCTATCTATCTATCTATCTATCTATCTATCTATCTATCTATCTATCTACCTAAATTGCCCATCTCCTTCATAGAGGGGCTACTACAAGGTAAAATACTGCACTTTTTCTTGAAAATTACAAAATCCAGTGTCTTGGTTAAAAGACAAATTCCTGAATAGACATCTATTCCACCTGGAAAACTTTGACCATTCTCTTATATGTACAAAGGTTGACTTGGAAGGAGTTCATGAACAGCAGTTAAAACACTAAACCCAACACTACATATTCTGTTGTGCTTTTGTGATTTGTCTAGATAAAAAGAAACTAAGGTGACAATATAATGAAATAAAGTCACAAAATAATTCCAAGCAGGGGGGGAAAAATTCAGCACTCCCAACTACCTCTAACAGGGTTTGTACTATCCCTGCCAAAACAATAATGAAAAAAACAAAAAAATTGCACTGATGAAAAATATCTGGAGTAAGAAAATGCCGAAGGCTTAGGTTATATTGGAACCATATGCTCTTGCAGTGGCACAACACGTAGATTTTAAAATAGTATGCAACTGACCTACTTCAGGAAGAGAATTTAGAGAAAAACAAAAGGAAACTTTTAACCTTGAACTGCATTTTGCAAAAACAGCTGAAGTGTAAACAAGTTTTTCACACAATTGCCATTTAATCAGATTGCCCTGAATGGTAACTGGTTGCAAATTTTAAATGGAGCATCTTTCTCCTTTTGCACATGCTCCATCAATAGTAACTGAAGCAAAACAATACAAACAGCTCCCAACACAAGAAATTAGGAACAGAGAAGTGAGTACCTGGCAGAGTACCGGTACATTGTAGACTTCCAAAGAAAAGATACATTTGCCTCTGGTAAATTTAGCAGACCACCACCACCCCCATGACAAAAAATAGCACGACTCATCTGATAGCACTAGACAGAAATAAGAGTTAAGAAATAAGAGTGCTTGTGAAGAGGGAAGACAGCTAGTATATTTCAGCTTGGAACATCTGTTTAGCATTACTTCAAAGGATTTCATTTTTTTAAAAAACAGCATGACAATCATACATATTTTAATTGTTCTCAACCCCTAAAACAGCGATGGGCATCCTACATCTCTTCAGCTGCAGGCAGCACTCAGCCTTATTTCACTGGAATAGAAAGAACCCAGAAGGAGAAGTGGGGAATAGTTTCAAGCTTGCTAAAAATATTTTGTTCTTTTCTTAGCAGCCTGCTGGGCAGGGAAGGAAGGGAATAGCGGTATCCACATGGAAAGAAAGAAGGAGGGTAAATGACGAAATATGCACTGCAATAATATGATACAAATCCTGTGATCCATGCATTTGGAACGAAAGTAAAAAAAAAAGCTTAAGTTTGTGCTGTAATATCACAAAATGTTGAGTCACTTGCATGTCATTTATTTGTTTTTTATTCTGCCTTTATTATTGTTTATAAAAAATTTAAGGTGGCAAACATATCTAATACTTTTTCCTTCTCCTGTTTTCCCAACAATCCTGTGAGGTAAGTTGGGCAGAGTGATTTACCCGAAGTCACCCAGCCAGCTTTCACGACTATGTTAGCACTAGAACTCGCAGTCTAGGCCAGCACTTAATCACTAGCCCAAACTAGCCTATTTGTTTTTCAGTTTATACAATGCCATTTATACTGGATGGTCATGAGAGAAAAAAGGAAGAACAGAGATGCAAATTAATCTACCATTCAACTATTAGCCCCAAAGGTATTAGATTCCTTTTACTCATCTGGATTGCTCAAGTAGTTTTGTTTTAGATTCATCATCTTATTAAATGGCAATCTAGTTGGTTATATAAATGATACCTGGATTACTTATTACATTTTGTCATAAACCAAGATTATCACAAACATCCCACAAGCAACACAATCATAAAAATAAAATAAATTTATATGCAACTTGCATGTGTTTCCCCCCCCCATCTTTAGCTAGACTGACATTAATCTGTTGCAAAACCAGTTACTTTACATGGGTATTTAAATTTTCTCCCAAAGATGTAAAACTGATGGATTAGACCATGTAAATTTTGCCAAGCCCCAATACCTGGAAAATAATGGTTAAAACAAACCCCAGCACTGCTTTGCATCCTCACCCCAATGCATGAAATCTTTATCAGATACCCCGATAGTATAAAATGAAAATGCAGTCCGCACGGAGGAACATATTTGAACAAATCTTGATCTATAAATCATGAACTAAGCCAAAACTATTGAAGTGATCTTATTACTTAAGTCACTTTTGCCAAGTGGTTGAGGACCGTGCTTCATATTTGGAAAAGTGAGGAGCCAAAGCATAGCCACAATAGTCAAGGTTTTCTTCTTGGTTGAGGAAGGAAGGCAGTTTCTTCATATCATTTTGGTAGGAATCTTAGGTTTATTTCCAGGCTCACATTATAATCTAAAAGGTAGTGAAGAACCATTGTGCTGATTTCTGAGCCATCATGCTAGAGCAGGTTCTGGAGACTCAAGGGTTACAAATGGCCTTGGACTGCAGACCTTCCGCTTAATACAATATGTCTACCCAATCATTCATTTTCACTGTTGGTTTCCATAGCCTAAAAAGCATTTCTGTTCCTTCTCTGTCTTCTGCATATGAAAATGAAATTTGAAACTATTTTTAAAAACAGATACAGATTACAACCACGAGTCCCAAATTTCTGTTGCTAAGACAGTTGTTGAGTTTTGCCCCATTTTATGACCTTTCTTGCTACAGTCGGTAAGTGAATCATTGCAGTTTTTAAGTTAGTAACATGGTTGTTAAGTGAATCTGGCTTCTCCATTGACTTTCCTTGTCAGAAGGTTGCAAAAGGGGATCACACGACCCCAGGACATTGCAAACATCATAACTATGAGTCAGTTGCCAAGCATCTGAATTTTGATCTCATGACCATGGAGGTGGTACAACAATCATAAGTCTCAAAAATGGTCATGCCACTTTTTTCAGTGCTGTTGTAACTAAACAAAGTAAGTTGAGGATTACCTGCATTAGTTTCTTCAGAAGACATTTCTCTAAATGACTTACATGGTATTATTAATTTTATATTAAACAGCTCTTAAATCTTGAAGACCAGAATAACAACAAAATTAAAATTAAAATTTCACAAAACTAAAATTATTTAAATTCTCTAGCCCCCCTTTTTGCAGCCATGTGAAACAAATAACTATGCTGCCACTTCATAAACCCATAAGATTCCACCTTTCAACATGCCACATAAAAAAATTTAAAAAATTAGAATAGCTTAGTTTTGTGTGACCTCTTACAGAAATTTTTTGAAAATATTTGCATTTTGTATTTATGTGACAATGGTGCTTCAGAACCTATCGTATGAACTGCAAAATGGGGAGGGGAAAACAGGGAAAAACATCTCAGGAATGTCTAATTTTTCTTTTTTCAGGGACAGCCATCTTTCTAGACTGTAATTTGAGAGAAGGATTACATACACTTTGCATAAATAAGGCATATTCTGCATTATGGTAATTGATTTTCAGGCATATCATTCCTTCCTGGGAAACAGAGCCTCATAGTTCAAGGAAATTAAGGTTGAAAATTACCACAGATATGTCTTTTTGTTTAACATAATATAGTTGCCCTTAATCCTCCAGAGGAGGTGAAGGGGGCCCATCTTGATCTTATTTAAGACATCAGGCATCTATAGGATTATTCTGTTTTGTCTGGGAGAGGCTAGTCTAGATCTGGGGGAGACAGGTTACAACCCCCAGCCTACCTACCCCCTCTTCATATGGCTGTTATATTAAGACAATACACATTCAGATTTCAAGAAGCTGTAAGACCACTATTTTAAGGGTCTAAGTACTACAGCATATGCTGCAGAGAGTCTGGATAACCTCATTGCCAGCTATGCAAGCTAGGAGGAAAATGCAGGAACCTGGGTTAAGAGCTAAATGCCTGCTAAAGAGTGGGGGTGGGTGGGGATGGAGGTGGGGAGACCTTGGCTTACAACCAGACAGTATCACTTAGCTGATTGGAGTCTTTGCAAATGTACCTTACTAATATATAGATTGCTAAGATACCACATTCTTGGCTGAGCCAACAAAATCCAGATTCTTAGGCTGTTATTTAATAAAGTATGTATTTGCTTATTTGTGTTCTGGCAGCTGCACTGGTTGATCTGATCATGTGCAGCATTTTGTTTCCCAAATTTCTACTAGCCGAAGTACAGTTTTTACCTAATTTAAACTGGTCCAATTCCCTTTTAGAGTGTAGTTAAGAAGTAACTCTTCTCACAGAGGGGCCATCATTGTATTTCTACAAAAATAATCCTCCAAGCACATCTTGTCAGAGAGGTAAGCTGGCATAAGAACATCTGACAAATCCCATCATTCCAGTTTACCAATTGGAAGTGACATTTTTAAAAGCCACTGGAAAAGCTCTCTTTAAAACAAAAACCATAACACCCTAAGATTTGGCCCATGCCTTCTGGACAGTAATTTACCTCCTTAGGACCTCAAAGTCTTTTGTTTTTGGAGAAAAAATACTATAAATGCATTTGATTTATTAAATGTTAATCAAGCACAGGAAGGAATCAATATGTGAAGTGAGTAAATTCATGTATTGTCTCCATGCATAACCAATTAGGACTGGTGATGGATCCAGCCAAAGGTTCTGCAATGTTGTTGATCTTAAGAAACCTGATCCTTTCCCCTTACTTCAGCCACACCTGAGATTCATGTAATCTTCACAAAGTTTTAATTATGCAGTATTATAATTCACAATTCATAAGCATTTTGTTTATCTAGCACATCATTTGTAGAGATTCCATACATAGTTCCATCCATAGTAGATACATTGAACATAAGAGGCAGGTTGACTTGTCTGCCTTGAGCATTAGCATTTCCACTTCTAGTCAAGAGCCTGGTTCCTGGTTGTGCTGACTAATGTTGTGTAACTTCTCACAGCTACCGGGAGAATCATTTTCTTACATATGCTTTTACTATTCTTAATATCATTAGCCATTCAGAGTCATGTATATGAGATGAGTGGCCAAATAAAGGTAATAAAACCTACTCAGACTCAGTATATTACACTATTAGTTCTACATCTTTGTGCACTAGCATGATGCTCAGTGTCTAAGCATGTTTTTGACATGTTTTTAACATGATTTACTGAATAAACCACAATTAGCTGAGTTTATATTTTTTTGGTGGTCTGGAAAAGAAGTGACTTGCAGGATCAGGGCCACCAGCTTTTCCTCTGCTCTGAGAGAGAAGCAGCTGAAATTCGTTCCCACCAGTTTCTCTGTTGGGGAAAGCAGCTGCAGCTTCCAGAAAAGAGAGAACATATTATGTGTTGACCATAGAGGTAAATGTTGAACTTTCTAACCTGGTGGAGAGAATTTATTAACTGCCCCAAACCTTTGGATCTGGGTAGCATATAAGCAAACTTAGCAGGCAAACTTCTTGACAGGACACAGTTCCCTTTTTTGATCTGAGAGCATGTCCATCCATGCCTGGCTGCCAACCAACCACACAAACCTCACTTGTAGCTTTTTGTTTATATTTCTTTGTGAGTACTTTACAGAGGGTGAGGGAAAGACATAGCTTGGGATGGCCAAGCAAAACTCTCCAATGAACACAAAGCAAAATGGATGTATGGATTAAATGGTCTGAAGTGACTCCCTTATATGTATATATGTTAGAACATGGGATACTCCAAAAAGCTCAATCTCCTATATGCCAGTTCTATTCCTCACACCTTAGTTTTCTCATTAAAGTCAAAATAGACTCAATATATCCAGGATTAGGATAGCTTGAAGATCATAATTCTTCAGACCGTGGTGAAATAGAACTCTGATGTAATGCAACTGTCATTACTAAAGAGGGAAGAGCAGACTGCAACTATTCCAGAATTCTTATATTGTGATTTTATGACTTAGAACACGGGTCTCAAACTCGCTGCGTCAGTCGCATTTTTTTTTTGCATTGCCGGAGCTGGCGTGGGTGCGGCCTCCATATGATGCAACCGGCCCATGGGCCGGCAGTTTAATAATAATAATAACAACAATGATAATAATAATAATGTTGGAAGGGACCTTGGAGGTCATCTAGTCCAACCCCATGCTCAGGCAGGAAACCCTATACCATTTCAGACAAATGGCTGTCCAGTCTCTTCTTAAAAACTTCCAGTGTTGGAGCATTCACAGCTTCTGGAGGCAGGTTGTTCCACTGGTTAATTGTTCTAACTGTCAGGAAGTTTCTCCTTACTTCTAGGTTGCTTCTCTCTTTGATTAGTTTCCATCCATTGCTTCTTGTCCTGCTTCCAGGAGTTTTAGAGAATAGCTTGACTTCCTCTTCTTTGTGGCAGCCCCTGAGATATTGGAACACTACTATCATGTCACCCCTAGTTCTTCACTTCATTAAACTTGATTTACTGTGTTTTAAACTGTGTAAGAGAGAGAATAGTATGCGGGCTAGAGTCATTTCTGATTAGAGCAGTTTATAAGGCACACAAAAATAAATATATAATTAGCTTATCAGTATTAAAAGAAAGGGAAAAGCCAAGACATTTCACTTAGTCCAATACAAATGCTTTTTGGTAGCTAGAATAAAAAAAATAGAAATGTATCTCATTCATTTTCTAAAGTTCTTCACTGGTTAGTTATCTGTTTCTCAGCACAAAGCAAAGCACTGATATTCAAAACAGTTTCTACACTAATCTGCTGTAAAACAGATTTTGGAGAAAATTTTCAATGATGGTCCTCCATTTATAGAATTCTCTACCTAAGAAATCTACTTTGCTATCTTTTCACTCTCCACTAAAATAATTTACAATTATTAAACTATTGAACAAAGATTGTTGTTGACAATTCTGTTAATTAACTTTTATCCTTTTTGTGTCAAGTTCATTGAATATATTTACATTGAAGGATGGAATAAAAATGTGAAGAAAACTACCCCTAATTATAAAACTATGCACTCCCCTTTTTCCACTTTCAGTTGGAAGATCGAAATCTAACACTTTAATTGAGACCAGATTTGGAAAAGGACAGTTTATGTTTTCAGTGAGAAAGACTGATGAAATATAGTTTGCAAGTACTCCACTTCTCCTTTGTTCCAGTTGTATATCCTACCTTTTTAAAAGTCCACAAGAAAATTGCATCAATCACTATTCAGAAAGATCTACTGGGGAGTTCTCAAAGGAATATTACCATATTTAGTCAACATTAATATCTACGATTGCATTTCAGAGTTAACACACTCCTCCTTGGAATAAGATGAAGCAGCCTCTCTTAAGACTATTATTAAACTGCTTGCAAACTATGGAGCATTTCTCCAAACTTCACTAGTGAAATTAGAAGGTCCTGGCAAAGAAAAACTTCAGCAGGATATGAACAGTTCACAACAGTATTGTGAAGTATTGGCATTAGCAGAATTATCAGTGAGGTATGAACTTTGCAAAAAATCATATCATACCCTGACAGCTCATAAAAATAAAGATTTTCAAATGATGCAAGCCAGATTTGAGAAAAATCACATAGAAAGGAAAATATTTCAGAAGAGAAAACTGCCAAAAAAGAATTTCAGCTGCCAAATCTTTGTAGGACGCACATACCTTCTCCCAATCCACCCTTAAGCCTGCCTTCCAGCATGCTGCAGTCATTTCAAATAAAGCTGAGATTTCTCAGAAAAGTGCACAGAGCAAAAAGATTACAATTGTTTTATTTCATGTAATTTGTTCTGGTGCTTTACTCTGGATTTTTCTTCTGTTGACTGCAGTGGTTTCAATTTACATGACTACTACTCACTTTATCTAGAAACAAACCCCCCCACCACCACATTCTAGGAAGCAGCAACTGATTCAGCCACACAATGCAAGGCATGAGTACAGATTCAAAGTATAGTCCTAAATTAGTCTTTCTGATCAACCATATCACTCAGGAGGCTCCTAAACTACATAGTACAGATAAGTCCTTGACTTATGTCTGGTCGCTTAGCAATCATTCAGATTTAAAAAAAAACTTCCCAGGGCTACTTATGACTGGGTTCAAAGTTCTGATGGCTGCCCCTCCCCCTGACATGTTATTGCATTTGGGGCACTCACAACTGTCCCACATATGGTCATTTGCAGTATGCCACGGTCATGTGACTATATTTTTGCCAAAAGCCAGCATTTATTTTTGGTCTCCAGCAAAAAGACACTCAATGCAAACAATGGGTACACAACTGCCATGTTCACTTAATGTCCATTGCATAAAAGGATAATAAAATTGGGCATGAGTCATGTGGAGACCTGCTTAATGATCAGCATGACTTACAACCCAAATTCTGGGCTCAATTATGATTGTAAGTCAAGAACTACCTACAGGGTTGCCAGTGCTTCAAAAATGGTTCAGAAACAAAACTTCAGAACTTTCAGAAGCTAATTCAGTCCTCTGGCTCTCATTAAATCAGTCCGTTATTTTTTTCAGGCTTTCACATTGGTCTGAAAAAAAATACACATGGCTACTTTATGGACTGAATTATGTATCTTATGAGTTGATTCCTTGAAGCAGCAACATATTTCAGGGCCTATGGTAGCCTGAAATGTGATAGGCTGCTTTAATATAGCACAGAGATGCTACATTAAGACAAAATCAAAAGAATTTCTTATGAATATTTGAAGTAGTTATAGTTAGATAGCATTTTACAACTTACTGGCCAGTTTAGATTTCATAAGCAGTCATTCCCACTTGTGAACAGAAGCTTTCCCCAAAACTCTAAGCTATAAAAATAACACACTCCATCTGTCCGTCAGTCCATCTGTATATCCATCCATCCATCCATCCATCCATCCATCCATCCATCCATCTGTATACGGTAATATATATATGTTTGATACATATCTTTCTCCTGATCTAGTATGCAATGAAGAGAAGCAACTTCATATTATTCTTAAGTTGTGTTTTCTTTTCTTTTCAAGAGCTGACAGAAAATTTGAAGAAACTATAAGTGAAGGATGTTTTCAGCTGGATCTTTTTTCACATACCATCGCTTTCCTGCTCAAAATAGTAAGTAAGTAAATAAATAAATAAAATATGCACACACGTTTGTGTATGTTTGTACATATGTAGATATATCTGAGAAAGAGAAATACCAACTATTTTACTGCCTAGACCACAACAGAAGCAGGTAACTTTTTGTTGGCAAGGATCACATTTAACTTTTTTTCTCCAAATGAGTGTGAGTACACATGCGTGTGAATAGGTTTTCAAGTGATATGATGGCAGCCATGTGTGGATCAAATTACTGATATCATTATTTGCCTGTTATGTATATGTATCCATTTATCCATCTATTTCCTTCTATGTATAGAGGAGAGGGAAGGCATAAGAGACAAAAACAGTAAAAAAAGCATTGCTCATTAGCAATACATTTTTAAAAGATGAAATTGATCTCAAGAAGAATTTCTTCTATCCCCAATAAAAAGAAGTTTAAGTGGCAGATACACTAAAAGATGTTTCTCAAGACTCAGGTTTACTAAAGCCTGTTTTTATAGATTGTCCTAGGCACCATCAAATTCCTAATCTGCAGATGATATGCCACTACAAAGAAGTCTTTTTGGGTTTCACAACACAGATAATGAAGAATTTGGCAATTTTGAACGCTTCTCAATGTGAATTTCAACATAGCTATACACCGAAAGAGAGATAGTCTGTTGTACATGAAAACATTTATCTTCTTTAATCACTATGACCCAAAAATTACATGGCACCTCTTATTTTATTTAAAAATAAAATAAAAATATATAAAACATCATGTGAAAATATCACATTAAACTCTATTACATCAATTTCCTATTGCTGGATCATCCATGAAAATTCCCCATAACTTTATCTACCCTGGTGACTTCCAATTGAGTCCCATTGGCTAGAACTTTTCAAAATGGCTAAAACAAATGATAAATCACAATGTGTGATGTCAGACAATGTTTTACAAGAAGTATATCTGCATCAGAACCTCTGAATTGTTTCATTTAGGGCAGTGATGGCGAACCCTTTAGAGACTGAGTGCCCCAAAACTGCCCCCTCCCTGCCCTTGCCCCTCACCTCCTGCCCACCCACAGGGCCACCCACCGCCTCCACTGCCCACTGCAGCAGATTGCCCAGGTGGCCCAGCAGTGCCATGGTGGCCATGCCCTCCTCCTGCACCCCGCAACATCATCTCCCCACGATGGAGCGCAAGGGCAGAGTCTTGTCCCCACTGCCTGGCTGCCATGTCCTTGACTACGCTGCTCCACATGGGCCACGCCCGGAAGCGACTCTCCTCCTGGGGAGCTGTTGGTGAGGAGGGAACCACGGGGGAGGCAAGGCTGGGGCAATGGTGTGCATGCCTACAGAGAAGGCTCCGAGTGCTGCCTCTGGTGCCATAGATTTGCCACCACTGACTTAGGGTTTCTTCACCAGTAAGAAAAGAACATTAACTAGTTTGAAACATTAGTTTATAATGCTAAGGTTTCTGTTTAAATCTTAAATTGAATTTGGACAAGACAGATTATTAACATAGTTAACTCTCCTTTTCCATTTCTGGAAAGATAAGAGAGTAAGCTACCAAAAATAGGCTATTGTGGCTTTAAAATGTCATCTATTTCCATCTCCCAATGATATATTTGGCTGTGTAGACCACCATTTGTTTTTTTTTCTAAAATAAAACTCAATGTCTTTTTTTAAAGTGTTGCCTAGTCCTCCACTGTAAATTGTAGGAAAACCAGAAAAACATGGCTGGCTACGGTCTGTTGTGTCATCTGTTTCTTTTTGGCCACCAATATACAAGCTGTTGTCCCATTGTTATTGCCAGACTTCAATACATCATATGAACACATTTTATGGCTTAACCATAGCTTATTGGATAAGTCATAATTTGCCATGTTTATATAACCATACTAAAACATAAAATGTAGTCATACAATTCATTAAACTTTAAAACCATAATATGATCCTTCATGGAGAAAAGAACTTAGATGGACTTTGTTTTTATAGAAAGGTAGGTGACAGTCATCATGTGATAGTTTTACACTAGGCTGAATTCTGAGTATGAGTGTTTTGAGATTTTTTTTAAAAAAGGAAACACAAGACTGTATCTCCCATGAAGATGCTCTTGTCACTGTGTCCTGAATAAATCACCTTATGCCATGCATTTCAGGGTTTAGGACTGTTTTTGGTCTTGGCATAAGCATCTATATGGCTGCTAAAAAATCCCATTTGAATAGTTAGGTTTACACTACATGGTGAACTATAAATAGTGTGGTTTAAACCATATTATAACTTAGTATGTTAGGTAAAGTTAGCTTCTATGACTCATGTATGGTGGGCTAATCAAATGTAGAAAACTAGATTAACTGAACCATAATTGAATTAATCTTGAAAATTATAAAAACACAGCAGATAAAAGTGATTTACTGCCCTTTCATATTCAAATGATATACTTAACTGGATCTAAGGATGCATGTTTTGCTCTTGAGATGTAAATCTAATCAGGTTAGTTAAAAAAAAGAACAGTCCCTGGAATCTTAGAGACTAAGACAATGCTTCCTCAAGCAGTCATATTGTACAAACTGTTTCTCAGGATTACATTCTCTGCCTCTTTCTAAGACAAAGTGATAGAGTGGCTCCCAAATGGGCCTTCTTTAGCTATTTCTCTACTATGCCCATTCCTTTCAGTATGGCATAGGAGGGGCAACAAATATTAAAAAATAGCTTCCAACATTAGTTAGTAGCCTATGATTATATTGCTGATTTATTTGCTCCACTGTGGTTACGGGGAAGCCAATTTCCTAGCATCCTTGAGGTTAAGAGAACTCAGAAAACAATCATTCCCCACTGACAAAACCACCCGTAAGAGAAAATCAAATGAATTCTGGAAAATGGGTAACTGGGTTGCTCCACCATAGTAGCAGGTAACCAAACTGAGTTATATGACATGTATATAAATTACAGCAAGCCATGGTCACAAAATATAAGCAGTAATTTATATCTAATCTCCACTTTAGACTTTTCTCTTCTTGTGAGTGCACCCAGTATAACTCAAAACCAAATTACATTATAACTCAGATACATGTGTGAATGCAGTCTATGAGAGAAAATCTATTACTACACATTTCTCTATGATTGCATTTCTATCTTAAGCTGCATCTGTAATTTGCTGTCTGCCATGCAGCTATTTAAAAGGAAAATTCCAAAGGAGAGTTTACTTCACACATAATCTTGGCAGAGGCATCAGAAATAACTATATTTACAAGTGGACTGTGCATATTATTCAGAAATAAATCCCAATAATTCAACATGGCCTCCTCAAGTGTTGGATGATGACTCCCTACAACAGACATGTCAAACACAAGGCCCGGGGCCAGATCTGGCCCGCAAAGTGGTTTCATCTGGCCCGCAAAGCCATCCTGGAAACAGTGAGGGAACGCCCCCCACTGCCTTGGCCCTGGCCCAGAGACCCTCCTCCTGCCAGAGACCCTCAGATCTGTCCCACTCCTGACCAGGCCCCATAGGCACCCTTGATGCGAACGATGTAGAGCTGGCCACACCCACCTAGTAGGCCATACACACTCTAGCCACGCCCACCCAGTAGGCCATGCCCACCCTGGCCATACCCACCCGGCCCCCTGAGGGCAACTGCAATGCTGATGTAGCCCTCAATGAAATTGAGTTTGACACCCCTGCCCTACAAGAAGGTCAGACTCCCTATAAGGATGTAATGGCAATACTCAATTGCTTAGCTATGTCTTCTCATCCTTTTTACAACCACATAACTATTTCTTCCAATCATGTTGGTTTTCTAAAGTATGTAAAGATATATGAAACATTCTTGGCTTCTCCATGGATTCCTCAAGCAAATCAAATTCAGTCCTTAAAGCAGAGTAGGATGTTATTCCAATCAATATATTTTGACATATTCACGGTAGAATAACAAATAATCATTCTTACAGTTATCCCTATAAGAAAGTAAACATTTAGGGGATGTGGTGGTTTTGGTTTATTTGCCAAAAATTATTTAATTGCATATTATTAATTACCCTCTGCAGTGCTTTAGTGACTACTTCAAAACCCATTGCTTCCACAGCAGGATATCTTGGCCCAGTTCTGCTCAGAAAAAAATATGTGATAGTAACAAGTGAACTTGTCTGATTCAGTAATAAATCCATAGCAAACTATTTCAGTTTATAGGGTTGGGCCAGGATATATGAGCTTTGCGAGAGAAGATTAGATTATCAGCATATTCTAGCATATGCTGATTTACAATACTGCACAATGAAATATCAAGCAATTCTTTGATGAATTTGCTTAAGTATAAAAATATGCTTTTATGCAATATCAGTTCAATAAGATGGAAATAGGGAGATTTATATATGTAATAGGAAATATCTATTTAACTACAAATTTTACTAACTCCTTTCCCTATGGTAGTAACTGCATTTCAAACAGCATTTTTTTTAAAAGAAGCTTGCATATATCCCACTTCCCATTCAAAAACAAGTAATTTATGTGTAAAAAGAGTAGGTTCTCCTACCTGATTTTCTTTTTGAGGATCCATAATCCCTGAAAAAAAGGCAACAACATATAGACATAGTTAGATCCTGGAGCATAGGGGGGAAAAAGATGATATCCCAGGCTCCAATCAGCTTATTCAGAGATACATTGCAGGATCCTTCTGTTTTAAATTGGAGCTGGGGACCATAAGGCATTGACACACTTAAACAGCCGCGATGTAGTTTCCTAAATCAGCAGCAGCAGCTGCTGGTGTTCTTGCAATTGAGCATAAGAAAGCCCATGTGATCTATCAGAGACCAGACCATCCAGGCAAAGGAAGGGGGAGAGAGGGAATATCAATTTTTTCCTCTCTTTAAATCAAGCTTCTGGTAGAGCTGTTGCTGACTCTTAACTCCTTATTGTTCTCCAACTCAGAGGCACAAGCCTTGCTGGCTATTCTTTGTGAAGTTCCTACATTTTGCTTTAGGCAGCATTTTGTGATTCTCAGGATCCTTTGTTGTCAAAAGCTGTTTGCCATTTGCATTGCCTGCAGTTCCTTCTAGTTGTCTCTCCTAACACTTTGTCTGTATCAAAAGAGAAAACTGCCTTGGCTTCTTTCACATAAGAACAAATACTGGGGATGATTTTCCTTCCTCCTTGGCAAGATGAAAACTACAGCAAGCCAGTTCTTTTGACAAGGCACCTTTTAGGAAAGATCACACTTATGAGGATATCACATGGTGCAGAACAGCATGGCTAGTCCTTAGAAAGAATCTCTTGTATTTCTAGAGAAAAATACTTTTTAACAGTACAATCCCATGTCTGATTCTTTCAGTAAAAGTTGCTAGTTTTTGTGTACCCGTGAAGAAAGATTCAGTGGTATACATTTTTTAAAATTAATCCATATCAAGGTTTTACTCTTCTATAAATAAAGTCCTTTTCCACAAGAAATGAATGTGGCCTTTTTAAATGTTTGCTAGCATTTCCTTTTCCCCCCTCCTTGCTTATTATTGGCTTTTCAGATGGATCTAGGTATATTTTTCAACACTGAATTAAACGTGTAAATGACTCACGGCCTTCAAAAACATGTGAACTTGATATGAATTTTAATATTAGTAACAATATTTTAAAATTAATTACTCCATTCCAGAAAGTGAGATGGCTTCATTCACCATATTACAAATAGTAATGAGGAATGGGAGAGAATGTGAGGTATAAATTAAAGCTGTCCAAATATAGTCCTGTAATAATAGATTCAATTTAAAGTTCCACTGCTTGTATAATTAGGCTTATACAAGCAATAATCTGAAATAGAGTAACATCCACACTTAAATCAATGCTATACATTCTTACATAGAACTACGTTTAATTAAACTCAGGGGAACTTACTTCTGAGCAGACACAGAGAGTAACACCTACTGACTTAAATTTAATTCCCAGTGACTTAATGGTCATATTAAGTTTTCTTGACAATAATGTTCCAGATTTGTTTTTTCTCTTTAGATTTCCTAGCCTAGCGTCTAGACTTCAATATTTTTGCAATCTCACATTTAAGCACTAGGCACTCCCAATTTTTCTTAGTTTTTCAAGATAAACACTAAGCTATGGCAATACCTAAGAATTGTCATATCAACACTAGCACCCTTATTACTATTATTCTGCAGTAGATCCACAGAACTTAGAATGTAATTATATAAGGTAGTCGATTATACACTGAACAAATATCTACAGTATACAAATTTTCTCCAGCACGTGACTCTCCAGATAGGTGGACCAGAATTTTCTACACTGGCCATACCATGAGGAATTCTAGAAACTGTCATGCAACCATCAATAGGAATTTCACAAGGGTTTAAGGTTATCCACTTAGCCTCACAATTGTCCCAGCATTACTCAGGAATTTAAAAGAGCCAAAAGAAACTCTTGAGCTGAGGCTTCAGCAAGCAAACAACTTTTATTTTGATCAAAATAGAGTTGGGTGACCTCATCTCTCTGGTAGAGAGATGAAGGCAACAACCAGGAAAGATGTCTTCCACCTTTTGTACCTTTTCAGAACAAAAAGATCAGGTCTTTCCACCAGGAGCAAGATAGCAGAAAAAAACAATTCCTAGATGATGACTCATACACAGCAACCCCTTACCGTGCTCTTTTCATGTAAGCAATCTCCTGTATGTTTAACATGAGACTTTTACTTTTCCAATATACATAAAGCATCTGCTCAGGCAATCGGCTACAAAATAATAATTACAAAATAACAAAACAATGATTACATGATAACACTACAAGTATCAGTATAAAATGGTTACTATATATAAAATAGCTGCTAGTGTCAAACTTAAACATACTAAAATCATAAGCACAATATAATCCCTTCAAGGGTATAGGTTGATCTACATACCATAAATGTAATTGTCACCTGGTCCAATTCATTTATATACATGGGAATTCTTTTCCCCCCCTTCTGGCCTATTCTTAAATCATCCTCCAGTTACTTCAATATTAGGAAAATGTTGTCCTCTAAAACTCTTGTGAAAATCAAAAGGACCTCATCTGTTGGAGGTGAAGGAAAGATAAAAGCAGAGTTGGGGAAGATATAAGAAACTAACCAATGGATGTGTTCAATACTAAAACATTTCTCATCAGACGAAAGAAAACAGACAAACACACAGAAAGGCCATACAATTCAATTCAAAGTGGGAAAAGTCTGTTCTTGCATGTATGTAGCATGTGTTACCAACTCCTTAAATTGAATGTATAATTCTTGGGATAATGCAACAGTTGTAAAGGGCAGGTGCATAATCCTGTCAAAAGACTCAGCTGCTTTAAGAAGTCACCAATTTTTCCTTGAAACACTCTTTCCCCTTCAAAGCTCCCCCCCCCAGATTAAGCAAATAGTAACTCTTTGTTAAGAATGCCTACTTCTAGATCAGACATGTCAAACTCACGACGTCACGTGACATTGCGCAACGTATTGGGACGATTTTGCCATTGCCGGGAATGGGGTGGGTACGGCTTCCGCATGATGCATCCGCCCATGGGCCGGCAGTTTGACACCCCTGTTCTAGATATTCCATATCTAGAACCATATCATATGGTTTTATTTAAAAGCATCATCTTTAATTGGACCTATTGCTGGGTAAAGCTGATAGGATTGAATCTGAATAATAAGAGTTCTACATAAACTGCCCTTTGATATAAGTTGATTTCCATGTGGTTTACTTCCTATGTGGCATGTAGTACACAGTGTATAAAAAGGTAGCCTGTATATTGTCAGCCCCCAAAGGTAAGCTAGGTCAGGAAATAAATTCCTTGAAAAATAGTGAAATTCTATTTTGTGGATGTAAACTACAGTAACAGAATCTTAGAAGCCTGTCAGTATTTTTCCTCCCTTCTCCCTTCTTATAACCTAGAAAATTAAAGTGGAGTTACATTAAATTTGTCATATTATCTTCTTTTCCTGGGCTCAAATCATGTTTTACTAACTCTGCATTCTTTTGTTATTATGTATAGATAGGGAAACACCACCCTAAAGGTCCAAGAGATCCTCCTGAACTCAAATCTACTGCTAATTTGATTAGTAGAGGTCATGAACAAGGGCTTTTGCTCAACACCAGTTGTATTCCTGTCTGGAACAGGAGAATATAGCCACGGTAATTCACACCCTCATCATCAGCTGGCTGGACCTTTGAAAAAACTCTACATGGGGCTGCCTTTGAAGTCTATTCAGAAGCTTCGGAAGTCTATTCAGAAGCTGCAGTTGGTTCACAATGCAGTGGCTTTCTTAGCTGGCACATATACCTAGAATATATTATATACGGGTTACATGCCTTGCACTATCTTTCAGTAGGCTTCCAGGAGTAATTCAAAATGATGATTTTGTCTTATAGAGTCCTCTGTAGCTTGAAACCTAGATATCTCCAGATCCAGATATCTACATTCTTCATCTGGAATCAATCTGATTGCCTCAAATGATCTGAAAGAAGCTACAGATTGTCTCCTACTTCCATGAAAGAGTATGAAAGAGAAAGGAGCTACTTTTCTCTGACAACAACTGGAACAGTTTCCTAGAAGTTGTTCCCAAGACCTGCTCCCTTTGGCATGTTCATTTAGGAAGTTGTTGAAGATCCAGCTCTTCCAAAGAGGTTTTTTTTCAACTAAGCTGTTATCACTTGTTTCCAACTTTTCCTGGTTTTCTTTGTTTTGGCTAGGAGATTGTTAGTTATTTATAGATATTCTTTTTTTGTATATTCTAAACTGTCAGGAGTTCTAGTGAATTACAAATTGAATGAATATATATATATATATATATATATATATATATATATATATATATATATATACGGTATATATATATATATACGGTATATATATATATATACGGTATATATATATATATATATATATATATATATATATATATATATATATATATATATATATATATATATATATATATATATATATATATATATATATATATATATATATATATATATATATATATATATATATATATATATATATATATATTAGAGCTTGAAATCTTAATGGGGGGTTGTGGGTTTAAGAAAAGCTGTAATAATTTTTATGAACAAATCAGAAATACACATCAAGAAATAGAATTTTAAAATACATACATCCTCCAAATCATATTGATTTTGACATTTAAATTTTGGCAAAGCAAAGGAGTTGTGGTGGCATAGTGGTTGGAATGCAGTATTGCAGGCTACTTCTCTACCCATAGCCTGGATTTTGATCCTGATAGGGCTCAAGGTTGCCTCAACCTTTCCTCCTTCCAAGATCAGTAAAATGAGGACCCAGATTGTTGGAAGCGATAGGCTGACATTGTAAATCGTTTAGAGAAGTGCTATAAACCACAATGGAACGGTATATAAACCTAAGTGCTATTGCTATTGCTGTTTATGGTAGAGTCTTCAAAAAGGAAACAAAACTCTGCTTTCCTGTCTAGTGCGGTTCTAAAAATAAATGTTAGATAAATATTCTTTTTCAGCCCTAACTGGGACTGAAATTTGGCAAATTTATGGTTGCTGTGATGCTGCCCCTAGTTCAGTAGATTGATCCTGTCCTGGACCTACTGTGGCCACTATGTATCTGGTAGACCAATCCTGACTCTCTGGGTAAACTGGTCCCACCACTGGCTCCTGGATAGTGATTAATTGTGGTCAAGCTGGCAGGAAGTCAGAAGTCACTCCTGGTCCCATTGCTTTTTTGCTCTTGGTCATTCTGTTTCTGTTTAAGTACAGAAATATTTCGGAAACATGTCACAGATTCTGTAGTTTTTACTAACACTCAGATTCATTAGACTACAATTCTAGAAGATATGATCTAAATCTCTACAAGCTGGAAAGGAAAGTCAACATATAACACAAGCTATAGCTGTTTCTATTCAAAGCTTGTTTATATGAAACAGCTGTAGAAGAATGGAAGTTGTGATGATTATTCAAAGAAGGGTATAGATGAGAAATGTTAAATGTAATGGCTGATGGATTATTTCTATTTATTATTTTCTTTAAAAAATCAGATTTAATTGGCTCCCAGATGTAAAATGGTATCTAAACAATTAATAGATGGAAGAGATAACATTTAATGTGTAGTATGTGAAGTGGTTTGTATGTGAACCTTGTATTTTCATTGCAATGGAGCAGGGATCTTCAAACATGGCCCTTTTATGACTTGTGGACTTCAACTCCCAGAGTTCCTCAGCCAGGCACGCTGGCTGAGGAATTTTGGGCGTTGAAGTCCACAAGTCATAAAAAAGCCAAGTTTGAAGACCCCTGCACTGGAGCCTTAATGAGATATTCTTCAGGCAATCCAGTAGGGTACCATGCTTTAGGGTTATGCGTATCTTTTTCTCCTAGTGAGAGTTTTTGTTCCTCATTTTCTGAAATAAACAGAGAAGACCTCAAAAAATTCTTTCTGCCTCATGTGTTCCTTTTGCTAGAGGCAAGGAATTTGGAACTCTTGGGCTTAATATACCATACAATGGGAACCATTCTGAATCTAAGGAAAAACGCAACCCAGATTGTGAAGGGAGAGATTGAAGAGGGTCCACAATGCAGCAATTTAGATCAGGAAGTGAATAGAATATTTCTTCCTTCAATTTCATTGGTTTATTTGTCTTGGAAAACAAAGGAATAAATCAGAAGCATATATTGCAGCAGGCTCTACACTGCACAGTCAGTTGTATTCATCTACTCTGGAATATAACCCTGTCGCTAAAAATATAAAAACAAGAGCCAAATAACCTTTTGCTTAAAATTCCCAGCCAAATTGCCTAACATCAATGGCATGATAAATAGCTTGAATGTTTCAGTCCATGAAATTGAACCATATGCTATATGATACCTTACTGTTCATACAGGCATTTGCTTCCATGTGCACTAGAAGAAAGATGGTCTAATGGGAAAGTGCATTTTTTGAATGCAAAAGATTTAATTCCTAGTGTTTACACATAGAGATAATAGCAGTCTTAGACTATGCATGTATGTGTGTCTCCCACTATGCTGTTCCAGAACTCCAGCTAGAACTGAGTAATTAGGAGCAAAATACTTAGGAGCAAAATATGCAAGGGATAAACAAATAAACAAAAGCCCTTGCCAAGCAACTGAGCTTGTCTACAGATAAGCCTAATAGGTTATAATTGGATTTAGATTTGTGTAAGTATCATAGAGCCTAGTCTTATGAATATTTACATAGAAATAAGCTCTACTAGGTTCAGAACTAATTTATATCAGATTATTAGATGACAGCATATCCTCTGAATATAATGTATGTTCAATGTGAAAGGTTTTTAGTCATTGTTTAATTATGCAAAGTGTTAAATAGATGAACTAATTAAAATATATAAAAGGAAAGAAATAGTCTTGAACTTACAGCCATTTGTTTAGTGACCATGTGAAGCTACAACAGCATTGAAAAAATTGTGAATACAACCAGACTTCACATTCACAATCATTGCAGCATTCCCATGGTCACATGATAAAAAATGGGGAGCTTGGCACCAGTATATACTTATGATGGTTGCCATGTCCTGGGTAAGGTGATTGCCATTTGCAACCTTCACAGTCATCTTCTGGCAAACTAAGTCAATAGGAGAAGCTGGATTCACCAGCCACTGCTCGATTCACTTAACTCAGGGGTGTCAAACTCGCAATGTCACATGTCGTGACGTATCATGACTTTTTTCCATTGGCGGCAATGGGGTGGTACGGTTTCGCCATGTCGCGGGCTGGCAGTTTGACACCCCTGACTTAACTGCTTTGATTTGCTTAACAAGCATGGCCAAAAATTTAATAAATATAAATATAAATATTAAAAAAGGTCATAAAAGGTCAACAAATGAAATTCAGGTCTTAATTGTAATAGCAAGTAAAGAACTATGTGTAATACAGAGAATACAAAATAGATGATAAAGATTTGGCATGAGTAAAATTGAGAAATAATTTAGTTGCAGAGGGTGGGAGGAACAGGATGCTGGCACAGAGAAGATACTTCAATGAATGCTGGCTGGGGAATTCTGGGAGTTGAAGTCCACAAGTCTTAAAATTGCCAAGGTTGGATACCCCTACTGTAACATATGCTTTTCTTTTTCATCTTTGGAACTGTATTATTTTTCTAGATGAAGGCTTGACTGGTTCATTACATTAGGCTAATATATGTGATACCTTATATACAGACTACACAAACACACACATACACACACAAACGTATGGCTCCATGCTTCTTGGAGAAAGCAAGGTTTAGGAAGAAACAAAAAAGAAGGCTTTGGGAGACCATGGTGATCGATTAAAAACATATGACTTCCTCCTGAAAAGGTCATCCAACATTGGGATATGCAACACTGATGTTTACTGCCAGCTTTTTCTTGGAAAGATGAAGCACAAAAATGCAGCAGAAGAAAAAGACAATCTTGCTTAAGAATTATATCTTCCATCTGGTTTAGTTTTGCTTTGTTTATCCTCTTGATTTGTACTTTTTACATGCAAAGAGAAATAGAAATTTTTATTAACGTCATGAAAGACAAATCCTACAAAAGTACTTATTTTGCAAAGACATATTTGTGTTTATGGCTTTCATAAAAGTGTGCATACATGTGCTTACCCTGATGCCTCTAATGGCTCTTCTGGAAGTTATTTTTCATTGAATGTAAATAATGACCAAAAAAAACACAAAAAGCATAGTCCTGAAGGACACTATTTTATTGGTTTTTATTTTTGAAATATGATTGTAAACAATATTAATATTCTATTATGTATAATAAAAAGGGTTGCTAAAGTTTAATTTAAACTTTGAAGGAATGCTTCTAATATAAATGGGTTTTTATAGCTGCTAGAAATATCTAACAACAAATTTAAATTTCTGAGAAAGTGATTCCTGAAATAGTTGCTAGCTGCTGATTTATTAAATAAATAGATAAAGGTAAAGGTTCCCCTGCACATGTGTGCTAGTCGTTTCCAACTCTAGGGGCCAGTGCTCATCTCCATTTCAAAGCCGAAGAGCCAGCGCTTGTCCGAGGACGTCTCCGTGGTCATGTGGCTGGCATGACTAGACGCCAAAGGCGCACGGAACGCTGTTACCTTCCCACCGTAGTGGTCCCTATTTTTCTACTTGCATTTTTACATGCTTTCGAACTGCTAGGTTGGCAGAAGCTGGGACGAGTAACAGGCACTCACTCTGTTACGTGGCACTCGGGATTCGACCCGCCAAACTGCCGAACTTCTGATCGACAAGCTCAGCGTCCTAACCCACTGAGCCACCGTGTCCCTCTTATTAAATACATTATTAAATAAATACATGTGGTTAATTTCAGCTTGGATTAACTGTTATGAAAAATAAATATGTGCTTAGGTCCCCAAGGGAAGGAGGGCACCACAGAATTTTTTCATTAGCTATCTTGCTCTTAACTAATTCACTACCACACTTGATTTTATTTGAATTTGTCTGCCATAGTTTGACTTTAATCTGCATTGCTAAAAAGTGTTTTCTTTGGCATGGTGAATGAAAGCTTAAAAGATTCTCATGGCATGAGAGTTTGCTTCCATTGAGGGTCACTTTGTTGGGCTGTACGTAGGGTATCAATTAACCTTAATCCAGCCCTGGATAATTGGCATACAACACTAAAACCTAAAATTGTTAACAGTCCATAACTAACTAACTCTTTATTGATTTATGTGTTCACTCAAAAATCTTAACATAAAACCAAACAAACCATTTACTGTTAATTGTGCCATATGAACTAAAGTTTGAAGTATTTTCATTACTTTTCAAAATGTTTTTGTGATTCAAAGTCTGAAGTTTTACACTACACACAGAAATACTGGTTCTAACAACATTTGACTAGTATTATAAGTACTTGATTAAACAATATTTTAAAAAATGGCTCTCTTGTTCATCATTTGAAAAGCAGTTTTTAATTTATCAGGCTTCCTGGTTTTGCAAGACAAAGAGCCTATTTTTAACTGAAATGACACCATGTCTTGTTTCCAACACAGACTCTCTCTCTCTCTCTCTCTCTCTCTCTCTCTCTCTCTCTCTCTCACACACACACACACACACACACACACACACACACACACAGAGAGAGAGAGAATATATATAAGAAACAAAATTACTGCCATTATCTCATAATCTTATTGGATGTTGGCAAACAGGATTCTTCTCACATATCTACACAGGTGTTTGTTTTTCTATGCATCCAAAAATACAATTATGGCAACTCTGTCATCATGGCACATTATAAAGGGATGGAGCTTATACTGTAGCACTGCCTTCATCTTTTGCCCCCATGACACATACAGTCCCTCTGATCAAGATTTTGGTGTTCTCTTTTTTGTAAAAACAAACAAAAAAACAAAATCTGTTGATATAATTTACAATGTTAAAAATGAAAATCTTTATTATGAATAATAAATTCCCTAGATGTTAAAGGTAAAGGTAAAGGTTCCCCCGCACATGCGTGCTAGTCGTTTCCGACTCTAGGGGCCGGTGCTCATCTCCGTTTCAAAGCCGAAGAGCCAGCGCTTGTCCGAGGACGTCTCCGTGGTCATGTGGCCGGCATGACTAGACGCCAAAGGCGCACGGAACGCTGTTACCTTCCCACCGGAGTGGTCCCTATTTTTCTACTTGCATTTTTACGTGCTTTCGAACTGCTAGGTTGGCAGAAGCTGGGACGAGTAACAGGCGCTCACTCTGTTACGCGGCACTCGGGATTCGACCCGCCAAACTGCCAACCTTCAGATCGACAAGCTCAGCGTCCTAACCCACTGAGCCACCGTGTCCCTTTCCCTAGATGTTAGACATTACTATAAGATACATTTTTGCATCACACATTTTGTGTCCATTTACTGCAATATTCCTTTCTCAATCTGCATTCTTCAATTTAATCACCAATGAAATCTTAGTAGAAGAATTTTTGTTCTTGGAACAAAAGATTTTTTAGTTTTTTAGACTAAAAAACCTGGACAGTCTGTATAGTTCAGACTAATGGAAAAATATGTTTCAAGGAAATATCAACTGTAATACATTTCTGGATATCAAGCAACCAGAATTTCTCCATATGTGTTCTAACCTAGAACTATGATTAGTATTAATTATTTTTTGAAAAACAAGCCAGGGTAAGAAGCCACTAGTCTCTTTATTGATCTACTAACAAAAGTCATCCTTCTTGGATAGAATGACAATATGCATCTTAAAACTGAAGCAGATTCTTCCAATTGCCTCATAGCTGCATCAGAGAAGAACAGAGAAGGAAGAAGTGTAGGATTCACTTATTCCTAATACTTATTCCCATAGTATAAGAACCGGTATTCTTCCCCCTCCCTTCTGTTGAGGACTACATTTCCTAAGTAATTGGACAGAATGGTGTGCTCATTTGCTCTTAAACTCGGGCCTACTCCCCTTCTTCTGATTCCCATGCAGCAAAGGGCAAATAAACCTACCCAGAAACCCAAACTCTCGCAGAGGATAAGGTCAGTGTGCTGAAACAATCGCCTGCCTCTGCCTCTTCTGTGGCAAACCTGAGTTAGGAGTCACTTTCATGTGTCCATAAGACCACTGGGAGTAAAGAAACATTTGTTAGCACTGGTTCATTTGCCTATTTCTCCTTATCACTTATTGTAAAAGGTCTGTGCTGCTAGCACTACAGCAAATATTACAGCCACAAAAGAAAATATTTTTCTGTCTTAGAATGTCTTTTAACCTCTTTTTAAATCAGACTCAGTGAACTTTTCAGAACTAATGGGCTTATTTGTACTTAATTGCCTTATCGTTAGAATAAACAAACCAATAACCATCCCTGGAGGACAATATCCAGAGTGGATATCGTCACTCTGTGCTCTCATCACAAATATGATTTGCAGGCATGTTTTCCAATAGTGGCTCTGAGGTAATTTTTTCTCCCTTAGGTTGCCTCAGCACTCCTATTTCTTTTCGTTGGTTGCACTTTACTTCAATATAGTCGTTTCTCCAGCCATTTGAGAAGTGACAAAACAACTCACTGCTTTACTTTAATAAAAAAAAAGTCCAAAGAAAGATAGGTTCAGGGGAAAAAAGAGAAGTTTTAAGTAAGCAAATTTAGATTTGCAGTTGTGGTAAAGATTATAGGCTAAACATATGAGGAACGGTTGCTGGAATTGGGTATGTCTTGTTTAATGAAGAGAAGGACGAGGGGGGACATGATGGCAGTGTTCCACTATCTCAGGGGCTGCCACAAAGAAGAGGGAGTCAAGCTATTCTACAAAGCGCCTGAAGGCAGGACAAGAAGCAACGGATGGAAACTAATCAAGGAGAGAAGCAATCTAGAACTAAGGAGAAACTTCCTGACACTTAGAACAACCTGCCTTCAGAAGTGATGAATGCTCCAACACTGGAAGTTTTTAAGAAGAGACTGGACAGCAATTTGTCTGAAATGGTATAGGGTTTCCTGCCTGAGCAGGGGGTTGGACTAGATGACCACCAAGGTCCCTTCCAACTTCATCACCATCATCATCATTGATCATCGCACAGTCAGCCAGATGTTCAGACTGGATTTGGCATTTTCGTCTACCTATCGAGTCCTTACCAAGGACCTGGGATAGACAGATGTGGATGTTTGGTGGTATTATACATATTGTCGCAGGATGGAAGCATTTCCTAGTAAGGCCGCCTTTTGCAAATTGACTAATGGCGAATTTGTCAATGCCAGTGGTGTTCAAGTGGTGTTCCAGTTGTTTTGGGACTGCACCCAAGGTGCCTATTACTATTGGTAGTACCCCTGCTTGCCTTTTTTATTTTTTTTATTATTATTATTATTATTATTATTATTATTATTATTATTATTATTATTATTATTATTATTATTATTATTATTATTATTATTTAAACATTCAAATTGACTGCCACTAATGGTTGACACGGGTTGCTGCCAGCATCCTAGGTATCAACCAGGTATCTCCTTAAAATGTAAGATGTTCCAAGTAGCGAATTTTTTTGTAGCTTTGCTGGAGTTATTGCAGGAAGCTGCAATTTCTTGATGTATTTTGCAAAGTTTTTGGACATAGTTCCCAGTGCCCCGATGATAATGGATATCATTGTTACACGTTTCATCCATAATCGTGCAGTTTCGATGGCCAGGTCACGGTATTTTGTAATTTTTTCCACTTCTTTTTCTTCGACTCTGGCATCTCCTGGTACAGCGATATCAATCAACAGTACGCTTCGGTTCTCTACGACTGAGATATCTGGTGTGTTGTGTTCTAAATGGCAATCTGTTTGTATTCAGAAGTCCCACAAGATCTTCACCCTCTCATTCTCGACAACTTTTTCCACCCTATGTTCCCACAACTTTTCAGACACAGGCAAGTCGTATTTTTTTACACAATGCTCAATGGATTAATTTAGCAACTCGGTCATGTCTAGCTTTGTAATCAGTTTGCGCAATTTTGCTGCACTCACATATTAAATGTGAAACAGTTTCAACTTTGTTGTTGCAAAATCGGCAATTTGGATTGTCAGTAGATTTTTATATCTTCACTTTCATGGCATTAGTTTGTAGTGCTTGTTCTTGATCAAAAGTGAATACACTTCCAGATGGTATTGGATTCCATCTTTGTATCCTCAGTGTCATCAATAATCAAGAGTGATAGAAATAGTAGCTCAAGATCATATCTTATTACAGATCCTGTGCATATCCCCTTTTCAAGATCAATCCATCTACCAAATGGACCAGGACTGCAATTTCCAGAATTCCCAACTACAATTCCAATCCATTCAAGAGGTGGAGAAAGGCTTTATTGGCCCTATATTGATCCAAAACCCCCCCACAAAAAACAACCCCTGGCTCTTAGGAGCAAGTAAAATATGCATAGAATATCAATTAAATTTCTGGCGTTTTTGTTTTTAATATCCAAGGCATCCCTGAGCAAGAGCTGATATTCCCCCATGTAAATGTTTGAGACACATAAATTACCACCATCCAGAGCTGGATCTTGGCTTCCCCTGTGTATTTCAGTTCAGCATTTAAGGCTCCAAGCTGTCTTCTGAATAGTGATTTAGAATGGAAAAGCTTTTATCTAATTGTAAGACAGGATTTTTGCCAGACACCACTAATGGATGAGACACACAGCAAAGCCGGCTGCCTGGTCATTGGTCTCTTTTTTTTCTCTGGTTTTGTAAAACGGAGGAGTGAGGCTATTCACTGTACAACTTTGCTGACTTTGCTTTTCACCACATGGTAAACGACCCTCACTTAATGATCTTAGTGGTTTGGGATTTGACATAATTATGTATGATAAGAAGCATATAAATTGTTACTGAATGTGCATCAGATTCTTCTTCTGTATGAGACTCAGAAGTAAAACAAATAGATTAGAGTTCGGCTGCTCTAAGTGCATCTAGACAACAAAACAAAGATTGAAGCTTTGTAGACTGATTAGGTAAGGATGACGTCTCATCTTTTTACAATCTGCTTTGAGGACAATTTAGGGTGTTTTCACACTTAAGGTTTATTAAAGCAGTTCTTGTTTCCATCAACTTGCACTATAAATGTCAAAGGCAATCTGTGTAAAAATGAAGTCTCCAGATAGACACTATGATAGCAAAAGAGTAAGGGTTTTCCCCCCTCATTATTCACAACGTAATTGTGCAATATTTGAAAGTCGCATTAAATTCTATTTATTCTGACTGTAGAAAGAATAAGTAGAATTGATTTTGAAAGGGTATTTTGAAGTGCACAGAAAGATGAATGTAGCATAATATATGTCAGAGGCTTACTTAAAACAGGCATATTAAGGATTATGCAGCTCTTTAGAAAAACAAGCATTTGTGCTCCCTTGCACATTTTTAAACAACTTTTTTGCAATCAAATTGAAAGCATTGCATGGTCCTCGTCTCCATACTGTATCCTACAGGACTGGTTATTCTCAGAACTGAAAAATGTGCAGTTTCTACAACAAAGGCTATATCAGACCAAGGATCCAGGCCTTTTTAAAGTGAAGGAGGGGGTGCAATAGTGCAGACTGAATAGAGCACTTAATCAACCAGGAAGTAGGCTTTTTCTGAATCATCTCTATTTTACAGATGGGCTTAGCAGACCATAACTCTCTGAAGTTTTAGTTCTTGAAGAAGTGAAAAATTATATTTATGATTGCCCATAGCTTTTTTTCCATGTGAATGCAATGGGAGAAGGAAACAAAAAGGATGCCGCTGAGAGAAATGCCAATTTTTGTGATGCTTCTTGAGGACTTTGTTTTGAAAGTGGGAAGAGACAGATATTCCCCAATGGAAAATAGTTCTGTAACATGGTTGGCCAGGGGAGTTAAGTTTGCCTCCACTTAATTAGGCCTGCTTTTAGATAAAACTAAACCTTCTGTATTAGTAGTTTTAGTTAATTAAGTACCACACAATAATTCCTTCCATCCTAATAACATGTGTTGTGCAAACAGGGCCAATGAATGGCTAACAGTGGTTTTAAACCTAAGACTAAGGCTCCATGTTCTTAATCCAACTCAGAAGTAGTTAACTTGTAGAAAGTTCTTACACTGTTACCATTCTGTGTATGTGCCCAAGAATGCAGGCAAAGCCCTCAAAGAGTTGTTGTTGTAAGGAAAACAGGAAGAGGAAATGTACTGAATATGTTTGCCACCTTGAATTATTTGTAGAAACAATAAAGGCGGGATATAACGAAATTAAATTAGATAAATACATTAAATAAATAGCAACGAGACTAGACTTCAGGGGTTGCATCCAATCCACTAATGATTTTTGTGAGTATTGCTATCAGGAAGAATACCTATACTTTATCAATGGAGCTCTTTTATCATCTTCTAAAAAAAAAATAGTCCCCTGGTCTGACACAATTTATATCGAAGGCAGCTCCTGGGTTTGAGCAAACTAGCTCCTCATACCATTACTCATCATGTTGTCTAATGTCTGATTCTGTTGCTCTTTGTTGGTGTATGGCATAACACAGGGGTGTCAAACTGCCGGCTCGCAGGCCGGATGCATCACATGGAAGCCGTGCCCACCCTATTTCCGGCAATGGACCCAGATTGTTGGGGGCAATTAAGCTGACTTTGTAATAATGCCGCTTGGGTGTGTGTGTGTGTGAAAGCCCTAATAAGCAGGCATATACATAGAATGAAGGCTACTGCTAAGCTTGTAAGCCGCCCTGAGTCTTCGGAGAAGGGCGGGATATAAATGGAATTAAAATAATAATAAAAAAACCATCCCGATACGTTGCGTGACATCACGTGACATTGCGAGTTTGACATGTCTGGCATAACATTTCCCTGCTAGCCACCATCTGCCTTACTACCTGTAGAAGCTTGTTGGGGAGGTTAACTGAGAAGTAATAGACTGAATCTGCTGTGCTTTATCTCAGCCTGTGAAACTAACATAATGCCATAGTTTATGGCCACACATGATGATTAGTAGAAGGATATGTATCAGGATGGACTCACATTGGAAATATCTGTATTTGGCTCTCATATACCAAAATTCAACTGAGAACTCAAAACTCAAACATGCCAATACTGTGGTATGATTTTATACTGTGGCTCCATGTTGATTCTCTGCTTGCATGCTGTCTGGTCTGCAAGAATTCAGAAACTGGTAAGTGCCTGTTGGAATATAGCCTAGCCTAGCTGGAGGCTTGTGTTATGGAAGAAATATTGTTTTTCATATGGTTCTTCTCTTGTGTTTCTTATTCTTCCCTGAAATGGAATGAACTGAAATGTTTCAGTGACATATTTTCCAGACTCTATTCAAGGAAGTAACAATAGCTTGCTTTGTGAATAACTGGAGGCTGGGAGATAATATATTGCAAAGGGCAGCAGAAAATAAGACAAAAATCTCTTTTTATAATAAAAACTGAAGGTGTGGGATGTAAAGGAAATCAAAAGTTTGTTCACAGCTTGCTTTTTTACATGTATCTGCAGAGATAACCTGAGGCAAGAAAATATCTCTAGAATTAGAGGAATGAATATAAGTTAAAAAGTATAAGTCATGAGGCAAAACCTATTCACTATGTTTACAAAAAATGACAGGAAGATGCAGGATGATTTTGTTTAAAAGTGAGTGATATTAGATTCTTGAAACAATGGAATCGATTACTCAAAGAAATTGCAGGTTTCCAAGCAGAGGGTAGAGAGTTCTTTCCTCAAGAAGATTTGGAACTAAACTATACTCCAGTTCCATATCTTTAAAAAAAATTGCTCTTTAAGGAACAGATGCATGAAATACATTGTTTGTTGTTGTTGTTAGTTGCAAAGTCATGTCCGACCCCTCATGGACCCATGGACAACGTTCCTCCAGGGCTTCCTGTCCCCTTTTCTAGAGTCATTTAAGCTCACGCCTACTGCTTCAGTGACTCCATCCAGCCACCTCATTGTCTGTCGTCCCCTTCTTCTCTTGCCCTCAACCTTTCCCAGCATTAGGCTCTTCTCCAGTGAGTCCTTCCTTCTCATTAGGTGGCCAAAGTATTTGAGTTTTAGCTTCAGGATCTGGCCTTCTAAAGAGCAGTCAGGGTTGATCTCCTCTAGGACTGACCAGTTTGAACGCCTTGCAGTCCAAGGGACTCGCAGGAGTCTTCTCCAGCACCATAGTTCAAAGGCCTCAATTCTTTGGTACTCAGCCTTTTTTATGGTCCAGCCTTTCTTATGGTCACGAAATATATATCTTCAATAAATTCAGATCCTTTGTCTTAGTCATAATTTTTCAAATTGCACAATATTGTAAATTAAACTATTCTGCTTAATATTAATGAAAAAGTATGCACTGCATCTTCCATTCTGTAAAGACACTTTAACCATCACATATATATCAAATTAATGATGGTTTCAAATTCTAGACTGCTTCAAGATGAGCTGGCATATTTAAGCATAAGGAAGTTGCCACTTGTGATTAAGTATGTGCTGTGAAAGGTGGCAGTATATAATTCCCAAACCAAAGTGTTAAAGTGTTCACATGAGGATACTCAAGACAGATACAAAATGTATTGGAAATCAGAAAAGCTTTGATCTTTGCTAGTTCACAAGAGAAACCATAAAAGGAAATTGATGAACACTGTAATTCTGAATTGCCACAAGTCTCACAGATTAATGTCAGACCAAAAATTATTCCCACAAAAGGCGGACTGCAGCCAGCATCAATGAGTCAACTGCAAAGGCATTTGGCATCTAAGGCAATCACCAAGCACACTGATGCCCCCTGCTGGAACTCCTCAAGCCACGGAAATAAATGATGGTCAATCACTAGATTCTATCTTTCATGCTTTGGCCTGATGTTATTTTTCTGAAAGAATCGTTTGTGGCTTCAGTAAGCGATATAAGAGATATATAATGTATCAGCAAGAATAATGGATTGAAAGCAAAACCACAAAGCAATCAAGGCACTTCAATGAGTTGCTTGTAAATCAATAAAAATGGGGGATGCTTCCACAACAAAATCTGCTCACTTCCCACTTAGTAGGGGAAGCCATATCAGTTGTGAATACGCCAATGCAAAAACAGACTTGAATTTTAAATTTTCAATGAACCAGGGAAAGAGAAACCTCCTTTTTTTAAAAAAACCCTCTGACTTAACAAAAAAAGTCTTTGTTTTGGGTAAATTCAGTCAAGTCAGGTGGGGAAAAAAGTCACAAATAAAGAACAGGCATAGTCAAGAGAGAACAAACCCTACCTTGTATTTTCCTCCCAAACTACTCCCTTCCTTTCTTATTTTCCTCCACATGGAGGGTATGCCTCAATGAGACAAAGTCATCTTCATGATCTGATTGCCCCCTTTTGGAACACTAAAATATTATTTTCCGAGATGAATAATATAACTCCACAATACCCTGTTGCAGTGACCATGCTGGCTCAGGAATTCTGGGAGTTGAAGTCCACGAGTCATAAAAGAGCCAAGGTTGCCTACCCCTGGTCTAGAGAATCCAAAAATGTGCAAACCCTTATAATCAATGTGATTTAAAGAACATCTTAAACAACTTCTGATTTATAGAACCCACAGCAGTCCATGCATAAGTGCATGAGATACCTTGGAAGTAATTTCTATAAAAATATAGTTAGTTTTTGATGCCACGTAAACTTCATGAGCCCCCATTAACAGTATGAAGTAGTCTATAAACCAAGTGAATGCAAATTTCCAAAAATTTTAAGACCCATCTTTTTCAGAAAATTGATTTGCATTTTTTTTATTCTTCCCGAGATGGATGAAATCAATGTTCCAGCAAACATTCTCTAGGTGAGAATGTTTCTTTCCCAATAGTGGGACGACTATCACAAACCACCTTCTGCCACCCAGCTGTTAGCTAACATTTCATTCAGTCCTGCTGGGGAACAGACCTGGAAAGCAGTTTTGTTGGCATACTAGTCTTCCAGGATTTACTGTTAAGCAATACTACTAGCATTCAATTCACAGATCTCACTAGAATTTTGCTTTCAAAAAATTGCTCTGTGATGCTGATCTTGTACTATGGTAAAAAAGCTGTTTCAAAATAAGCTTTTTCTGCAGACTATTGAGAGCAGTATTATGCAGACAACCAGACAAATATGCATAAATACATATGGATCAATCAATAACTATATGAAGATATTGAGTGCAGGAAAGGAAGAAACCTGTATGCTTCTCCTGCCATGAAGGAAGGAGGAAAAACTATTTTTTTAAAAAGGAGAAAATCTGTACCCACTGACTCGCCAATTTAAAAAAAAAGAAAGAGTAAATAATGATTTGCTGGTATTCTCTGCAGCTAATGGCTACCTTGGACTGAGTAATGATTAACAGATGGTGCTTTCTCTTAATAAGCATACAAAGAGCACAATGTTGAAATTATTGGGGCTCTGCAGATAATGAAGACAATAGAGGAACTGTGAGTGCATTGAAAACATTTTGCAAAAGGGAAGTCTCATGGCATAACTTCAAGATGATAGACTCACTCAATTCTTTGAGCATAGTAGTTTGTAATTCTTGGGAGTGGAGCAACAGTATGTATTTAGAAACTGCATGGGTTTACGTAGAAAAGTCCAGAATTAATTGATTACGTGTCATCAAATGATTGTTAATGCTTAGTGACTACATTACACATGTTCAAATTTTGCTTGGGGAAAAGCTCGGGAATGTCAAGAAATAAAGAGGTCAGATAAAAATGGCTCAAATGTTAGTCCACTGTGATAAGGAAACAGATAAAGTAGCAGAAGGAATTTAAAATTGCAGCAAACTACATCTCTCTCTCTCTCTCTCTCTCTCTCTCTCTCTCTCTCTCTCTCTCTCTCTCTCTCTCTCTCTCTCTCTCTCTCTCTCTCTCTCTCTCTCTCCTTAGTTCACTTGTTTCCTGGGGTCCTGGAATAACCATGTTTTGAGGCACCTTCAGAAGCTAAGAATGGTGAGGCCATCCACTTCAGGGATGCAAGGTGGGAAAGAGATTCCACAGCATGGGGGCCACAGCAGAAAAGTCTTGCCACTTAGCCAATGGAACCCAGAACATACCCATTCTGTGAGATCTGGTGGGATAGATGGATGAAATTGGGGAAAGGTGGTCCCACAAGTAACCCAGTCCCATGGCATGTAAGGCTTTAAAGGTTGACACCAGCACCTTCAATTAATTAATTTTAGTAGTTCTCTTTAGATGCAACAGAGGAATAGAAAAAAACAAGAGCAGAAGCAATATTCCATACCCAAATGATGTAGGATCATTTGGTTTATATAGTATACATACTTTTAAATTTGTTCTTAATTGGTTCATCCCTATCCAGTTCTGCAGAATAAGAAGTACTGTCTGTGGCTTAAAGAAAGTTACCCACTCCTTCTTCTTTATGTAGAATAAATTTCACTGAATTTAGGGGCACTTAAATCTGAATAGATTTGTATAATACTGTATTGTAAACAAACTGACATCTCCTAAAGTTCATACTGCAGGTCATAGCATCGATCTGTCTATTCTTTTCTCTCACTTCCCTCTATGTTTAATATTCTGCTTGATAAAACATTATGTAAAGCCAAACATTTGCATATTATTTTGTGATATCTTAATATAAATATTTCTCTATCAGCAGATTTTAAATTTTTTATTATGGATAAAATTGAGTTGACAAGAACTTGTGCCTATGATTTTATATATGTTACTGAGGCATAACATCTAGTTTGTCTTACCGTTGCTGTCTTTACTTCCTAGTGAGCTGCAGTTTAGCATCTTAAAACTGCAGTTTAGCAACTTCTGAATTCTAATTCCCAAACATCAGTTATCTATCTCTACCCACCTTATTCTTGCATTTTGTCTGACAGCCTAGAATTCCTTTAAATGAGCAAACAAATTAGAACAGTTTCACATGATGAACAGAAGGAGAGCCACAAAGAAGCTGCAAACAATGCATTTTTCTTATATTTGTTCTCTCTAATGATTGAACAAAGCTCTTTTCAGAACAATTGCTAATTGTCATGCTTTTGTGGGTTAGATTGTGTAATACATCATTTTACCACACGATGGAGACAGAAACCCAAAGGAATCATAGACATTTAAAGGAAGTTGCTTTTGAACCACTCAGGGAAATTCATATAGTCCTATATAAATTCATGTACTTTCTGATTAGTCTGTATCACTTTTTTAAAAAGTTCATGAAATGAGAATGGCAAAATCTAACAGGCACTGAATTAAACACATACTCTGTATTTTTTAGACAAAAGAGATAAAAAGAGTACAATGTCTTACTAAAAGCAACTGTCCTCAGAAATTCTGCAGTTTTTCATTTACTTCTCTTTAATTTGCAATGGTTCCTTTCATCTGCTAAAATCCTGGATCTAATTTTAGCCTAGAATTTCTTTAGTCTAAAATGCCATACCCATGGGCAAATGTGTGAATGCTGGGCCTTCTACTTGTCAATAGACAGACTCTCATTTTCTCTTATTCCATATTATTGTTTCCTACTGCTTGTACAAATATATATTCCAATTTCTCAAAGTTTCATAATTCATTCTTATCATCAAATAGTTCCCTGCTGCCTGGTTTACATGGTGTAAATCAGCACAAATTTTGCAAACAAAATTTATTGCAATGATCTTATTATTCTTGTTTGAAGTCAAAGATTATTATAATAATGTATTAATCGTAATTCCTAATAGTTTTGAGAAATGTGATGCAGCAGGTATCGATTTACTTTGGTAGTCAATTATGGCATGAATAATTCAGGGAAAAAATAGGTGGTTGGTTAGAATTACATCTGACAAATATAAGAATCTGTTAGCTGAGCATTAGAACCTGTTTAAATGCCAATATCCTGTAACATCTGAAATAATATGGAACAAAGATGAGCTTCTGGACATTGTGGAATTCAGTTCTCACACAAGTGGGTAACCAAATGATACTTATACTGCCAATAAATTCTATTCCATTAGAAAACAGAATATTTTCTCATCTTTCTCCTGGTTATTGACACTAGGTTCTGAAAAATGGGAATCAACAAGGTTGTTCACCTGTTCTTAAAGAGGAAATTATAGATGTTTTCATTACATAAAATATAGACTGATCAACACTAATAGTGCTTTTGTGCATGTTTTGACTTTAATCATGAAATATTATGAAGGTGATACAAAATAATTTTCTGGTTTATTTGGATCACTTGGTTAAAAAATGCCAGTATCCAGAGTAGCCAAATAATACAAGGCTATATACCGTAACTATAACCATAATGGAAAAAAACTTGATTACAGGTAGTCCTTGTTTAGTAACAGTTTCATTTAGCAACCACTCACAGTTATGACAGTGATAAAAAGTAACTATAAAACCAATCCTTGCATTTAATGACTTAGGAAAATATTTTTCTGTGTATACTTAAAGTTTTCAAAGTATTCCAAATACATTTTGAAACTTTCAGTGCGATTGAACAATTCAAACTGTCTTAACAATTCTGTTTGAAAAATTTGATTGAATCATCTTCAAAAAGAGCCTTGGTGGAGCAGTGGGCTAATGCCTCCTTAAGTAACACCAGCTGCCTGCAATTAGTGCAGGTTCGAGTCCCACCAGGCTCAAGGTTGACTCAGCCTTCCATCCTTCCGAGGTAGGTAAAATGAGGACCCAGATTGTTGGGGGCAATAAGCTGACTTTGTAATAATGCCGGTTCGGGGGGGGGGGCGAAAGTCCTAATAAGCAGGCATATACATAGAATGAAGGCTATTGCTAAACACATTGATTTGTGCTTTAGATTGTAAGCCGCCCTGAGTCTTCGGAGAAGGGCGGGATATAAATGGGATTTTAAAAAAACCTGAATCCATGCACACTTGTAGTGTCTCTTTTTCTAAGAGAATTAAAAAAGAGAAAGGTATACAATGGTTTTTGTAGTGCCTTTGAATTCCATGACAAGGATGGGTCTTAAAAGAAGGCAAGCCAAAACAAAGAGGTAGTTAGTGTCAGAACAGTTTCATATATATAAATAAAATTCCTACCATATAATTTAGTAAACAAAAAACACAAAAACAAGAGAAATACAATAACAAGTGATTTTTTTTCTGAAGGCTACCGATCCACCACTTTTAACTTTCATTTCTCTTCACCAAATATTTTGATGTTCAGAGTAGAAAGATGAGTATACCTTGTATTGCCTGTTTCTTGCACAGTTTCTTAGGAATTTCTCCTATGTATAATTTCTGAAGGACTTTCCCCTGTGCATTACCAATTCACATGAATGAGTTGCTAGCCAAAAGGAAGTACAGCAGCATGTCATCAAAGGCTTACAAGCAGAGTAGTTGCACTTTGAATGTTTCATTAGTGACTCAATGACGCTTGAAACCATGGTGAGGCAAGAAAGTTCACCACACTGCAAAGTTTTCCAATTTGCTAATCACACGCTAACATACTTGAAAAAGAAACTATAATTTCTCCATAATGCATATTACCATTTATAGCTCTCAAAGCTTTCAGTATGGTATATTCTATATATCTGTGGGTCCAGAGCTTCTGAGGCATAGCATTAATCAAATATTATTCAGTCTAAGCTAGTCAGAATCTGAGCAAAGGTATGGGACAGCTTGATAAAGATACTTCTGAAAACAAACACACAAACTTCAAAAATGACTTCCAAACCGCTAGACGTTCTATTCTATTCCGCCTTGATCAGATCCCACTCACAGCATCTCAATAGTGGAATCAATTATCCAGAGGAGTGATGGGCTTCATTTAATTGGATGTTTTCAACTAAAAGCTAATGACTGATCAGTCTGGAATGCTTTAACTTGGATTCATGTACTGAGAAGGGGATTGGACTCAGCGGCTTAAACAGCTCTCTTCAGCTTTGATTCTGTCATTTCCAGTTCTACAATTCTTTCAAACTGTCCAGCTGATAAAGGTTTCAGTACAGTTCAAGTTCACAAGCAGACATTACTATTTCTAGTATTCCCTTCCATACCGACATGCATGCATGCATACATACCTCACCTACATATTTGTCTATGTATATTTGTGCAGATCTGTCTGAGGATTAGCAAAACGTTCCTTCTAATAGGTTGCAAAGGAAGGTCAATTTTTTAAAATAATAACGCCATAGCAAAATCTTTCTGTTCTTCACGATACCAGAGCAGCACTTATGAGATTTTATTCCCAGACTGATAAGAAATTATTAAATAGTTCAGTTGCTGGGATTCTTTTATTCTTAAAATGTTATAAATAACATTTTATTTATAAAATATTCTGCAAGAATCATGCTTTGAAAATAATAAATAATAAATTAGCAGCTTTCTAAGCCAAACATTTAACAGCCTGACAGCACACAACCTGGTATAGCTGGCATTCAGGTGAGCCTTGTGTAAGATATTATGTCAGCAACTTTTAAACACTACTGCATGGCAATATGCCAAATGGGAATGGTATGCCAAAATATTTGCATTCAATGTTTTTTCCTAATTGAGCTGAATAACCCAATAAGAGATTGGTGATGGATGTACATTATGTTTTTATTTTTTTTCAAAAGAAAAACAAGCACAAACACTGTGCAAGCTCACTCACCTCAGAATCAAGAGGCAAAAATGCAAATAGGAACTTCAATGGTATATTTTGGAAATCTACATAGCATTAAAACTGGCTTGCAGATGACCTTATGAAATGGATGGGTATGCACACTATAAGCAGTAAGGGGAAACTGGCATCCAGAATTGCTCATAAGACGGTCCTTTTGTAAATGACAAGAATGTACTCAGAAACAACTTTGTCATGTCATTTTTGCCTTATGCCGGAAAAATACGGATATTCCATAGAAGCCATAAAAGAAGCCATGAGAAAGAATAAGAAAACCACAGATTTTTTACTTTTTCTCTTGAGGTACAGTTAACAACCAAAAGGTCACAACTTGGGAAGAAGATTAAATGTAGCAAGAGAGATCTGAAATTTCAGTGGTGGTATGACAAAATTTACAAAATAATTACCATCAGATGAATCATATTCAATCACTCCTCTCTTTACTGAAAGGAGATACAAACAAGTTTCTGTTTTTCTGACTTAATATATGGGTATTACGTCAGTGATCAGATGATTCAAATGTTCTTTTCTTTGTTCCTTGTAAGTTTGGCTTTGTTACATTTATTGCAACAAAAGCTATCCATTAGGCTCGCTTTCTTTCTTTCTTTCTTTCTTTCTTTCTTTCTTTCTTTCTTTCTTTCTTTCTTTCTTTCTTTCTTTCTTTCCTTATTATTATTGTATTCTTTTGCTATACAATCACCAACATTTTCCATTTAAATTTCATTTTGCTCAACAAACTCATATTTCATTTAATTAAAAAAAGTTTAATTTTCATGATTATACATAAAAACTTGAAAGCATGTATAGCAGCCTTTCTAAGTGTCCTCCATATTTAGATTTAGATTTTATTAGATTTATATACCGCCCTTTCCCGAAGGACTCAGGGCGGTTTACAGGGCATTTTAAAATCACATCAATATAAAATACAAAGTTAAAAGAGAATTAAAAGATTAAATTATCCCTGAAAATAAAACCCCAGTTAAAATTCTCAGCCTGGGCCAGAGAGCTCAAAGAGCCAAGTCTTCAGGTCCCGGCGGAATGAGCGTAGGTCAGGGGCAGTCCTAAGCTCTACGGGCAGCTGGTTCCAGAGGGCAGGCGCACCCACAGAAAAGGCCCTCCCCCTGGGTGTTATCCGCCGGCAATCTTTTACCGGCGGCACCCTGAGAAGACCCTCCCTCTGCGAGCGCACTGGACGAAGGGAACTTGATGCTGGCAGCAGGTGTTCCCTCAAATATCAAATATGTTAGAATACAATTTCAAACAAACTAAAACTGCACTGCCCTTACTAAATGGTGGTATGAGTAACTAGAGCTTCATTCAACATGTATTTATTTTTAGTTTATTTATTCATACCCCCCCGCCTTTATTATTTGAAAAGAAATTTAACAAAATAATAGGTTATAAAAGCAAAGGCTAAAATTACTTATTTGCATGCTGTTGTTCATACACTGAAATTTGTTTGTTTAGATTAAACCCTAACATTTCCTGGAGAATATTCCCAATATTTTGCAAACAGTCATGGAGACCGAAATTCTGGTAAGACTCTAGATCACAAGCTCTCATACTATTAGAAGGCACCAAATGGTACTGACTTGGTTTTTCCTCATGAGATGAGAAAGAAGTGATTTCTCGTAAACTGTTAACTCAGCTTCCTGATTCTGTTCCTTGGAAAGAAATTTTTTAATGATTCATAGTACTGATTTTGCCACTACAGGCATTTGAATCAGACCATATATACGGCATCTCCCTTTTAGGAAGATATATTATCACATGGTTACATATGTCTTCAGATACATAGTATACATGAAGTCCATCTTATTTAGAACTTAAATTATAACCATGCCTGGATTTTTTTAATGTAGGAAAATGTATCCTAGTAGCTAATCAACTAATTTCTTTCACTTTCTTGTGAGTCTAAGATGTAATGTCATTAATATATTTCTAGGTAAGCAGAACTTATATTTAATGGAAATGTATTACTAGTTCAGTGGAAATGGCACCAAAGGACTATGCCTACTTCCTACTAATGAACAACTGCTTTCTCTTCATTATTTAAACATGTTTGGATTGTTATATTAAAGGTATATTGTTGTTGAGAATGATTCAAAAACTCTGAAATAAACTATCACATAGGTCAATGTTACTTAAGGTGTTAGATAAGAGAAAGAAAATAAGGACAAATATATCAAAAATATATGGCAACTAAGCCTATTCCTCAAAAGGAGAACTGAACAGTTTTACATTACTTTTCAAAAATATTTCTTGTGATATGTAAATGGAAAATACAAACATATTAACAGCTCATTTGATCATAAAAATAATTTTACCAGCCTCTCCCAAATATATTATTTACTACAATTCGTTGATAAAACACACTGAGCACTGTTCTCAAAAGGAAGCACTATTGTCTCTGTTAAATGAGAAACTGCCAAATTAGAAAAGAGTGGATGTCAAACTTTCAACAACATTTAAATGAGTTGCAGAAAAACTTCAAGTTAACTATATGCTTCACTTTCAGCTACTTAGGAAATAAGACTTAATTCCCATGTGAACATCTCGGTGAGTAAATGATACTGCTCAGTGGCTCCTTTGAGTACATATATATATGGATCTGAGTTATTGAGTTCTGTTAAGCACTATTTTTTTAAAGAAGTACAGTCTAGGATTCCTTGTCAGTTTCTTTAATTCAGCCATAAACTTTATCTAAGTAGCAGAAATTGGACATTCAATACAAATTTGCTATTTAGAAATATAACAAGGAAGTTTCAAGATTTCAAAAAAAGGATTTTATATTGCTAAGTTGATGACAAAAGAGAGCCCACACATATTTTACAGTCTCTGTCTGTCTGTCTGTCTGTCTGTCTGTCTGTCTGTCTCTCTCTCTCTCTCTCTCTCTCTCTCTCTCTCTCTCTCTCTCTCTCTCTCTCTCTCTCTCTCTATCTATCTATCTATCTATCTATCTATCTGTATATCTATCTATAACATCTATACTAACATAGAACATGTAAATAGATTTACTTACATGAGAGTTATGGCATGTATAGTTCTCCTTCTTTAAAAGAACAGCCGGGAAATACTCAGTTGTTTAGCTTTTCTATACAAAGTGTCTTTGTATTTGTTTAAACTTGGAGCTGGGCCGTGTATCTCAGCACACAGAAAACAATGCATATTTACATGCACTGTCTCTTACTCCCACTGGTACTTGTAATAAGAGACAGATTTGAATAAAACATCATTTGAAACCAGTGACAACAGCTGTAGAAAAGAGTAGGAGTTTTGGTCTATGAGGAATTATAGAAGGATAACTCAAACAGTAAACACAATACAATTGACATATCAGGAAATTTAAAATGAGAGTAAGGAATATAAAATTATTTGATGTAAAATGAAAAATTGCTAACTATAAAAGAAGGTTACTCTAAATCTCTACCTTCTGTGTGCCAATTCACTACAGAGCTACATTTTTTATATGGAGTACACTGAAGAATATGACAATCCCCACTAGATGTCAGAAGTGGTACAGTCCAAAATTCATATCTAATCCTTTAGAAGCAGTAGTATCAACATTACAATAATCAAAATTGCCAGTTTGCTTTTTAGTCTGATTATATCTGGAATAAATGCTAAGATTCACCCATATTATTTTCTTAACAATTTCTGTGATCAGATACAGTCAGGTGTCTTTTTCTTATGTCACTATTAATTGCCTATATATGCTCATTCAATGTGGTTACAACACTGTCATTAACAACTTCAGTTTACACCAATGTAAGAATCTGATTTCAGAATAAAAGTGGAAAAAAGCAGGAATGATCTTATACTCTATGTTTTGCAGTCTAGCTTTGAAGGACAACTCCTACCCAATATCAAAATTGGTTCTACCAATGTAAAACAACAACAACAACAAGAAGAAGAAGCATGTTTTGGCTTGGCCACTATAGAAGAGTTGTCCAGATACTATTTAAGGAATATCTTGTAATCTTTTTTTGACTGACAGAGATATTGTGCCTTTCTTTCTGACGTCAAATGACTGATTTAATGCATATAAATTTTGATTTTCATAAAGGCACCTTGACATGGCATACCACTAGTCAGAAAAAAAGCCTAGACGGAAATATAATAGAAGCCTATAACTTAAAAGTAAATTATTTAGCGCTACTCCAAGTTAATGTGTCATCCAACACTCTGTTTCAATACTTCTCTCTTGGACCAATATTTTTTAAAATTTATTCTAACAGTATTTTTTGCATTCACTTATTCTCCCATCTTTATGACAAGGGTAATGCTGTAGAAACTTGCTGGAAAAGTTAAAAAAAAATAATGCCTGCAACTATATAACTTTATATGTGCACAATAGCTCACTTCTACTACTTCAGAACAGTATTACTTCATAATATTGACACATTTCAAATTGAAATTTATCCCCATGGAATCTTGTCTACCAAGATTAAACTGGAACTGTGTCCAATTCATTCTTCTCATTTCTACTTTACTCTGCTGCTGAAAAAATGTTAATGCTCCATTGTTCTCTGCACATGTATTGGGCCTGGAGTGTCCTAAAGGATCAAAGGAAAGTCTATAGAACCAACTTTGTCCATCTCTCCACCTCATTCTATAGAAGTAAATTTTGATACAGAATATGTTTTCTGAACACTGTAATTTTTGTTCCCTATAAATAGATATTTTAAAACAAATTCTAGTGTCATGTATAGAGGAAATTGTTTTGTTTATTCTTTTTGTACGTTACTTGACCCAACCTATACATATTCTCAATTTGCTATTTGTCTTTCTTGCTTGGTCTTTTGACCAGGAGATGCCAAACGAAAAATAAACAGGCTTAACAAACCTAGCAGTGTTTGCAGAATGAGCTGGTAATTGTCCATTTACAGGTAGAAATCCATAAATCGCTATCTTAGATGAACTAAGAATTGATGGTAGGTAGAAAAAAAACTGTGGACAAATAGAAATGTTCTCCTTAAGAGCAATCAGCATTTATGAAGAAGGCATATGAGCTAAACAAAAATTAAGCTTTTTAGGCTTTATTTGTTGTGTAACTACATCCAATGTGTCATGTTCTACTGCAGGGGTGTCAAACTCGCAACGTCATGAAATGTGTCACGACATATCGCGACTTGTTCCCCATTGCCGGAGCTGGGGTAGGCACAGTTTCAGCATGACGCATCCAGCCCGCGGGCCAGCAGTGAAACCCCTGTTCTACTGCATAACACTGCTAAGGCAGGAAAGGAGAGAAAATATGAATCCTGAGGATAATAATGATGAGTAACTCATCAGGTAACTCATGTAAACTGAGCCTTGAATGATGCAAAAAGGTGTCAATTTTCATATATCAGGCTAAGGCCACAGCTTTCAAACCTCTCTTTCTTTGCTGTTATTCAGAGATGGGCTGAAAGCCAACTCTGTGCTGCTAAATTTGTTTTCCTATATAAAGTGTTCATTTGTATTAATAACCCTTTAATATCTACATGCAGGCACTGCTGGAGCTGTACTTTCATGTTATATCATTGGGAGTTATTATGTATTTAATTCCTATGCCCACAAATCCATATGGACATAATTTAACATATATAGTACAGCATTAAAACTCTGCCCCACAAAGACCTTTACAAAAATAGTAATCACCGTCCCCCATTCAAGGTCATGGGAAAGTGAAAAAGGAAAGGAAGAAGTTTAACTGTATATTGCTTTAATCCCCCGAAGCAAGTCTAATAGGCTTTTACTTTTCAACTTCACACATTCTTAATTATAACATGCAAAATTTGAAAATGTACCTAAGACAAATCATACAACATTTCCCATATTGCCCAGAATAGTATAAAAGTGACTTGTATGTGAACTAACTAAATATTTAATGTATCAGAATGCAGGCTATTTGAACACAGACTACTGGGAAAACTCTAATATGTTTTATGTGGCAATTCAATAATATATTTACTATACATAATATTGTCTTTGTGCGTTAGGACATGAGTGGTCAATCCTTGGGTGCTGTGGGCAAACTACTAGGTGTAGGAGAGCAATAACAGTTGGTAATCCTTGCTTAACAACAATTAATTGGGACTAGGATTTGTAACAAAGTGATGCTTTTATAAAGTGTGATATCAGATGACCATGCCACTTAGCAATAGCCTTTCTAGCAGTCCACAGCTACATCATTAAATGAAGACTACGGTATGTGTATCACCAAGTGAGGACCTGACATGATAGCAACTTCTGACTTTCTGCCAGCTTTCCCACTGATTTTGCTTGTGGGGGGAAGGTTGCAAATTACGATCATGTAACTGCAGGATGCTGCTACAGTCAGAAAGCATTAGCACCTGTAATCACATTCCTGTAGAGACACTGGACCAGCTGGGACTTGTAACGACCACTTGTTTAGTGGCATTGCAAGTTTGAACAGTTGTTAAACAAGTAGTTGTTAAATGGGCACCACTGTACTGCTGATGTTTACTTTGTATGTGGAGACAGAGAGAGAGAAAGAGATTCAAAAGTAAAATCTACAAGCATTTTTTGAAAAATACTTGGGGGCAGGACAGAAAAATATTTTCCCATAGAACATAGTTCAAACGGTATATATCCAAATTTAGCTTAAATGTCTCATGGGTAAGAACGCAGCATTTGTTCTAACATGAGATTAGCATGCATTGTATAGTTCTTCTGTTTTTATTTACTTTCCCATATAAGATGACGTTTGCAAGGGGGTGTTATAAATCGAAGATAATCAAATGATTATTGTCCGTGAAATTAGAAGAAACATATTGAAATAGACTAGAAGGTTTGTCCCATAAGATTACAGCAATATTCAAAAAAAAATTTCCTAACCCGGAAACACCAAAGCAGAAGCTTGTAGAAAAGTTTTTATACTTTTCAAGTATCCTAGCTTACTACCCAACCACTACTTGATATTTTGATCTGGAAGAGGTAAGCACTGTCCTGCTACCTAAAGGGTGAAAATAACCTTTTAATCTCTGTTTCCCACTGAGCTACATTTCCACTGCTTGCTCTCATACATTTGCAGTTGTACACTACATGTGGACTCCAACTTTTTGTTTAGGTTGTTGCATCTCAGACCAGACTCCATTGGAATTTGGAGGCTAATAAATTAAAATACTTAAAAATAAATAAGTAAACCTTTATGCCACCACAATTTTATTTATTTATATTTCATATTTCTAAACTGCCCATTTCCCTCAAAGATGCAATTTTTGTATATTATATATATCCAAATACACATACCTACCTAAACAAACCTCTTTGAACTTTAACTGTTAAGCTTAAATACAAAATACCCCATTTAAAAAAGGAAGAAAATTCAGCCCGTGCTTCCTCATATGATGTTCCTTTGTCACTACTATGGCCAAAACTGTATCTTTAAAAAGTTGCTTGCCTTGATCCAACTCCTCTATTAATTTTAAGGCTCAGGGTTTTGCAAAGTTACTGATATTTCCTAAAGTGACAACAACACACTTGTTTCTGTAAACATAAAGCTACCTTGAATCAAACTCTGTTTTCTGGTGACTTACAAACTACAGAGCTGTTTTCTCCTGCTTTTTTTCAGGATGCTTTTGACATCCTAGTCTAGACTTACAGCCCTGGATATCTCAAGAGATTCCCTTCAAAGTACTAACCAGCCAAAACTAAGTCTACTTAGCCTTTTAGATTAGTCAGAACTGAACTCCCTTTCTCAGTGGAGATTATAACATTAAGGAAAAAAAACCTTTTCCCCCCCCCTGATTTACTGATTTACAAGATCAGTAAGAAAAATTATACAGTAATTATGAATGACCCTTTATTATTATCAAAGTACATGTATACAATGAGATTGGCTGAACCTCCCTTTGTGCCCCCCCCCCACAACTCACAGTGACAACAAATCCACCATCTTGTTACATCATGTGAGCTTATTGTACAACGCGCCAGCCTCGCAAGTCTATCGTGCATAAAGTTATTTCCCGTTCAGGAGTCTGAAAGCCCATGGATAGAAACTGTTCTTCAGCCTGTTGGTGTGGCTGGCTATACTTCTATATCTCCTACCCGATGGTAGGAGAGTAAAGAGGTACTGACCAGGGTGTGAGTCGTCCCTGAGAATTTTCCTCACTCTTCCAAGGCAGCAGGCCCTGGCGATGTCATCCAGTGGTGTCAGGGGCAGCTCACGATGTTTTGTGCTGTGCTCACCACCCTCTGTAATATGTTCCTATCCGCGGCTGTCAAGCCAGGAACCACAATACTGGTGGTGCAGTGGTTAGAATGCAGTACTGCAGGCTACTTCTGTTGACTCCCATTGGCCAACAGTTTGGCAGTACGAGTATCACAGGTTCAAGGTTGACTTCCATTCTTTTGAGGACGGTAAAATGAGGACCCAGATTGTTGGGGGCAATGTGTTGATTCTGTAAAATGCTTAGAGAGGGCTGCAAAGCAATGTGAAGCGGTATATAAGTCTAAATGCTATTGCTATCTCCTTGGACTTCATTTCAAAATCTATTTTTCAGTTTTCATGACTCTTCTGAAAACAAATTGCAACAACTTCAATACTATCACAGCCTGAAAACAGAACAACTTTGCTTTTATGCTTCTGGGATGTCTAAAGAAGGCTTCAGGGGTGGAATTCAGCTATGTTATGATACTGTCTCCTCTTAGCAGGCCAGAATAACAGATGGATGGCAAGGCTTGCACACATTTAAAGGGGTGCATATGCATGTGTTTATATTCAACATTCATACCCAAGTGTTGACTTAAACTTCACAGTCACTTAAAGCATGATATTTACTTTATTACCCAACATTTTATTATGCCAGAAGTACTTGGGGGAAAATTGGAGAATGTTTGCCATGCGTTTCCTCTATGCATACCCAATGTTTTTAACCTGCATTAATATATATAGTACACAATTCTAGGATTTAATGGACTGTTAAGGATATTATTGTAAAGGACAAACCATGTCCAGTTGAAGTTGTAAAATTGTAATGATTTCCACAAGTACGCCAACAACAAAAATACAACTCTCCATCTCTTCTTTAAGTCTTTTAATTGAGTAAATGGTGGAAGAAGAAACCGAAGGCAATGGCATTTTTCAGAAAACTCAAGGGTACTATTATTTGCTGAATACTGAAAACTTTCACCCCAGAACTGTAACTGCCACAGATTATTGGAAAGAAAGAACAGCTTGTCAGCTCTTATGGTTGCAATGTATATATGCCAGACAAAGACACGGAATAGGAAAAAAATGCCTTAAAAGAAAGTAAGAATCCTTAAGTAGTTAACAGAATTTGACAATGGAACAGGATCAAATAAATGCAAGAATTATTTATAGCCTACCAACTATTTTGAATAGATGTAGTGTATCCTAATGGTCAAATTTGTACAATATATTAACTTCCAATTAACCAAAACATATTTTATAGAATTAATCCAGTAACACAGGTTCCCACTACCTGAGCCAAAAACTAGTCAATCACTTTTTAGCTATGCACTAACATATATTTGATAGTCACATCAAATGAGAATTCACACACACGATGAAAGGAGTCCCTTTTCTTAATCATTTTGTTAACACAACAATGATGTCTCTTGGAAAGATAGGTCTTAAGACAGGGGTCTTCAGACTTGGCCCTTTTATGACTTGTGGACTTCAACTCCCAGAATTCCTCAGCCAGCGTGCCTGGCTGAGGAATTCTGGGAGTTGAAGTCCACAAGTCATAAAAGGGCCAAGTTTGAAGACCCCTGTCTTAAAATCTTTTAAACTACTTTCCAATATATTGTTCTTTCCTCCAAGATATTTCAGGAGGGTCCTTGGTGCTCTCTGAGCTTGCTTGTTTTCTTGCAGATGTTTCATTACCAAAAGTAGGTAACATCAACTAGTTTGGGTAATGAAACATCTGCAAGAAAACAAGCAAGCGCAGAGAGCATCAAGGACTCCTCATTTAAACCCTGAGCTACAAATATTCTCCTTTACTGATATTTGAGTTCTTCTCTGTCCCGGTAATACAAAAATTATTTGTTTTGGATTCTAAGTTTAAGCCTATAGTTCCCTTTCAAAGATCAGAACACTAGTAAGTAGCTTCCAGTGGTGTGTTGATGATTTTTCAGACTGTAATTGAAAGCAAATGCAATTGGTCATATGTAATATCCTGCGGTTTGCCACATTGCTTTGAAGCTGACCTTCCTGGAAAGTTGCTGAAGCCTTTCAGGGTGTGATACATATCATAGCTGGGCTTCATTAGTGTAGTTAGAATTTCAATGTCATTATATAATTACAACTGGAAATAAATCAGAAGGGCTTGAACCTTGGCACTCTAATTTCAGAGTAATATCTATGGAATAAATGTAGTTTAGTTAGAAATGCAATCTTGAAATGTTACCTATATTGGAATAGGCCACATGAGTTCATCAGAGATTCCAAATGACTTCTTACTGAGCACTTAAGATTTCAAAATGTTCTACATAAAACAATAGCTACCCTTCCTATGCTCACCCTATTCTTTAGTAACTTGAACACCTCACTGATCCATCTGCCTCTTGACCTTCCTTCCCCTTCTTAAATCCTGTTGTGGTTGACTGCTTCCCTCACTGTCATGGCCATTCTCTCAATCATCAGCCCTTCTCTTATATGATCACACTTCTAATGCAATTCCTCTGGTAGCTGAACCTTTGTTCTTAAAGGAAGGTCTCAGGTTATCTCTGAAATTTCAATTAAATCAGAAGCCTTGATAATTCAATAAGCTGCCTGTCATTTTGAGTCAAAACATGAGGTTATTTGATCTGCTGTTTGTATTTCTAAAGACAGAGGGCATCAAAGCCATCAGTGCAGACAGCTTAAAGACAGATGGTGTAGCAGTGATTTTATCAAGCATTTTTCAAGACACTCAGTGCAGACCAAAAGGTCGTTATCTACCATTTGTTTATACAGTTGAACTTATACAGTGCTCTTTAAAAGAGCCTTCACCAATCAATAGACCTCAAGATGTGTTGAAATCAGAGACCCCAAACTATGAAGCCAGCATAGCCAATAGCCATACTGTCTGGTGATTTCTGACTGATTTACACAGAACCAAGCTACTGGTATTACTTGAAACAGAGTAGAAGTGGGGATACACGAATCCTCCATTACAGATGGAAGCAGATGGGTGACTTTGGGCAAGTCAGCCTTTCTGAGTTGAAAGCAAATTGCAAAACATCAATGAGCCAATCATGTTAGATCAGCAAAATAGATTATTGTCATAACCTTCAAAGAAGAAGCCTTCCTCTTGGAAAGATCTGATAGAAATCTTGGTTAATTAATTGTATGAGTTTAAATAATTCATCTATTAATCCAACACTATTGCTTACACATGATTAATACATACTTTTATTCAAATTATCACATCATTTTGGGTTAATTATCAGTTGTTTAGCAACCTTTCAAATTTTGATCATGTGACCACGTCACAAGTCACTTTTTCCAGTGCTGTTGTACTTCAAATGGCCATTAAACAAATGGTTATAAGTAGAGGTCTACCCGCATTGCAAATCTCTTTTTTGTCCTAGGCCATCCTATACAATGAATGAATGAATGAATGCAATCTTGACATTCACTACTTTACATTGCTATTAGGCAAGTACCAAACCAGTCTTGCATGATATATCAAGGATCCCTCAGAAATAGTTGGGACAGGTTTCACTACAATGAGAAGTTATAAACAGGGATATTTAGGTAATCTCCATGCATCGTTTATTTTCTGCAAACTAAAGATATTTTATTTTTTTGTAAAACCTTTCAGAATCTCCAGCAAGAGGAATTTGTAAATTGCAGACAACCTGAAAGATGTACATCTAACTACTCTATGAGCTTCCGATCCCTGTCTGCTCTGTCTCAAGCAGGATCTGTATCCTCCTTGTGACTGTTTTTGCTTTCTGTTTCTAAAATAATAGTTTTTAGGAAATCATTTGTGACACAGATCATGATCAAAGTCTTGCATACCATCTTTGAGAATGAATCCATCCAGGAAAATTGATTGCAATTAAAAGTTTATTGTTACCTGGCAGGATTTCCCTCAGGATATAACAAATAATGATTCTGCAAATCACTAAAGCGTGAAAAGTTACTTTGATCTGTGATGAATCAGATGGCACATTTCTTTGAATATATGAACACACAAATATTCTTCATTTGTATTTGTCAAATTACAAATCCATGTCCCTGTGATGTGACAGGATAAAATAAAATTAGGTGTTCTTTCATGTTTTGAATGTGATAAAATGCATTGACCTTTAGTTTCCTTCCTCCCTTCCTTATATAGAACAGCAACAGAAGTCAACAGAAGCTTACTCTTTAGGAGGGTTCAGGTCCTCCGGTCGGGTCTCAAAAAAACGAAAGACTTCATCACATTGTGAGATATGAGGTGGAAGCTTTACCAGCGCCTGTTAAAAAGAAAGAGAAATTAGACATCCAAGCAACCAGGAAATAAAAAGATAAGAAACACTGGGACTACCTTAACTAACACCTGTGGGTAAACAGAACAAACTGCACAATAGCTTTCATAAACAAATATTAAGAGTTTTAATAATGTAATAATTAGTATTGATTTGATTTTTAAAATTAATTATATTCATTTTACAATTACGTTTTAAATTTTACTTTTTAAAAAATTGTTGAGTTCTTTATTTAAACAAATGGAAACACAAGATATACAGTCCAAAATAAATTTGAAATTTGAGCTGATTAACATGGTTACCAAGCAAATTTAGTACTGTTCCCTTTTCTCACTGCTGCTCATAATAAACTTTCTGATACTTTTCAGAAGCATCACTGTAATGGTGGGCACTTCAGTTCTATCATACTAACCAGCAGAAACATTGGCAGGAGATTTTGGGAATTACACTGTTGCTCAGTTTGTGGTGCTTTTAAAAAGGCTGATCAATGACATATCAACATCAGAACTGCATGTTTAAAAGAAGAAGAATCAGGGCCTCAGGCCTGACAGCAAAGCCAAACTTTAATGCCTTGCAAAATATCAGCAATACATTTGGACCACAAAATAAATATACCTAAAAGAGAGTCGAAGTGTACAAACTGGATCCTTTCTTATCTATGTACATAATTTACTATAGCGTCCAATGTTTTAACTAGTTTGGTGAAATGGTTAACACATCAAGTTAGAAACCGAGAGACTGTGAGTTTTAGTCCCATTTTAGGCATAAAACCAGCTTGGTGACCATGACACTTTTCAGCCCTTCCTCTCAATGACAAACCACTTCTGAAATCTTGCAAAACAAACTACCGGTACAGGGATTTGTCCAAGTAGTAGCAAACACTGACTCACAAGTGCACATGCACACCTGTACATAAACAAACACAAACAAAATTGAATTCTTACATTTCTGATAGACAGTATTTGAATTATGAAGCAAATAAAATTGCTGTTTTCATTGCTTGTTTAAATATAAAAATATTTTTTGCTTGTTTGAATGATTCTTCTTCTTTTAAACATGCAGTTCTGATGTTGATATGTCATTGATCAGCCTTTTTAAAAGCACCACAAACTGAGCAACAGTGTAATTCCCAAAATCTCCTGCCAATGTTTCTGCTGGTTAGTATGATAGAACTGAACTGCCCACCATTAAAGTGATGCTTCTGAAAAGTATCAGAAAGTTTATTATGAACAGCAGTGAGAAAAGGGAACAGTACTAAATTTGCTTGGTAACCATGTTAATGAGCTCAAATTTTAAATTTATTTTGGACTGTATATATTGTGTTTCCATTTGTTTAAATAAAAAACTCAACAATTTAAAAATAAGTAAAATGTAAAACATAATTGTAAAATGAATATAATTAATTTTCAAAATAAAACCTGTACTTGAACCATTAAGTAGAGTTAATTCAAGAAGAAAAAATATTCATACCATAATATTTCCTAGAGCCTTCTTAGATGATACACAATTTTCCTCTACAAATGAAACATCTTATATTCTCATATTAATTGGTAATCTAATATGTTATCTCAAACCATTAATAGACAAAGTGCTGATGCAACTTTTAACCAAAACATAAATTGCTCTTTTTATTTTATGCACAGCAGAAGAGAAAATGAACACACAATATTCAGATGTTTCAGTGAAAAGGTCAATGAAATGTCAAAACCTGACTGATAGAAAAAGGCAACCTTGCCCCTTTGTCATTTTATAAAAGGCTGAATGATCCCTCTGGAACTTAAGTAGACAGAAGGGAATATAGAGGCCTCTAAACCTTTTTAAAAGTTAAATCAAAATAACAGAAATCCAAGGAGTAAATATTTGCATTATTCTACAGTAAATACAATTAAACAGACTATGGAAATAAATATAAAATTAGGCTGCAGATCACTTGTGGCTCAAAGACTGCAGATTACTACAGATACTACATATTCTAAATAAAGCTAAAGAAAAATATGGAGATAGGTTTAAAGTCCTGTTATGTAAATATCAACTTAGAAGGCAGAAAGAAATTGAAGATAACCCCGCCCTGATTCTGCTTTGGCTGAAATGTTGACAAAGGGAAATTCTGATTGGTTTAAAGTTTCTGCTTTCTTCCAGGATTTTTTTTTTCTTTCCAATCTGGCCAATAACCCTGGAATTCCAAAGCATTCCCCACTTTCAAGTATTCCCAGTACCAATACCCTCATTAGTTTTCAAGATTAGCCAAAATTAGCTAGGTACTGCCAACTGCCAACTGCCTTTTCATTTGCACTAGGAAGAAAAAAAGCAGAAAGGAATCTTGTGGAAAAGAAGTCAATTAAATATTCAAAAGACAAATGATGTGTTGTTAAAACAGTGATCTATTGGTAGCTTGATATAGTTATGGGAGTTGATCTAAGTTTGTATGGAAGTCAGCTGCATTCATAATTCATAGTCCATTCATTCCAAAAGACAAATTTAACTCATATATTTGCATAATATACATGATATATAAAAGGATCCATAAAAAACATACTGATTTGAAGGATAGATTGTGCTGTGATGTTAAATGTTCTAATCACTCTTTCTCATTTAGGGCACTTTTATTTGCTTATATTTTGCTTACAACTCAATGTCACACATGTGCAGCTAATGAGAAGAAATGAGAGGAAATCTTACTGTCTAGTACAGGCATGTTAAACTCACGATGTCGTGCGACATATCATGACTTTTTCCCCATTGCTGGCAATGGGGTGGGTGTGGTTTTGGCATGACGCATCCAGCCTATGGGCCGGGAGTTTGACATGCCTGGTCTAGAAAGTTGATACAAAATACAGCATTTGGCAGAAAGAGAACACTTGACAAGTGTTGATAATCTCTGGTTGACTTGCAGGAACACAATGTACTACTTCTCATATGACAGTCTGATTAACAAATGAGATAAATTAGTGGAAGTAAAATTGCCCTTAAATTTGTTCTGAAGCACAAAATTTGTACTTACTAAATGAACAATTAATGGCAAATATTAGTGTGAGCTCATATAGTTTGTATAAGACTTGTAGCCTTCATTTTCCTGATATTGAATCAATAGTTGCATGTAAATATTGATTACATAAGATGTTCCATACATTTTCTTCTAGACAAATTGTTTAGAATGGATATTTCTTTTCTTTGTACTCAAGGTTTTAAAAGTCCATTGCAAAGTTTCAGCAATACGTTTTGGTTAAACTGAAGTCCAACTGGACAAATATTCTGGATGATTTAAAAACTCCTGTTAGGATTCTTATTAGTCAACCCAGTCCAGTTCATAATTATTCCCAAAAATGCAATTGAAGTGAGCAAATAAAGAGATTGTAAAAGCATAAAAAGCCAGCAAGCCTTTACAATTGTTTCTTATGTCACAACTAAATGTAGTAAATTACTTTTTCCAATAAAATACCAAATGCTTATTAAACTAGTACTCCCAGTTAAGTTTCCTCTTTGAACTTGTAACATATAAAGCTTTATTGCCAACCGTATCTAAAATATTTATTTGTATATCAGGATTCCTTCATAATCATGTTATTTATTCAACTTGCCACTTAAGGAAGATCATCAACTTCAATCTCAGAAAGTTTACTCTCTCAGATGAGTAACTAGAGGTCAAGTTTAGCTTCTGGACAAAGCACAAAAAGCACTTAACAAGTAATACATCACAAATCCAAATAGTTCGTTTTCTCTTATGATAAAATTCTATATTATATATGGTCACTTTAACAGGTACTTTCAGATTCAATCATTCATTCATTCATTCATTCATTCATTCATTCATTCATTCATTTATTATTTATTTATTTATTATTTATTTATTTATTAATTATTGGGACTTATATGCCGCCCTATCTCCCAAAGGACTCAGGGCAGCTAACAACAATAAAATACAATAATACAAAAGTTAAAAAGAAATTAAATTAATAGCCCCAGTAGAATAAATTAAAATTAAAATTAAGTTAAAAATTAAAAACATAATTAAAATCCCTGTCAGTCCAGGTCAGCCTGATGGAAAAGGAGTGTTTTGAGGCCGCAGTGAAAGGACCGGAGATCTGGGGCCATCCGAAGCTCAAGGGGGAGTTGGTTCCATAGGGCTGGCGCTCCCACAGAGAAGGCCCTCCCCCTGGGGGTCGCCAGCCGACATTGTCTAGCCGACAGCACCTTGAGGAGGCCCTCTCTATGTGAGCGCACTGGGCGATGGGAAGTCGTTCCCGGCAGCAGATGGTCCTGCAAGTATCCCGGGCCTAAGCCATGTAGGGCTTTAAAGGTAAGTACCAGCACCTTAAATCTCAGCCGGAAGACAACCGGTAACCAATGCAGCTCACGTAGGAGGGGTGTAATATGGGAGTATCAGGATGCTCCCATCACTACCCGCGCGACCGCATTCTGCACCAGTTGAAGCCTCTGGGTGGTATTCAAGGGCAGCCCCATGTAGAGAGCATTGCAGTAATCTATACGGGAGGTAACGAGTGCATGAGTGACTGTACGTAGGGTATCTCGGTCCAGATAGGGGCACAACTGGCGCACCAGGCAAACCTGGGCAAATGCCCCCCTGGCCACGACTCCAATATGATCTTCAAAACTGAGTCGTGAATCCAGGAGGATGCCTAAATTGCGTGCCCTATCAACGGGAGGTAACACCTCTCCTCCCATAACCAAAGATGGAACCTCTTGGACTAAACGAGATGTCGGTACGTAAAGCCACTCAGTCTTGGCCGGGTTGAGCCGGAGCCTGTTCTTCCCCATCCAAATCTGTACTGCTTCCAGGCAACGGGACATCACGTCGAGGGCATCACTGGGTTGGTTCGGGGTGGAGATGAAAAGCTGGGTATCATCAGAATATTGATGATACCTCACCCCGAAACCACGGATGATCTCACCCAGCGGCTTCATATAGATGTTGAACAGGAGGGGCGAGAGTACCAACTACTGAGACACCCCACAACTAAGGGGCCTAGGGGATGACCTCTGCCCCCCTGCCAACACCGTCTGCGAACGGCCCGAGAGGTAGGAGGAGAACCACCGTAAAATGGTGCCTCCCACTCCCAACCCCTCAAGAAGTTGTAGCAAGATACCATGGTCGATGGTATCAAAAGCCGCTGAGAGATCTAATAGGACCAGGACAGAGGAATAACCCCTATCTCGGGCCCGCCAGAGATCATCCACCAGCGCGACCAATGCCATCTCCGTGCTGTACCTGGGCCTGAAACCCGATTGGTATGGATCCAGATACTCAGTTTCCTCCAGGACCAAAGGGAGCTGCCATGCCACCACGCTCTCAACAACCTTCGCAAGAAAGCGAAGGTTAGAGACAGGACGAAAGTTATTTAAAATAGCTGGATCCAAGGCAGGTTTCTTAAGGAGGGGCCTTACCACCGCCTCTTTCAAGGCGGCAGGGAACCACCCCTCACTCAAGGAAGCATTGATAACTGCTAGGAGCCAGCCTCGTGTAACCTCCCGAGCCGCATAAACCAGCCAGGAGGGACACGGGTCCAACAGACACGTGGCGGCACTTAATTTCCCCATGATCCTGTCCACTTCATCCGGAGTCACAGGGTCAAACTCTTCCCAAATGTTCTCGGCCAAACCCATCGCTTCCCCCTTGTCAGATACTGCCCAGTCAGAGTCCAGACCAGCCCGAATCTGAGCGATTTTGTCCACCAGATACTCACTAAATTCCTCGGCCTGTCCCTGCAAGGGGTCCTCTCCCGTCCCTTGATTTAAAAGGGAGCGGGTCACCCTAAACAGGGCGGTCGGGCGGTTATCTGCGGACGCTTCGCCACCTCCATTGCCACAAGATAAGATCTAGAAAAGGATCTTAACTGTGTTCGGTCAGACTCGGACCGACTGGATCTCCAAATGCTCTGTAGGCCCCTTCTCCAGCGCTTCATCTCCCGCAGGTCCACGGAAAACCAAGGAGCGAGCCGGGATCTGCGCCGGGTCAGAGGCCGCAAGGGCACAACGCGGTCGAGAGCTTTAACAGATACATTCAGAAATGCAAACTACTTCATAATTATTTTGCATTCCATTTTTTTCAGAGGTTTTGTTGAAAGTCCATTCTAGAATACTATTTGGTTTAAATGATGACATTGATAATAATTTTGAGAAAAGCCTTCCATAAATAAAATAGTGATATAAAATAGATCTACTCGTATTACCTGATTCCAAATATATGAAATATATTTGGTTAATTACTTAGGGAAGATAGATGTGAAATAAAAAATTCTTCAGGCAAGCATAAATAGGAGTCCTAGTATCTGAGACCTTTGTTGGAAGCATAGATGGTTGATTGACCTCTGTGAGGTTCTCTAGCTCTGATGACACTGGAAAGTTTAAGGACCTCGGTGAAGTCTTTCTCATAAACCTATGAAACCTTCTCATAAACTGGTTGAACTGAATTTATTACTTGTTTCATTAGTCTCCAATTTTTAAATTAATTCACAAAATCTTTATGTCACTACAATATGGGACACCATGACTATTACATCACAGAATGTTCCCAAGGTCTTGAAGACTTTATTTTTCCACTGGTCATTTGAGGATGTTGGTGGAAGGGGTGCCTTAGGGAGATGAGATATTGTTTCATTTTCTGTTACTTTATTTGGTTTTATTATTTTGACTATAAGCCAGTTATGGAATTACACACACACACACACACACACACACACACACACACACACACACACACACACATTGGGTTGTTGTTGTTGTTAGTTGCGAAGTCGTGTCCGACCTCTCGCGAACCCATGGACAACATTACTCCAGGCCTTCCTGTCCTCTACCATCTTTTGGAGTCCATTTAAGCTCACGCCTACTGCTTCAGTGACTCCATCCAGCCACCTTATTTTCTGTCGTCCCCTTCTTCTCTTGCCCTCAATCTTTCCCAGCATTAGGCTCTTCTCCAGTGAGTCCTTCCTTCTCATTAGGTGGCCAAAATATTTGAGTTTCAACTTCAGGATCTGGCCTTCTAAAGAGCAGTCAGGGTTGATCTCTAGGACTGACATACATATATATATTAGAGCAAGAAATCCAAACATGGGGATAAAGTAAAAAAACTAACAGTTTTATTAAGAATTAAGCTTTTGTTGGCTAACTACCAATGCCGTCAGGATAGGATCATTGGAGTGGGAAATGATCATTTATATCATCAGCGTTTCTGCGCTCCACTCATAGAAGGCGTCACCTGAGTGTCTGCTGTCAGAAGGGGTTACTGTCAGTTCTGTGACGGGCAATGACAAGAGCAATGGCCATGGCTGTTTTAGTTTTTTACTTTATCCCAGTGTTCGGATTTCTTGCTCTAATTTCAATATGCCTGGGATTCGTATTTTTAGTTTGATTAAGGAGTACATATCTATCTATCTATCTATCTATCTATCTATCTATCTATCTATCTATCTATCTATCTATCTATCATCTATCTATCTATCTATCTATCTATCTATCTATCTATCTATCTATCTATCTATCTATAGATATAGATAGATAGATATATGCAATATATTAAAATGTGTATAAAGAAATAAATGCTATGCATTTTTCACTTTCTTTTAAGAGGAAGTGTCACTTACCCTGCAGTATTCATCAATCGGTTTTAATCTCTTCACAGCTACATCTCGAATGTGACTTCTTCGGAATAGGATTTTCCCTAGTGACAAAGAAAATACAGAGAATAAATGTGTGTCTTGCCAAAAATTGTTTATAGCACTGTCATTTTGATTCACATATAGATGGAAATAGCTGGTGCATTCTACTTTACATCTAAGTAGCCGTAAGTGGGTTTTGCTAAATTTATTTATTCTGAAATTTTTAGAGAAGGAAAAGTGCACAATTATTCATATATATTTCTGTAGTTGTTTTAATAAACATGATGTTCAAACATAACTTTCACTTACTTGTGTATTATTACACATATTTTGAACTAAGAATTGCAACATCCAAAAAAGGAATCAAAAGGATAATTATGAACTAATTGATCAATACACAAAAGGTTTGAGTACCTTAAGTAGCATTTTGTTTCAGAGTATACAGAATTAAATACTTAGAGGCAAATTGGAAAATGTGCACAGACACGAAAGGTAATCTAATATATACCCAAAGGTTTATCTAAAATGGAAAAAGCATGGAAAGTAAAAAACCTGCTAAATTATTAATGAAGACTATAATATAACTATATAACTATAATATAATTATATAGTTATATAATTATATAACTATAATATGTCTAAAAAGACATTGCTGATTGAAAATATTAGATTAAAACTAAGATTACTACTGTGGACATAATCTAATGCTGTCATTTATTGTCCTTAACTTGACTGTTATGTACTAAGCTGTTACACAGTGTTCAGAATTATGTACAAAAATTTGTCAATCTCATAACCACCATCACTATTTTAAAAATTCTACATTTGGCTGCTGTAATTTGTAGTTAGCTCAATTTTCTTCTTTAGAGGAGGAAAGTTGTAACATTAAAGCACACATTGAGGATGTAGAAAAGTAGGTTAATAAGATCTTCTATAGGATTTACTCCAGTCAGATGAAAAGAGAGGAATAAGAAAGAAGGGATAAAGGACTAAAGCATTTGGGCTAGCAGAAGCAATAGGAAAGATAAATAATTAGGTTCTGGACTTAGTATTTTCAATTATATATCACACATGCATATAACAATTCTACAAACCTTATTAAGCTTTAAATGTAATATATACAATCAATATGATTCATTCAAAGAACATCTTCATAATAGTTCCTGTGATTGGATTTACATTCGATTCTTTCAAGAATAGCAAGACCAAAGCTAGTGTTTACAGATTTCTAGAAAGCCAGGAAAATAATATACACATTGCCAAAATAATTACAATGAAGTGTATTGGTCTATCACCAGGAAAGGAAAAGATTTCATCTAGTAGATCTCAAATTGGTTTCCCTTTAAGCCTTCATTAGTACCATATGCCCCTTCATGGATTACTGCCTTGTCGTGGCGAAGGGGCTTGCGTAATTCAATGAAGCTATGAGCTATGCCGTGCAGGGCCACCCAAGACGGAAAGGTCATAGCAGAGAGTTCTGACAAAACGTGATCCACTGGAGAAGGAAATGGCAAACCACTCCAGTATCTTTGCCATGAAAACCCTATGGACAGTACCAAAAGGCAAAACGATATGACGCTGGAAGATGAGCCCCTCAGGTCGGAAGGCGTCCAATATGCTACTGGGGAAGAGCAGAGGGCTAGTACTAGTAGCGCCAGAAAGAATGAAGCGACTGGGCCAAAGCCGAAAGGACGCTCAGCTGTGGATATGTCTGGTGGTGAAAGGAAAGTCCGATGCTGTAAAGATTCTTTCTCCATAGGAACCTGGAATGTAAGATCCATGAATCAAGGAAAGCTGGACGTGGTCAAACAAGAGATGACAAGACTAGACATCGACATCTTAGGTATCAGCGAACTAAAATGGACAGGAATGGGTGAATTTAATTCAGATGACCATCAGGTATACTACTGCGGGCAAGAATCCCTCAGAAGAAATGGAGTAGCCTTCATAGTCAATAAAAGAGTAGGAAAAGCAATACTGGGATACAACCCTCAAAATGACAGAATGATCTCAGTTCGAATCCAAGGCAAACCATTCAATATCACAGTAGTCCAAGTCTATGCCCCAACCACCAGTGCTGAAGAGGATGAAATTGACCAGTTCTATGAAGCCCTACAGCACCTTATAGAACTAACACCCAAAAATGATGTCCTTATCATCATGGGAGATTGGAATGCTAAAGTAGGAAGCCAAAAGATAACTGGAATAACAGGCAAGTTTGGCCTTGGAGTACAAAATGAAGCAGGGCACAGGCTGATAGAATTTTGTCAAGAGAATAAGATGGTCATAGCAAACACTCTTTTCCAACAACCCAAGAGACGGCTTTACACATGGACATCACCAGACGGTCAACACAGAAATCAGATTGACTATATGCTCTGCAGCCAAAGATGGAGAAGCTCTATACAGTCAGTAAAAACAAGACCAGGAGCCGACTGTGGCTCAGACCATGAGCTTCTTCTTGCAAAGTTTAGGCTTAAATTAAAGAAAGTAGGGAAAAGCGCTAGGCCAGTCAGGTATGAATTAAATCATATCCCTGCTGAATATACAGTAGAGGTGACAAATAGATTTAAGGAATTAGATCTGATAGACAGAGTGCCTGAAGAACTATGGACAGAGGTTCGCAACATTGTACAACAGGTAGCAACCAAAACCATCCCAAAGAAAAAGAAATGCAAGAAAGCAAAATGGCTGTCTGAGGAAGCTTTGCAAATAGCTGAGGAAAGGAGGGAAGCGAAAGGCAAGGGAGAAAAAGAAAGATATGCCCAATTAAATGCAGAATTCCAAAGAATAGCTAGAAGAGATAAGAATGCCTTCTTAAATGAACAATGCAAAGAAATAGAAGAAAACAATAGAATAGGGAGGACCAGAGATCTTTTCAAGAAAATTGGAGAGATGAAGGGAACGTTTCATGCAAAAATGGGCATGATAAAGGACCAAAATGGCAGGGACCTAACAGAGGCAGAAGAGATTAAGAAGAGGTGGCAAAATTACACAGAAGAACTATACAAGAATGAGCTTAACGTCCCTGATAATCACAATGAGGTGGTCACTGACCTCGAGCCAGACATCCTAGAATGTGAAGTGAAGTGGGCCTTAGAAAAACTGAGCAACAACAAAGCTAGTGGAGGTGACAGTATTCCAGCTGAGCTATTCAAAATCTTAAAAGACGATGCAGTAAAAGTGCTACACTCAATTTGCCAGCAAATTTGGAAAACTCAACAGTGGCCACAGGATTGGAAAAGATCAGTTTACATTCCAATTCCAAAGAAAGGCAGTGCCAAAGAATGTTCAAACTATCGCACCATTGCACTCATTTCTCATGCTAGTAAAGTTATGCTTAAAATTCTACAAGCTAGACTCCAGCAGTATGTGGATCGAGAACTACCAGAAGTACAGGCAGGATTTCGAAGAGGCAGAGGAACTAGAGATCAAATTGCTAACATACGCTGGATCATGGAGAAAGCTAGAGAGTTCCAGAAAAACATCTACTTCTGCTTCATTGACTATGCTAAAGCCTTTGATTGTGTGGATCATAACAAACTGTGGCAAGTCCTTAAAGAGATGGGCATACCAGACCATCTTATTTGTCTCTTGAGAAACCTATATGTGGGCCATGAAGCAATAGTGAGAACTGGACACGGAACCACTGATTGGTTCAAAATTGGGAAAGGAGTCCGGCAAGGCTGTATACTGTCGCCTTGCCTATTTAACTTATATGCAGAGCACATCATGAGAAAGGCAGGGCTAGATGAATCAAAATTTGGAATTAAGATTGCCGGAAGAAACATCAACAACCTAAGATATGCAGATGATACCACTCTAATGGCAGAAAGTGAAGAGGAACTAAAGAGCCTCTTGTTGCGAGTGAAGAAGGAGAGTGCAAAACTTGGGTTGAAACTAAACATTAAGAAAACCAAGATCATGGCATCTGGCCCTCTCAATTCCTGGCAAATAGATGGGGAAGAAATGGAGGTAGTGACAGATTTTATTTTCCTGGGCTCCAAGATCACTGCAGATGGGGACTGTAGCCAAGAAATTAAAAGACGCTTGCTCCTGGGGAGGAAAGCCATGGCAAATCTAGACAGCACACTAAAAAGCAGAGACATCACCCTGTCAACAAAAGTGCGTATAGTCAAGGCTATGGTCTTCCCAGTTGCAATGTATGGCAGTGAAAGCTGGACCATAAGAAAGGCTGAGCGCCAAAGAATTGAAGCCTTTGAACTCTGGTGCTGGAGAAGACTCCTGCGAGTCCCTTGGACTGCAAGGCGATCAAACCGGTCAGTCCTAGAGGAGATCAACCCTGACTGCTCTTTAGAAGGCCAGATCCTGAAGCTAAAACTCAAATACTTTGGCCACCTAATGAGAAGGAAGGACTCACTGGAGAAGAGCCTAATGCTGGGAAAGATTGAGGGCAATAGAAGAAGGGGACGACAGAGAATGAGGTGGCTGGATGGAGTGACTGAAGCAGTAGGCGTGAGCTTAAATGGACTCCAGAAGATGGTAGAGGACAGGAAGGCCTGGAGGAACGTTGTCCATAGGGTCGCGATGGGTCGGACACGACTTCGCAACTAACAACAACAACAAGTACCATATGATCTACTCCAGCATTAAAAAGTAGAGATTTCGTTCCTAACTTTAGAATAGCAAGTACGAAGTGATGAATAAATGGAACCATGAAAGAAGGCCTTTCCCTTTAGAGAAAAATCTTTCTTCCTTATCTTTAGCTATTGTTACTATGCTCTGAAGAACTATAAACATATAATTGGTACCACAGGCCAAATTTCTCACTAGGAAATTCTTTGCAAGTATCTAAAAGACAATGAACAGTTAAGCCTCTGTTACATACAATCAAATTTGCAAACCATCAATGTTAGCAGATTGCTTGAAGCAAGAGAAAGGCAGCATTGGACAGAAAGCGTTCTTATGACTAAACAGAAAGTTCAACTCTCTCAGTAATCAACAAACTGTAATAATAAGCAATTTGTGTCCATACTGTCCTCAATGTAGTCCTCAATGGCACTACATCCACATGGAAAGAAGTAAGCAATGGGGTACTACAAGGCTTCGTCTTAGGCCCAGTACTCTTCAATATCTTCATTAATGACTTAGATGAGGGAATAGAAGGGGAACGCATCAAATCTGCAGAATAGCCAACACCCCAGAAGACAAACCCAGGATCCAAAAAGATCTTGACGAACTTGAACAATGGGCCCTATCCAACAAAATGAGTTTCAATGTGGAGAATAGCAAAGTTTTACATTTAGGCAGAAAAAAATCAAAGGTACAAGTATAGATTAGGCGAGACCTGGCTCAAAAACAGTAACTGTAAGAGAGACCTTGGAGTCCTAGTGGATGATCACTTGACCATGAGCCAGCAGTGTGCAGCAGCAGCCAAAAAAGCTAATACAATCCTGAGTTGTGTAAACAGAGGCATAGAATCAAGATCATGTGAAGTATTAGTACCGCTTTATAAAATCCTAGTAAGACCACACCTGGAATACTGCAGCCAATTTTGGTCACCATATCACAAAAAAGATGTTGAGAATCTGAAAAAAAATTCAGAGAAGAGCAACTAAAATGATCAAAGGCCTGGAGACTAAAACATACAAAGAACTGCTGCAGGACTTGGGTCTAAAGAAAAGAAGAAATAGGGTGACATGATAGCAGCATTCCAGTATTTGAGGGGCTTCCACAAAGAAGAGGTGGTCAAATTATTCTCCAAAGCACCAGAGGGCAGGACAATAAACAATGGCTGGAAACTGATCAAAGAGAGAAGCAACCTGGAATTAAGAAGAAACTTTCTGTGAGGACAATTAACCAGTGGAAAAGTTTGCCTCAGAAATCGTGGGTGCTCCATCACTGGAGATTGTTAAGAAGAGGCTAGACAGTCACTTGTCTGAGATGGTATAGGTTCTCCTGCTTGAGCAGGGGGCTGGACTAGAAGACCTCCAGGGTCCCTTCCATATTCTATTCTATTCTATTCTATTCTATTCTATTCTATTCTATTCTATTCTATTCTATTCTATTCTATTCTATTCTATTCTATTCTATTCTATTCTATTGATTTCCTAAAGTTTTTAGAAGCCCCCACTTTATTGCAACAGCTCTTTGATATCTCTCTGAAGCTAAATAAAGCAGAAACTTAACAGATTAAAAAAAGACAACTTGTAATATTAGTGAATAGTGACAGAATCAGTCTTATATCTTTAAGTCAAGAAATCTGTACTGTCACATTTTTGGAAAGGGCTTATCAAAGAGTCTGACAGTCAGTTTGAAATGCTGTAATCATACACTGATTGATGAAGCAGATTATTGAGCAGTTACAAACTAAAATATCAGATAGAGATCAAATGTCATTGACAAATTAAAAAAGAATATACCAGAAGAAATAGATTTTAAAATCTAACACAATTACAATTATATTCTGTATTGTACTCTGGCACTTAATTTAAAAGTCATCAGGGCATCCAAGAATATTCCTAATCAGTGATAATATGATTCTTACAATATATCACATTGCAAGATCTTAAATGTGAGCAATGATTCCAATAGCCTTACAGATCTGCCTAAGCTTCTTCATTTCAGTCTTGATGTAACTTAATGAGCACAATTAAATAGAAGGACACATGTTTTGAATTGTGCATTTCATGAGGAAAATGAAAAGATGCTGTTCCATCCTTTCATCCATACTGGCCTCTCGGTAGCAACATTTGGTACAGCATTCTGATATGATCCAGCAAGGCTGTTCATATTATTTTACTGCAAAAAGTCTCAAATTCAATTCTTTCCATAACAGAGCTCTATTTGGGTCTATGCAGAACTGCAGAAAGTTAAAATAAGCATTGCAGATGAGCTAAACAGCTGCCTATCTGGCCTATATGAAAGGTGGCAGGAGATACAATTCAGCATCTGGAGAACCACAGGTTACATATCCATGAAATAAAAATTGAAATATAAGAATGGCAAAAAGTTATGAATCTGGTAGCACTTTTTCTAACTAACATATTTTACTGAAAGCCCTAAATGTTTGTGAGCTGCAGCTTTGTCTTTTAATAAATTTTATTACAGATAGTCCTCCACTTACAACAGTTCATTTAGTGACTGTTCAGAATTACAACAGCACTGAAAAAAGTGACTCATTACCATTTTTCACACTTATGACTGTTATAGCATCCCCATGGTTATGTGATTTACGTTCAGATGCTTGACAACTGACTCACATTTATGACGGTTGCAGTGTCCTGGGGTCATGTGATCCCCTTTAGAATGCAGCCGCGAGAGTTGTGTTGGGAGTCTCCCGATACTCCCATGTTACACCTCTGCTCCGTGAGCTGCATTGGTTGCCAGTTGTCTTCCAGGTGAGATTCAAGGTACTGGTAATGGTGTTTAAGGCCCTACATGGCATGGGTCCGGAGTACCTTAGGGAGCACTTGCTGTCGGCATCAACTTCCCTCCGCCCTGTGCGCTCCCACAGAGAGGGCCTCCTCAGGGTGCCACCGATCAGAGAATGTCGATTGGTGGCCCCCAGGGGGAGGTCCTTCTCTGTGGGCGCCCCGGAGCTATAGAATCGGTTGCCGGTTGAGCTCCGGATGGCACCCGATCTTCGCTCCTTCCGTCGCGATCTGAAGACATTCTTATTTGAACAAGCCGGCCTGGCCTGATGGGGGATGGTTTGGGTTTTTCATTCTCATTTTATTATATGTATTTATTGTTTCTAGCTGGGCACATGTTTAATTCTTTTTTAACTTTTGTATTTTTGTATTTTTATATATCTGCCCTGTTCACCGCCCTGAGTCCTTCGGGAGAAGGGCGGTATATAAATAAAATAATAATAATAATAATAATAATAATAATTATTATTATTATTATTATTATTATTATTATTATTATTATTATTATTATTATTATTATTATTTTGCAACTTCTGACAAGCAAAGTCAATGGAGAAACCAGATTCAATTAACAACTGTGTTACTAATTTAAGAACTGCAGTGATTCACTTAACAAGTGTGGTGAGAAAAGTGATAAAATGAGGCAAAACTCATTCAACAAATTTCTCACTTAGTAACATAAATTTTGGGCTCAATTGTGGTCCTACGTTGAGGACTACCTATAGTTGGAAAAGGTGCTACAGATTCCTTTTAATTTTTTCCCACCACAGATGAACATATCTTACTGTGTCCTCAAGAATAACTAACGGCTCTTTTGATATAAGGCAAAATAAGTATAACTTGGATGTCAGGCTTCCATTCATTGACACTTTAGCTTTTAACAGGGAACCTGTTATAACTGCAAATGTTCATATCAGAAGAAACATGCCACATTGACCAATCACATTCTCCAGTCAAAGAAAAAGCATTTAGACATTTACCCAGAGATTGCTTTTCTGCCTATTACTTCACTGTCTCTTATATACAAATACTGTATGTCCCTACCAAAATGTATTCCTCTTCATCTTTGCTCTGTGGTTTTGTGATTTAAAAAAGAAAAAAAAACTTTACAAGAAGGTAAGCATTAGGTAAAATGAATATTGATAAACCTAGGAGGAAAGATGTAAATTGACAAATATGGTTTTGGATCTTGAGTAATTGCACATGAATCTACAATCATGAAAGCAGCCAAACTGGTTAGGTAGCTACAAAAACACTGGCCCAAACAAGCTGAGCCTTCTTTCTAAGTGCAGCAAAAAAAGCAACAACTCCTGAAATACTGCTTGCCTTTGTTCCCAGGTGCTGCTGTGCTATGCAGAGCTGGCTATCGTTTATAAAATTCTGACACCAGAAATCTTACCTACCTCTCAAAGGGTGGTAGACTTATGGTCTCCAGTTCCCACCTGATGATAGATAGATGCCATCATCTGTACAACCACATGGCCTAAAGACACTGAGAGATTCATTGAGCTCCCACCCCATACTTGCATCTGAATGTCACATGGACTATATAGACTGGAAGTACTTTCTGAAATCTTCATATCCTAAATAGGCAGAGATTTGTCCTAAGAAGCAGAATTTGTCCCCATGCAACACAAGATAACTATTTCAAAGAAATCCATAATTTTAGCACACTGCTAAGGACTGATTGCTTTCTCTATAGCAACAAGCTCAATCAGATGGTGATTCATTTTTTTTAGCTTTAATTTTTAAATGGATGAAAGGGAATGGTGCAGACAGTGATGAATCCCTGTGTCTTTTTTTTTTACTTCTCAGGAGAACTTTATAGCTGGAACTTTCATTGATACCTGAATGTTGTTATCCAACATTTTATATCAATCTGCTCATAAAGAAGATAATAGATGAATAAATGTCATTGTATGAGCACCATTCTCAAACTAAAATTCCTGTCTTTTTTTTAACTTAGGGTAATTAATCCTATTTACTTCATACTATTTTAGCAATAGAAATAGCATTTAGATTTATATACCACTTCACAGTGCTTTACAGCCCTCTCTAAGCAGTTTACAGAGTCAACATACTGCCCCCAACTATCTGGGCTCTCATTTTACTGGCCTTGGAAGGGTGGAAGGTTGAGTCAACCTTGAGCCTGCGAGAATCAAACTCTGCCAGTCAGCAGAATTGCAAATACTGTGTTTTACCCTTTACTGTTATTTTTACCCTTCAAACTCAGGACTGTTTTAGGCAAGAAACAACATGAACCAAGACAATCAATAGACCTAACATGCTCCAGCAAATTAATATGTAATAATGGAACTGCCAACTATTATTCTTGTTTGTAACAAGGATATTGGGGAAGTGAGTTACCTTACTATTACTGTCTTTTTATCCCTAAACAAATGAGTATTATGCATGTACCATTGGTGAGTGCATGTCTCTGTGTTTGTGTGTGTGTGTTTTCGGGACTATATTTATCTCTAAATACATCATTGTTTTTTCAGAATAAAGCTTTGTGAAGGATTATAAGGAACTCCTACACTATCATTTTATATGACCGCTGACTCTACACACCAACCAGATATTTTAAAAATCACAACCTGAGCATTGGATCAGTGAGACCTTTCTTACTTATTAGCTTACAACTTCATATCTTGAAAACTAAAATAATATGTAGGCTTCCATACACATTACAGATAAAGAAAGTGTTTGCACACTGAAAAATTAATAGAAAATAGGCTGTTTTGGAAAAGAAAAGGCATTAATGGACAACTCTATTTTCTATTTAGAATAATAGCTATGATTCCACAAGATTGCTACCCAAAAATACAACAAGCTCAATATCTGGGACAAAACAAGGTCAAATTTGTGTCAGTCATACAGAACAAAATAGAAGAAGAAAAGCTGTTAATAAAATTATCTTCTTGCTGCTATTTCAGGAAGCACACATGGAGTGTAATACGATATCTTCTGCTATAATATATGTGTACATGTGTCCCAAACAATTTTCAAAAAGGAATCCTGCCCATGGAGAAAAAAATCCCCATATAGTTTTACTGAGAACAATTTTGTACATTTGGCACAGCATCCATCTTATCACCTTCATTTTCCATGTAAGAACATCTTTAATGTTCTTACATGGAAGCAATAATTATTTTTTCTTGCATCTTGCTATTTTATTTTATCACTTAGGCTACAGTCACATATAAATACTTATAATTAAAATCGAATGAACTGGATGAGATTTGTTCCATGTAAACTTACATCAGAACAATCTGTTGGTTGCTTCCAGTCCTTTGCTATTCAAACAACAAATGTTGCAAATTTAGAGGCAAAACTTCAAAATTTCTTTGAAGTTGTTTGCTGATTAATTGTAATGCAGTAATAACACTTATGAGTGGGTGCAATGGCTGAGCAGTTAAAGATGCTAAGCTTGTTAGCTGGAAAGCTGACAGCCCGGGTTCAAGACTGGTATATAAGTCTAAGTGCTATTGCTATGTCGAAGACTACCTGCACAGGAAACAAACAGGGAAAACCTGAATTCCTTACATAGGAGGATTTCCAAACATGATGTCATGAAACTAAGTGGGATGACCCACATGAATGGGATATAGTGATGGGAAGATACAACAATTCATCAGAAAAGGAGAGGTTATCATATTAGACATAAAGAAGTCATAGGCTTGCAGAGACGTTTACCAATTAGAATATGGAAATTCTTTTAAGATCATCTGAGTAAGAAAAAAACATGAGACACAAATAAATTGATATCATCAATAGAGCTTATTATACATTTCCTGGCAGATGATGAAGCCTTTCTGTGGCAGATGACCAAACCTCTAAAGAGGCACATGAGTGACAAAGGGAGATTTCAATTACCCCAACATCTGCTAGGTCTCAAACTCTGCCAAGAGCCAAAAGCCCAACAAATTCCTGTTCTCTCTTGCTGACAATTTTATTTGTCAGGGGATGGAAAAAGGAGCAAGATGATCTGCTATTTTGGACATAATCCTAACCAAAAGAGAGGAGTGTCTGAAGATGTGAAGGTGACTGGAACCTCAGGAGAAATTGATCATATTATGTTAGAGTTTATTACAAGGGCAAGATACCAGATTTCAGAACAGCTGACTTTTATGAACTCAGACAAAAGCCAAATTGAATTTGAGGGCTTGAAATTGTGATGATAAAATGGCTCTGGGAAGGATGGAAATAAAAAACTGAAAGTGCACTTAAAAACAATTCCTATTCAAAGAAAAATAGGAGACATCTAAGCGAGCAGCTTAGATGTGTACGGGAACTCTTTGCAATGCTGAAAAAAAAGACTTGGGGCATATATAGGAAATGAAAAGAGTAGAGCATTACTAGAGAAGGGCATAAGACAGCCATGAGAAACTGCAGAATTCATAACAGAAAGGTTAAAATGCAGAATGAAGTAAAGTTTGTGATTAAAAAAAAGAGGCTAACTGACAATGGATGAAGGCAGAATATCTTAACCTGTATTTTGTATTTTCCTGAAGGAAAATGAAGCCCCAGCTGGCCTTTCTATTGTCAGTAGTGGAAGAAAAAAGCTGCACCTCAGGCTACAACAGAACAAATAATTTAAATGAATTCAAAAATATCCACTGCCCTATGAATTACATCCCAGGATATTGAAAGAAATAGCCAGGTCACTGCAAAACTGTTAACATAATCTTTGAGAACTCCTGGAGAATTGGTAAGGTCCCAGAAGATCAGAAAAACACCCTATCTTCAAAAAAAAAAGAAGGCAGAAGACCTTATATATATATATGTTCACCTTGACTGGACTCCCTCTTCCCTTTTTTGGCCCAGGTGAACTTTTGTTATGATAATTATAAGAGAAGTTGTTTTGTTTGATGAAACTGAGTTCCATTGACCTAGTGCTCATTTGCAGCCAAATGTCTAAGAAACTAAAATGTCTAGAAATTATATATGTACTAATTTGTTATAGAATTGGGAGGTGTATGTAAAGCTGTTATGCACCAAATGGCCATTGCAACAGCTGAGGATGGGATTCACGGTACGATGTTAAGCCCACCTCATTGTTTAAAGAAAAAGATCTCAAATATCCTTTGGTTTAATTCTGAAAATAGCACAGTATCATAAAACATGCAAAAATAAATAAATAAAACTCTCACCAGATTCAAAATAAAAGACTAAGAGCTGCAGGGAAAAGCCTTGGTGATACATCAAGACTCTAGCACTCACGTTTTAATTTTCCTAAACATAAAAAACTACTTTAGACCTATTGCTTATGTAGTAATATAATTATACTAATATTTCTATTGTTACTACCATTTTAATCATTTCATATATGTATGAAAGTTCAGTTGTAAAGTTCCACAGCAGGCATCTTGCTTTAATTTATTCTTTTTCTAACATGTCTAAGATCCAGATCTAGTTTCCTTGGCAGTCATGCCTCCAAAGAATTCCACTGTACCAAAACCATGTGAACATAAGGAACAGCAGAGAGTTTATCCCTGCACTCTGAAGCAGGGATAAAATAACTTTTATTGGTACAGCACTCTTATAGCATTTTTCAGGGTGTGGTTCAGAGCAGTGCTGCTTATCATGACTATGATCCTGAAAAGTACATTAGAGGGCAACCTTATGTACTTTTATTCAGGAATGAATCCCATGGGAGAAGGGCGATATACAAATAAAATTATTATTATTATTATTATTATTATTATTATTATTATTATTATTATTATTATTATTATTATTATTATTATAATGCATGTATAGCAATCTATGTATTCACTCAAAATTTCAAATCTCTTTGGAGTATACAGGATATTGCAAGGCATTTCTCTCTTTAAAACACTATAAGGAAGAAAGCTTCCTGTAGGTGAAAGAACCAGTGACCGACAGTAGTCAGTCTTGGAAAAATGAAGGAGATGACACTATTGAAAAGTAAATATTTATGTAGTCAAGGCCTTTTTTCCCCCTTAAATTGTTCTTAAGTGAAAATGTCACATATCGCTGTTTTTTCTAATGGACAAGAAATAATTTCCCCATTGATTAACATAATTTTGTTCTCAAAAAATATCCTTTCTCCTTCTAGCCTATTTTCAAAGAGGAGGCAGGCTTAAGTTGTTTTTAGAGATGAACATATGGAAAAGTTGCTCTGCATAAATGGCTGACAATTTATAGCATCATAAGCTGCTAAAAAGATTGCTGGGAAAAAGTTTTCATAATTAAGTGCAGATGAAACCATACAAAGGGCCACTTCAGGAGCCCTTTGTATCTTAAATGTGTATTCCTCTATTTGAAGTGGAAGCAATCTGTATAATATTTATATGGGGGGACTAAAGACGATCTTACATAAACAAGTAGTTGCTAAAGCTGACCTAGGTGAAAACTATGGAAATACTATTACAATGGAAAATATTTTGTGATTCTTTTTTAAAAAAACAAAATATGTACTCATGTATAATCCACCTTTCTTCCAACCAGACTTCCTAAACATTATCTGTGTTGTTAAATCAGCTATTGAGATCATAAGTCCTCTATAACAGACATGAGCAAAAGGAACTTCAGAATCTGCCACTCAATTGTAGAAGCGTCCTTGGTAAAAACATTTGTCCTTTACTTATCTTGAAGGTCTTTCTATTAAACTGAGAAAAAATAACTTTAGCACATCAACAGGATTTCTTAAAACCTTTAAAATGGGTTTGATACTTAAAAAATTACTAGAGCAATTAGTAGGGCTCTACCACTGTTCAGAACAAACCGTTAAAAGTCCACCTATCCACCTATCAGTATTCAAGCGTCCTGGGGAGTCTAACATATTTTTCTCACTAAGTCATAGCTATATGTGCTATTTCCATTTAGGAGTTACTTTTTCAAAGGTTATGTCTACATGGGGTAAGAATTTTTAGTGTGGTTTTGTTATCATTAAAAAATTAGATTACAAATGGTGTAATATAGATAAATATACAAAGCATTTACATTTGACTTTTTAAAAATAATGCTTCTTACAAAAGGGCCTGTTCACTGAGAAAGGCTACCTAAAGAAAATAAGACCCCTTTACAATTCATGTAGCTTTTAAAGATTATTTTGCAGCTATATTTAAAGAGGTTTTTCAAAAACTAAGTCTACATATGTAAAAGGTTTCACTCTTCCATGATCCCATAATCCTCTCCTACTAGTTTATAAACATGAGGACTTCTATTAACCTAGTACATTCAAAGAAACCATATATAAAAGACAATTCTAGACAGAACTAAGATAATAAAATAGCCTGCTGGCTCTTATCAGCAAATTGTCTTTATGAAGTATAAAATATTAATCAAAATACTAATCCTCTTGTTATAATAATTTCATTATGTCATGAAGCTGTTGAGAAATTCAGTAACATGCATTTCATCTGTTCAATTATATCATTTAATAGAATTGTCTGCATTTTTTGCACCTTTTCCAGAATTTGGGATGAAACAACTCTCTCCAATTACAGTTCATACTTTTTTTAAAAAAACTTTGTGTTAAAAAAGCATACCAAAGTCAATGCTAAGTCATTAGAAAAGAAATATAAAAATATAATAGGAAGAATTCTAGATGAACCAGTTTATGATCATGGCTTCCTATTCTAGAACAACCTTCATTAACATAATAAGAGCTGCAAAAGTTCCTAGGGAGCTTAACTGTGCCTGACTTGTCATATGACACCTTCCCCCATTTTTCTGCAGACTGAAAGAAACAGCAATGCTGTTGGCAGCAAAACAAATCTTCCCACAATCTCACTATTTAAATTTAGCTCTTTTGAAGAATCCATCTTATCTTCATTAGATTACATTGCCTGTGACAAGAATTTGCAATGTTAACACCTAGAGAGGCTTAGTTCTTAAAAATGAGAACAAACTCTGTCTCTTCTGTTATCCAGGTTGGAAGAAACTGAGCAGCTTGGATTTTTTTCATTCCATATCTTTGCCTAAAGCAGAGATGGGGGACTATGGCCCATTTATGACTTATGGACTTCAACTCCTGCGCATGGCTGGCTCAGGAATTCTGGGATTTGAAGTTCCCAAGTCATAAAAGGGCCATAGTTCCCCAGCCCTGGTCTAAACTATCCCTTTCCTGAACCACTAGCCTCAAGACTGCATACAATACAGTCTAATACAATAGCATCACAAACATTTTTTTTTCTTGTGACATTTCAACAATAATCTAGTCTTCTAACTGTACAAAAGCCAAGTTCTAAAAAAAGTTTTGGACAGACAAAGCTCTACCCAACTATTCCTATCTCATTTTACATTCAAACATTTTAACATCACTAAAGTGTAGCCATTTTCTTCTAATATAGGATGCATTCCCTATATGTTTAGAGCTGACAGAAAATCTGTTCCTGCTGTATTATATAGAATATATTTCACATTTTCTGTAAGAATTTTTTTCAAACATAGACAAAAGACAGCTTTATCACAGGAGCAAAAATGGAACAGCAGATCTTTAAAATTTTACAGAAAGTTTTATATATAAAGTTATATTATATATATATCCTCAGCCATACATACAAAACACTTTCCTCATATATATAATGTGATGCCTTAGATTATGAGGAAAGTGTTTTGTATGTATGGCTGAGGATATACATAATATAAGCCTTTCATGTAAGGTCTAAAAATAGATCCCAGAAGATGTTGTTCCTCCCAATCAATTTTGATTACTACCTCTGGTGCTTTACAAATTGAGTCACTTCCCACTTGCCCTTGAAGAAGACCAAATACCTTACCCAACTCCAAATGTCACAATTTTGGCACAAATAGACCTGTCAGCAATAAGAGAGTGTTGCAGAGAACATCTGAAAAAATATGGGATATCTATGCATGGGATGTGGAACTATTTTTGGTTTTGATCTGAGCCAAAAATGCAGCAATCAAAATATTGATAGGTCCTGGACATGCACATAGTATTCCAATGCTGAAGCAATCCTACTTCATATTAGCATATAATATCTGGCAAGTGGCCTCTTCCTTCGATTACTAAAAACGTACAGCATATGGTCACTAAGACACCTTTTGCTGTTTGTAGCACAATGTTCATATTGCTATTTTCCCATTATTAAAAGAGTCTTCTCTGTGACACTATTTCTAAAGGTTTTTGCAAGATGCCAACTGTGGTGTATTTAAAACATCTGATCAAAATTTATCCATTAGGTCTATGTGAACATTCAACCTTCCACATCAGTTCAGACCTATTCAGTCAAATCCACTCAACAAATCATATTGGCAAATATGTCCAAATCTCTTCAGACTAAATTGGACCTAATTCAAGAGGTTCCTGTTATTTTAACCAGGAACATACTTATACAAGTGTGTAATATTAATTTGAACACAACATACTTTCTCTTTCTTCACTTTATATTTTTAAAATATTAAGATATTAACTTTATATTTTTAAAATACTAAGATATTAACTAAGATATTAAGAGGATTTCAAAGTGGAATACAAGAAGAAAAATGCTAAATATCGATTTATATGCTTAGCATTTTTCTTCTTGTATTCCACTTTGAAATCCTCTTAATATGGGAAGCATTATAAGCATTTCTCCCGTAGTTAATAAGAGAATATTTCAACAGTCCATGAAATATAAAATACATGTTGGAACTAGGTATTAATATCTGAGCTGAGACATAAACTGTCTAAAGTTAGTATATGATTTTCATCTTAATAGCAAACATAACAGCAAAGCTTGGCACTATCTTAGGCATTATCCTATTTTAGGACTACCAGATTGTAAAATCTGTCAATATAACATTAAGAGCAGAAGTATCCATATTCCTCTCACAGTCTGTCACTGTGTAACTAAGACTACACTAACACCTTGAACTCAGGATAGTTAACTTGTGTATAAACTTGTATAGGCCTGTATTCTGAAAGATTATTGGGTTGATGCAGATAAAAGGCTGGAAGCAGAGAAACTGGCTGATCCCCTGCATCATTTCCAACTCTTGTTTTACAGACTATGGTAGCTACCTAAGGGGAAAAAAATAGAAAGTGCAAGTCATTCAAGGAGACATACCTAGGAATGCACAAAAAAAGTTTTCCACTATGTCTGGAAACACAGAAATTATATTTAGTATTTTAGAGGTTAACCTGAAACAGTCTGTTTCAGAAATGTTGAATCTTTTATAAAGTTTGAAATAAATGAAAACTTGGTCTCCTTAACACATTAATTAGTCAGTGGAAGAAAATAAATGCTCTGGCTCTGCTGCGGTATTTATCAAAACATAAAAGTAATTTAATAACTCCCCATTTGGTTCTATCAGCAAGGGATGAGCTGATACGAAACCTGAAAAACACCACAATCCAATCTCAGGAGAAAAGATAGCATTCAAATAACTACTTACACCATCTAGATAATGTTACCTAAGTCATGCAGACCTTTGAAAAGCTCCTTGTGTAACTAAAGACCGCCCACATGGTTTGCCTAAGTTGCTCTATTCTCCCCATTTTTATTTTTAAAAAGTATATATAATGCATATCCACCTGAGATGCAGTTCATTGGCTAGAAGTCTGGTTTTTCTGTGAATGAGAGACAAAGCAAAATCCAGGCACGTCTTGAAGAAGGAAAAAAGATTCTTTGCAGCTATTCAGGTTCTTGCAGACTTGTTTAAACTAGGGCAGTTCCTAGCGTCATTGCAGTCCTCGCCTACTGCTGTTGCCAGTTGCAGGAATTTGGGTGGAGCATTGACAAAACTGAGGCAAACATATAGGTATGGGGAAAATATTTCTGAGTAATTAATGTTTCCATGGAATCTGGACATCATTCAAAATGATGAATTAACCACTGTCAGTGTAAGGCATTTCATTTCATTTGGAAAATCTGATGGAAAATGAGGAATACAGGTTATTGGGTTCCTCATAGCTCTGCCCTGTTTATTCCTGATCGGTTTCCTCTCTGCTTACTCTTACTATACTCACAATGCAACTTAGGAAACAATCTTTAAAGGTTGTTTCCTCGTTCCTCTCAAAGTCTCACCATACAAATATCTTTCCATTATTCTCTTAAATTCTAGAAATATTCTAATTCGTTTCACAGTGATATCGTTCACTTGACTTCTCTTTATTTACATGTGTTACTAATAGCTAAAAATTAGAGACCCACATAGTACATACAATAGTAAGGGAGAGCCACATGAGATGAAAGAGGATAATATCTTACATTAAGACCTGGGATTCCTTTGAGCTTAGGGAACCTCAGGAAGGCCACAGAATGCTCCATAACATGAGCTCCACCACCTGTGGAGTATACTCATGCCTATACTGGCTCCTTCAGGTAGCAGGGCAGGACATTTACATGGATAGATTCAGAAGGCAGTTCATGCCTCTCTGAGGGAAAGTGTGATGTCACTTGTTTGGAAAGCAGAAGTTGTATATCTTTCTTGAAAAAGTCATATCTCTGTGCAGAATTCAATACCTTAGACCAGGCATGTCAAACTGCTGACCCACAGGCCAGATGCGTCACGCCGAAACTGCACCCACCCCATTGCTGGCAATGGGGAAAAAAGTCACAATACGTTGCACAACGTCACACGATGTTGCGAGTTTGACATGCCTGCCTTAGACCATGGTATCTTTCTAGACCATCTGCTATGGTTGCAGGTGGAGAACAAAACCTGAGTGGATGCTTCCAGCTGGTATGCCTCAGGAGGAATCTCTGAGTCTATGATTGCTCCAATGTAAAATTCAGGAGGATTCCATCATATTCCTCTTATATCCATATGAAAACACTGGGGGATCCATTGCCCTGAGGTGAGGTCTAACCACTATGCTGATATTACAGAATTATACATTTCCCCCCCCAGGTCTAACTGAAGATGTTATAAAAGTTGTGAAACAGAGTCTGGTGGCTATCACTGACTGGATGGGGATAAAGAAGTTCATATTGAACAGTGAAAAGGCATAGGTGCTGGTTATCAGTAAACAACTTGGTCTTCTAGAAAATTCAGTTCTAATGGCTGCTTAAGAAAGAGCTGTACTCTGCATGAAAGAATAGGTCAGAAATTTTGAGGCCATCCTGGATTTAAGTTTCCTGATTGAACTACACATGGAGGCTATGGCCAGAGACTTTTTATCCAGCTTAGACTGGTGTACCAGTTAAAGTCCAAACCTGAGCCTGGAAGCTCTGATGGATGCACCTCATCCCAGCATAGCCACACAATGGGACTATTACAATATAGTCTATAAGAGAGTTTCTTAAGAAGCCACACAAAAGTTAAAACTAATTTAAATGCAACATGTAAGGAGGGGAGGTCCACCATTTGCAGCGATATTTCTAATCTGAGGTCACTGCACTGATTATCATTGGATTTCCCAACCCTAATTCAGAGTGCCAGTTATTCATTACAAAGCCTTTTATAATGTGGCACCAGAATATCTCACAGTCTGTCTTACTAACATGATTGTGCCAGTCCTGCTTGATCCTAGAATCTTCTTAAGATTCCTTCCCCTCAAGTAGGCTTCTCAATCATGGCCTCCAAATTATGTAACAAGCTCCTGTGCAGATACATTTTGTGTAGATCCAAAAGCCATTTTGTTACAGCAGACTTGGCCCTTTAAGACTGTATGTAACTATTTATGTTACACAAATTATATAGCATATTAATGCTTTTTATATTTCCCTACACTTCCCAGACTTGTTAGATTGGGGTGGCATGTATGTATTCAGGATGGACAGTGATTAATATGTATATGTTATTTATATGTAAGGGTATAGGTTTATACATGAGTTGTATATAGCATGTTTTAAATGTGTGTTATGTCTCTGTACACTTTTGAGAGCAACAAAATTTCATTTTTAATGTGTGCCAATGTGCACACAGTAAAAATGACAATAAAGGTTATCTATCTATCTATCTATCTATCTATCTATCTATCTATCTATCTAGTTAGCTAGCTAAACTGCTTATAAGAAATAATTAAATAAATAACAAGTCAATATTAATAGAAATTTCTCCAGACATAGGTATCACATTTTTAGTTTTTTAAAACTTCGTGTATAAATTGCAAATGATTTAAAATTCAATGGAAACATTGAGTATTCAGAAATAATTCCCCTGAAACTTTCTGGCCTTCATTTTTAGAGGCTATTGTGTTGAACACTTCTAGCATTCTGCACCATAGTCATAAGTCCTATCACAGAGGAAGGAGAAGAACCAAGTCATAGTACAGTTTTGCCTGCTGGGAAATTTCCATGGGACCTTTGTGACAGAAAAAAATAGCTAATGAAAATGAAGATTAAAGAAACTGAAGGAAAAGAGAAGGAAACAATGAAAAAATTTCATTCGGTACATAGAGCCATGAGATGTGGTAGACAGCTTTATAAATAGAATAGACATAAATATTTGTTCCTAAGTCATCAGGTAGCTGTTTTATTGAAGAGCCAGAATATTTACAGAAATAATTTTAATCAAGAACAGTGTGTACAAATCATAACACTGTGTGTTGTAATCTATCATAACTCTGCTTTTCCCTATTCTAAAAGCAAAGCACATTGAACAACCAGGTTGCAATTGTTTGTGGAAGATTTACAACTATAGGAGACTGGCTGTCTACCTTCTGGCTTATTGTATGATTATTACTAATCCAACAATATTTTAAATATTTCAAGCAATTCATCACTCTCACCTTTGTGATGACCTGATCTCATATAATTTGGGTGCATTTATGACAATCAACTCTCTTATGTATATGTAACTTTGTACTGGGATGAAGCTGAATTTCTCAAGAATTCTATAAAGCAAACTTCTTCAGACTAGAAACTGAACTTTAAAAATGAAATGAAAAAAATAGTTTGTTTATTTATACAACTTATACAATAAGCCAGAATGCTTTAATATTCTACCTTAGCATGTTTGAGTAAACTTATCATTTCCATTTAACTTCTGTTAGTTTTAGTGTTATGGCAAGCTAGAAAAGCTATCTTCCAGGATTCTTTTTGTCATCCATTCATAGCTGGATTACTGGATGGTTCCTCTTGTAAACATTCAGTCATAAGTCAAAAGATAAAGGATGGCTTGTTTATAATAACACTGCTGTATTTGTAATGACAAACAAACCACAGGTAGAAAGTTTGTTTAGTAACTTCCACCCAAAGGATAAGCCAAGATTGAACAATGTTGGCATCCCCTGACATACTTGTTTGATCACAAGACTTGCAAATAACCCTTTCAAGTGTTTGTTGCAGGAAATGCTGGTGTGTGTATATGCTTACAGCAATTCTATTTGCCTTAAATAAGGTATATAAAGTTGTATGGCAAGTATACCTCTGTGCCCTCTAGTCCCAGGCAGCATCTTGATTTTCTATAGAGATTTTGAACTACAAGCTAATCAGCTGCAGCCTGCAAAGTAAGATTCTTCTTACACTGATTGTTAAACAAAAGCCAACAGACTAGAAAGGAAAAGGACAGAAGATTGTAGATTTAGTGTGTGCATATTGGGAAAGGTCAAAGGACTTTTGCAGGCTCTCTGTCCTTCTTCCCACTAAAAAGCAACCAGCTTGTATGAAGAACATGTGTGTTATCAATGGGTTAGCTAGTAGGCTTTGAACTGTATTCGTCTATCTTCTTTAAACTATCCATTTGGTTTGAGGATTGGCGTTTGTTCTAAAATCCAAACTGCCTTGAGGAAGCTGACTTGTACTGAGCAGATCTGTGATCCATCTACCCCAATTGTTAAAACAGGTTATATTCATAATCTCAGCATGATTAATTAACCCAATTGCTTAGTTTTATAAAATACAAAGAATCCTAAACAAACTGCACTAGGTAGCCACAAACTAATTAATCACATTTCATTCAATCTGTTGTGTATACGCAGACACTAAATAGAACCAACTGTCCAAGTTTCCAACTGGAACCTTTCCTGGTTCTCCTTGGTGATGCTGAAAGTTGAAATTGGAACCTGTAACGTGCAAAGCAGATGTTCAACACTGAGATAACAGTCTGTGAAGGACAGAAGGAAACACGCTTGCCAAGTAAATAGCTTTAGATAAGGAGAAATGGGTAACTCAGCTGGAGCCAGTCAGATGAAGGTGACAAGAGTAAACATTTTGTCAAAATAAGCATCAAATAATGGCTATTGAAGATATACTAGAATGCAGAAGTAATAATTGGTAGAAGATATGTAGATGTATACCTATTTGGAAACTAGAAGTGGTAAGAATGGGGTTTCCAGAAGAGCAATATGTGTTTTTCAACACTTGCCCAGAAAACTTGTTGTCTCTGTTTAAAAAAATGGGTAATTGTACCCATTAAATTAAGAATGACATAGAACTTTACTTCTTACACAGCAAAAATGCTGGATTGCACTGAAACTCTGTTTGTCTAGCAGCTGCTAGTTTTTCCTGCTTTTCCTGAAGACAAAGAAGTTTGAGACAAGGTTTCATGAGCCTTTGTGTTTCTACATACTTCTTTCATTCTCTCTCCAACCCGTCTGGTATAACTTGTTCTTACCCTTGAGTTAAAATAAAAAGTTAATCTTTTAATGAACTTTAAATCCATATGTATTCACTACAGTTAGTCAAAGTAAGTCATACTGCATCTAACATAAGTTGCCATACTACATTTAACACAAAATAAAATAAGAGAAAGATTATCTCAATTGTTATGTGTACCAGTAGTTAATGATAAACTAGAGCTCTTAGAGTTAATAAAGTCCTCAGGACAATCATGTAGAGACAAATGAAACCATTCTTAATGAAACAACCTGGATTAACATATACTTATTTACTCAGCAAATTAAGTAAGAAATAAAGGAGATTAATATTATTGTTGCTGTTAGCTTGAATCACTGAAAATCTCAAGTACACATCAGCTTCCTTTGTGCATAAGTAATTAAAAGGATATATGTATATTAAATCACAGCAATGCAGAAGCAATAAAAACAATGAAGGGAGGGCCAAAATAAACTACACCCTTATCAGTTTCATCCTTTAGTTTTAATGTTTCAGTAGTCACTTCCAAACTGGAAATCTTTTATACCTGCAAACTACTTATTAAATCTTGTTTGCCTGCACAATTTCCTATGGTTCATTTTAGACTTATCCTCAGCAGTAAATAAATATAATTTGATTTAGTTTTAATGTGTGGAGTTTTTTTAAGCTACTGGAAGACATTTCCAATTATCTTTGATATCTGCTTGGAATCAGTTGAACTCTTGCATGGATTCTATCCCACAATGGACATTTGATGTGGGCAATTCCAGAAAACTTGCTAATATGAATTCACATTATTGACCCAGATACTTTCGAGATCTTGCTCTTTCCAATTTAGCATTCTTTTAGACCAAGGCTCTCCAGTTACTTTGAGGGGAATCTCAATCATTATCATTGCCATACAGTCTTCCAGCAATATAAGTTGGGAGACCTGCAACATCTAGAAAGCAAAAGTTCGTATCCACCTACTTTAGTTTAATCTATAATTATAGTGTATGCTGCTATTTCTCTCTGATCTGACATTTTTTGGAATTGCCATATGACATATAAGTTCCAAACTTATAGAACTATATGCACTATTCGAAATATAGAGTATGTATTTAAAAATATTTTTCCATTTTAAAATATTACTTTGAATATCTTGAACAGTGCATTTGATGTGTACTTTTTTGCTGTAGAGATGCTTCACTGAACTAATCACCATAATCTTAAAATGACTATTAACTACATACAATCCTGTAAATGGGTTGTAAACATAGCTTTATTTTTGCACACCAAATCAGCCCCAAGCCAAGCTTAAAAATTGCCTTCCCAAGTGAACAAAATATATTGTAGATCTGGTTTTATATTCTGCTCTATATTCCAATTTCTACAGCAACTTAGAAATTGGCATTGCATCAAGCAAGCTGCCTAAAATTTAATCTCTACGTGAGGCAGAATTGCCCATTTTTCCCCAGTGATTTTTAATGCTATCTGTCAGAATACTTAAATTAATCACTAAGATATTACCTGGAAGAAATGGGATGATTCTCTGTTTGGGATCTTTTTGGCCTCCTTCAACAGGGAATTTATCCAAAAGTTGCATCTGCAAAAGAAATATTTACTATGAACTATAATTTACCAAACACTTTCCCAAAACCAGCTTCAGCATAGCCTCTTTCTTGCTTATAACACATTTAGAGTATCAGCTGTAAACAAAACAGATTTTTTTTAAAAAAATGTAACTCATAAAGAGAATCCATGTTCCCAAGAAGGTGAATTACATTAGAGTTTGCAGAGAATTAAAGTCTGGCATTTCAATAATTTCTGTATTGGACATTTTCTACTTCATGGAATAACAATCCAGCTTGGTTCACCCAGAATTTAAGACAGACCACCTACCTGGTAAAAACTATGGTCTCAGAACCACCAGAGAATTTCAATGAAGCATCAAATATAGTTGTTGGCAGACTTCCTTATCCCCCGCACAAGACAGTGCTTTTCCATGTATCTTGGAGAGACATATATGAAGCAGAAAAGTTTCTTAGAGATCTGGAAATACTCACTCACTGGATTTGCTGAACTTTGCTGGAACAAAATGTGTTCTTATAAAGTTGAAGGTTGTATCACCCTTTCTGAAAGACTCTCCCTTTCCTGCTGACCACATACTTTTTGCATGCTTAACTCAGTGTGTGGTCACAGCAAATGACATACAGCACATTCATAATATATAGAACATTTGGCCCAGTTTTTAGTCACAGGATGGATAAATGTTTAATCTATCTATGTTATTATAAGTTAGGCAACACCCAAAAGTAAGCAAAAACAACAAAAAAGAAAATCCTCTCAAAACAGCAAAATTCAAATGAAAATTTCAGTGATTTGTTTCTTACTGAAGCATCACAATAAACCTAATACTGAAACAACAAAATTGCTAGAAATCTAGTGCAGAGTTCCCCAACCTTGTTGGCTTTGTGGCCTGGCAGGGGAAAGAAGGGGATGGTTCCACATGCATGCAGCTGCATTTGTTCAAGCAGCAGGCATGCACAACACTTGTGCCAATGGAGTGTGTGTGCATGTGCTCACCCACTGTTCATGTGAGTGGGGATGTGCACGCACACATGCGTGCACACCACTTCCATGGCCTAGTTCCGAAGGACTTAAGGCTTGGTAGTGGGCTGCAGTCCAGGGTTGGGGATCACATTTGTGTACAAAAGAATAGATTTTAAACTGTAGATATATAAAAATGCCCAAGTTGAAAAATCTAGGAACTGAAATGGCTTTAGGATGCTATGTCCATGTCCATATGAGGTTTCTGAAGCAGTTGTAAAGCAGCTCTTCTGAATTCTTCTTCATTCCCCAAATGCAGTAGTATTGACGAGTTGAGCTGATTTACCGTATTTTCATTTCAGCTATGGTGCACTTGGGTTACGAGGTTTTAGTGAGATGTGAAAAGGTGGGGTGAGTTGTAAAAATCAACAGGAAAATTAATCTACATTACAGCCTCAACATGTAGAGCGAAGATGTATTCATTTTCAAAATGGTTCATCTATGCCCATATACGAATGGAAAAAATCAAAGCAGAAATGGTGGAGACATGATTAGAGAAGCTTTACTACAGTATGTATCAGTATCTTACATCTTATGTACTTGTACCTGAAGTATTATTGATTGCATAACCGTAATGTAATCATTAGTCCTAGTTCAGCCAACATGCCAGACAATGATAATGCAAGGTAGCCCATAGCAAGACTTGATTATAAACAACATTTTAATTTATAGCAAAGTTTGAATGATACATTAAGCTAAGCTCACACTGAGTGCACAAATCATGCTTAACCTGTCTATGGCAACACAACATATTGAATCATAAATTAACTAAATGGCCTAGGTTCACACAACATGCTAAACTACAAAAAAGCTAATTAAGGTTAAAAGTAACTGAGCTTACTATATTGTGTGAACACAGCTGAACTACTGTATTTAGAGGCACCAGATGAAACTAGCCTATGGCTTAGTATATCAATTGAATTAATTTATAGTGGCCTCTAACAGCAATCCAACTAATGCCCGGTTATCTGACTTGAAAGCATTGCTTAATCAAAACTGCAAACTTTCCATACATAAGCACTAATGGGAGTTACATGTTATTATCACTGCATGAACACAATAAAAGTCTAATTTGTGTGCAAAGTTAGATGGAAAGGAACCATAAAATTTTGTCTTCAGCAAATCACTCAAAGCTGAAAGAAAGTGGCTTTAATGTGTCCTGGCACAGATGAAGACCTCAAAGAAGAAGCCTGCCAGAATTGACACAGTGTTGTGTTCATATAATATAGATGACCTAGTAACTATTCAGTAAAAATATGTCTTCCCATATAAAAGCAGTGCATGATGCTCCAGTCAAATAGAAGAAACCATATTTGGCACCTAGTAGTTTCCACAAATGTGGCTGTATGACAGAACTGGGGGCTACTTAAGTACTTTATTTTACTTCCTTTCCTTTTTTCACTCTGTCCTCTCTGGCTCTACGTGACAAAAGTAGAGTTCCTATAGAAGTCCCATTTTTCTTGCACTATTCTGGGTCTTCAGATACATTCCAGTAATAAACAAAGATTTATCCTCTCACTCTTGCTTGCATAATCTAGCTGGCTAGGGAAAGTTAGTTTAGCTCCAGAGAACTACAGAGCCATTTGAGCTAAAACTAACTCCCTTAACTTCAGTAGCGACTGGTCTCAACTCTTCATATAATATTTAGTCTTCCTTCTTGACCTACACGTACTATGTACACAACCAATAACTGGAGGTTTGGCTCTGACAAAATTAAAAATAGTCAGTACCTTGGAGAGCTCAGTGCAAGAAGCCACAAGCTTAGAACTTTCATTAGTGGAACTGTTTTCTAGGCCTTGTCTTGGACAATTGAGGGCTTAAGAAGGCTTAGCTCCACCAGGCTTATTGCTGTCTTTAGACTTAAGTCCCTTCTGAAGTCTCAATTTTCCACAAGACTGAAAAATTAGAGATAATCTTCTGAGGTTATCACTTAATTGGAGGGTGTCTTTATTTTTAAACCCTAGGCCAGGAAAAAGGGAAGGGTCATAGCTTCCTTTGTGCTACTGTAATGTGAAATTAATCATTGCTGAGCTCCTGACCACAAGGACATAACAAAATATTTCTTTTCTTTCAATGGATGGAAAATCTTCATGTTTCTGTATTTTTATGCTTTGGTTTCCTATAGATCAGGGGTGTCAAACTTGCAAGTCACATGACATGTCACAACATATCGCAACTTTTTTTCCATTGCCAGCAATGGGTGGGCATGGTTTTGGCTTGATGCATCTGGCCCATGGGCTGGCAGTTTGATACCCCTGCTATAGACAGTAAAAACTACCTCAGGTCAATCAGTCCTAAGGTTACTTTTGTTCAAAAGAAAACAAAGTTATACCTTCAGCCCTGAGTTTTGCTGTCACTGCATTTTCAGCCAGGAAGATAGATCTCACTTAGTCTCAGAATGATTGACTCTGTGGCAAGAACTGACAGAGACACATTCCTAGATTCTTAGAAGTAGGTTTGTTTGGCTTACACAAGCCTTTTGTACCACATCAAAGTAGTTATATGGCATTTAAATAAGCCATATTTATCCACAGCATAGATATCCATGTAACAGAGGCACAAAACTAAAGCTATAGAATCCAGAAATCTTTCGTTAACACAATAAATATGAGTGATGTGGAAAACTGACTGCAGAACCATCACTTATCTATGTGTATTGACAGTATTGATGTGGCTTGTACTCCACTAATTATAGGATATGAAGTCACCAAAATTGCTAGCCCACTAAAATCACTTAAAGGATATAGCAATCTTGCAAACTCATACAGATACCAGCAAATATTTATATTTGATATTCAAATAATTTTTGTTATGGCAAATATCAACTGATATGCAGTAGATCAAGTGAAATTAGTGAAAGGAGACAGTAAATTAACACAACAGGAAACTAAATGGCCCAATATTAATGGCTAAATATACAGCAAAATTTTTAAAAATGAGGACACTTTTCTTTTTAACCAAAAAATTGGTTTACATAACCAACCCTCCCCCCAAACCCTGTTTTGATCCCTCAGAAAAATAAAATACAAATAATATTATTGATAACATGGGCTTGAAGTCACAAAACATTTCTTGCAGGGAAGGACTATAGCTTAGTTGTAGAAGCTACTAGAATCGATGCTTCCCACATAGAAAATTCTGCTCAATCCCTGGCATTTCTAAGAAGAGCTTAGAAAGCTGAAATGCTAAAGGACTGTCCTTAGCTAGTGCCACACTGATCATGTCTGCTCGTTACACCAAACCAAAGTTTATGAGAGAAACAAGGCTAATCTACAGGATCGGATGCAGAATCTGATTTATGACAAGTAGTACAAAAGCAGTAAGCAGATCTGCCTAAAATCCATCTGCTGATCAGTGAGCTAGACTTTGTTTAATTCTAACTGCTAAGAATATTTTTTTTTCTCCAGAGAAGGTTGACATCCTGATCTACAGATTATCACTATCTTCTCCAAAGAAGTAGTATTTCAACAGTTTTATTTTGATGAAGTATTAGTTTATCAAAGATGGAAGTTCTGTTGGTTTTTCTGTTATTCTCTTTAATCATTATGGAATTCCCTAAGTGAACCTAATGAAGGGTAAACTGTTAGAACGATATTCACCATTCAACCTGAGCTAGCACAGAAAGGTAACCTAGTGCATCAAAGTATATTTTACACATTCAAAAAGGTAGATAACGTTGGCTTTATGAACAGCAGGATTAATTTTCAATACAGATTCAATTATCGAATCTTAAGCATAACCTGATATTCAGGTTGAACTTCTTGTTTTTTCTATTTTACTTCTTTGCATCAAAAGAATTTTAAATGACTTGAGGAGACTAGTACAGCAGAGCCTATTAAGATAATAACTAGTTTTTTCTTCCAGTGTAAATAATGCATGTGGAATCAGACTAGTGAGAGGCAAAGTGTAAATAGCTCTTGTTTTTCCCCCCACCAAACAAATACAAGCTTCTTAGTCTAATGATCCATTCATGGAATTGTTAATACTCTGAAAAGCATTATATCCAGCTTTGTCCTGAATTTTTGTTTAAAAATAAAACAAAAATGACCGAGACTTTATTCTACACACTTTTATGTAATCTGTAATTTGTGCATAAAGACTTTCAAAAACAACCAGTACTTATGCTCTAAAAAAATGTTCACAAGAGCTTCCTGGAAATCTTTGGAAAACTCTTCTGGGTGTGACCTGTGTTATCATAGGCATCAGAAGCAAAGTGGCATGTCATTATTGTTTGATTGCTCTGCAATGAAATTGCAGCTGGTATCTGAAAAACATAATCAATATCCTGAGAATGCAAGAGCACATGAGCTTGGCCATATGGAATGAAACTGTATCCCATAATGGCTGCAGAAGAGATATAACTTAAAGCCACCTACTGTACAAGGAAAACAATGACAAATTTTTAAAGAAATGGGAAACAAGGTTTCTTTTTCAATTTTTAATTCAAAAAAAGCTTTGAATTATTTGCCAAAATAACCCACATTCTTTCAAATATACTAATCACCCTTGACTTGGAAGTAAGGACTTGTGAGTAAGGTCCAAACAAAGACTTTTCTCACTTGAAGCACAGCAACAAATCTGGTCTCTCAGGATGTCTCCTGAGAATCTGGTAGGCAAGGTGAGAGTTTTGCCCAACAGAGCTTTTAAACTGCAGCAATTACTATGCTTATTTCCGTAGGATTATTCTGCATGTCAGCTTTGGAACAGGCTTAGTGCATTTGGAAAACACCTCCGCTTCCCAATTCATAGATAAAACAGGGAAGTATATTTTTTTCTAATGGAAGAACATATTATTATTCAACAAAATCATGTTTTAGCCGCAATTATAAATTTAGCTGGAAATCTGTCATGAATGGATCACATCAGGTTAGGTGTGCTCAATGGTATCACCTGGATGAGAGGATTGGCCAAAGATTGCAGATACCCAACTTGAAATTCCATTCAGCTGTGAAATTCACTAAACAGTCAGAAACACTTTGCAACCTAGTGCAGCGTTTCCCAACCTTAGGAACTTGAAGATGCGTGGACTTCAACTCCCAGAATTCCCCAGCCAGCATAGCTGGCTGGGGAATTCTGGGAGTTGAAGTCCACGCATCTCCAAGTTCCTAAGGTTGGGAAACGCTGACCTAGTGTATGCAGTTAGTGGATGATTCAGTGTATTATGCAAATCCAGAAATCTGGTAAGAGTACATATCCAGAGTACATATGTGAATCATGAAAATGAAGCCATTCTTTGTCTAACTTTCCTGTGAAGAGAAAAGGGAAAGAAGAAAAAGAACTATAACTCTTTTTCTGGAACTATGTTAAATCCCCCCAAAGGGCCTTCTCTAATTCTGTGTATTTCTTAAGGAAAAACAGCTCTAACATCTTGCAATACTTGGATCTTAATTTACTCAGATGTTAATCTCTCTGACTTTAAGGGAATTTAAGTAACTCTGCACAAGACTGCAGCTTTAAACTAAGACAGGAAAAGAAGAGAAGGAAATTGGAAACAGGATGCCTGCCTTCTCCAAAAACAAAATCAGTTAGGAAAGCATGACACTGAAGGTGGGTATATCACTTCAGAAAAGTTTAATGAATTAGACTGGATGCTCAACTATTCTAAGCCTATTATTATATGTGAAAGGATATATTATAGTTAGGTAACAAGATAAACACAATTGAGAAAACATACCAATTTATTTTCAGCCAAATGCAGGAAACGGTCCTGAAATCCTCTCTTGTCACCCTAAAAACCCAACGACTTCTGACTACTGTTCTGATAGCAATGAATAAACTAGTTCAGGGGTAGGCAACCTCGGCTCTTTTATGACTCATGGACTTCAACTCCCAGAATTCCTGAGCCAGCTGGCTCAGGAATTCTGGGAGTTGAAGTCCATGAGTCATAAAAGAGCCAAGGTTGCCTACCCCTGAACTAGTTGCTCTGAAAGAGCCACTCTTTTAAATTTTAGAAGACAATCAGTTGTTTTTTTCTAATAATACATCAGGTCGACTCAATTAGTCCACCCATCCTCAACATTTTATAGTATTTAAAATCAAATAATCATTTTCAGCTATCAAATTAGCCTACATTTAGGTAATGTATAAACAAATAATCTATAAAATAACTTAAATAAACAAAATTAAAATCAACCAAATCTCTGTTTCAGTGTTTCTCAGATATCCTGCAATTGTAGATCACTAAAGTTTGAAAAATTGTTAATAATATAGTAATGTTAAAAAAATCACTATAACTGCATTTCTGCATTTTCCCCATTCACTCTGTTTCTACATGCCTTGTTAAGTTTTGATTTTCCATTGAATTATTTTGCACATATTCCAATCAGCAGCAATCTTTAGCACAAATTTGCAGATTAAGAATTGATTTTCAGTAGAAATATCTAAGTATTAAAGACTTAGGGGTAAATAGATCTCCAGCTCAATGAAATCCCATTTTTAGAAATTCTTCTTCCTACTGTATTTCCTATTTGTACTTTTGGGAATACTTGTGGGAAGTCCATATGGAACAGCACATGCAGCTTTAGTTGATAACTGCATCTGATGTCTTTTCACTAGTGTATGTACCATTTTCTGAATGTATTCATGTTGCTGCTATATTATCACATATATACTCAGTGAGCCAGTTTTCAGCCATTGATCTAATTTTACAAATTGAGTGACTGCCCATTCCCACAGGGGAGGCAGAGCTGAGGTGATGAACAGGCTCTTACCATGTGACTACAATGTGCTGAGCAATGCACAGGCTGACAGGGCAAACAGGCTGATGGACATAAGGAAGTTGTAATAAAGCATCTAATGCTGAGGTCCCCAACCCCCGGTCCGTGGACTAGTACCAGTCCATGGCATGCCAGCAACTGGTCCCCACAAACAAGGAAAGCCTCAACTGTGAGATGCAGTCAGCACACAAAACCATGCACCCTCCGGTCCTCCGGTCTCTCCACATGCCGGTCCCTGGTGCCCAAAAGGTTGGGAACCTCTGATCTAATGGACTATTAACAGATGATTAGGGGACTGGAGGCCAAAACATATAAAGAACGGTTGTTAGAATTGGATAGGTCTACTTTAATGAAGGGAAGGACTAGGGATGACATGATAGCAGAAGTTGTGAATGCTCCAGCACTGGAAGTTTTTAAGAAGAGACTGGACAACCATTTGTCTAAAATGGTATAGAGCAAAAAAAAACCCCATTCAATCAATCAAACAATTTCAACTTCTCGCGGGGAAAAAAATCTCACAAAGTTGGCTTTGATTGATTGAACTTTTTAGTCCCACCCAGTCTGCCAATACCACTGCAGCCATGCCCACCAAGTGGGCCATGCCCACCCAATTGGCCACACCCACCCAATGCCCCCGCCAACCCGGCATCCAACGATAGTTAAGTGGGTTTGGGGTTGCAGTTTGGGCACTTGGTGTCTAAAAGGTTTGCTATCACTGGTATAGGGTTTCCTGCCTGAGCAGGGGGTTGGACTAGAAGACCTCAAAGGTCCCTTCCAACCCTATTATTGTTATAACAGCCTGCAGACCTTTTCTCAGAATCAGTAATCTGATGAAAAAGAGTCTTCCAATTAACCTAGTCCTTCAAATATTCCAAAGCAATTTTGGGATTTAGTTGACTTATTGGTTCCTATGGGATGAGATTCGGATCATGTGGCCTTTCAGATGATGCTAAACCTCAATTCTCCATAGCCCACTCAAGAATGTCCAAAGTGAAACATGCTGAGAGCTATCATTAATTCCTATTTAAATATGGTGATCATAATCAGATCTTTTGTAATATCTTTGTCTTCTTTTAAAAGACCATTGAGCTTTGTGGGAAGCAATAAAAAGGTCAGTCTCATATCGTTATCCTTTATCCTGTATGACTAAGAGAAAAACACACTGAACCAGATATTAACCACAGAATTTTCAGAGGACACAGTCATTAAATAAGCAACTACATTTTAGCTTAACATATTGTCAGTCTTCACACTTGTGCTTGGCATAAATCACCGATCTGATACTTATTCCTTAGTTCAACATTTAGCTTAACTTGGCAGTGGATTCATATATTGCAATCAACAGTGAAGTTTCACACACAAAAATTGACTGCCTATTGTAATGCAAAGGGTCAAAGATTTACACATATATCCTCAATGATTACCAAAACTCTAGGGTTCTTCCTCCAAACCTCCTAATTAAAAATAATGCTTGCAGATTGCTTAGTAGACTTTGGTAATTGCTGTCTATTTACAGAAGAAACCTGAAACAGCTGGTCTCCTGCCTTGCTAATGTCAGCCCTTTTACATGTTGTATACATTCAGCCAACAGGTTAAGCCGAAAGTGGACAGCTTACTTGAGCATAAGCCTCACTGAGAGTTACTGAAATCTTTTATTATTTCAGTGAAATTTTGGAGCTAAATGTTTGAATTAAATATTATCAAACCATTAAAATAGTATTGTAAACACAAACATTCATGAAAACATTGTATATATGGGAAAGGACAGAAAACACAAGTTTTGAAATCTTTTTCTGGCTGCTATTGAAATACAGGGCCATTTTATTCTATACTTTAATCTTTCTTGGATGTGAACTGGCAAGACAGGAAGCAGAGAGAGGGAATCTTTAACAAGTCTCCTTGGATTGGAGCCTTGGAAATGAGTACTGATGCAGAAAGCCAAATATGACAGGAAAAGGAAATGGTTTGTTAGATTTTGATTGAGTTTGGATCTCAACCTTCTCCAGGATGATCTGTGGCCAAAATGATTCTTCAGAACTTCCTATTATGCATCCACTGACTCTGTAATTGCTCCTGACATCCTCTTCTTCTCTTTCCTTCTACCTTTCCCAACATTATAAACTTGTTCAGAAAGCTAGACATTTGCACACTGTGTCCAAAGTATGGTAATTTGAACCTGGTCATTGGTGCCTTGTGCAAAGACAGCAATAATTCCCCATCTTTATTTGGAATTCAAGAATGACTCCAGAAAAACATTTGTGTCCTTGGTTATTAATACCTTTATAAGCAACTAAAGAGCTACATGGGTGAAATGCTGACTTTCCATTCCATACAGAAGCGGCTCCCAACCTTTTCTATACCCCAGGCCCCTAGAATGCTTGCACTTTTGCACCCCTTACAAAAGTTCAAAACAATGGCAACGAATTATGCATATACACTATAATTTTGAAAAGCCAAGTTTTTGTACCCGCTGGAATATCGTCTCGTACCCCCAGGGGGTGCAAACACCCCCAGCTGGGAACCCGTGCCATACAGAGACAGAATATTAGGTTGATAGGGTAGATTTTTGGCACACTAAGTGATGTTCCCGTGCTATCTCATAGGAAGCCTTCTACAAAGAGAAATAATTTGATCTCTCTTGTGAGAAATAGAGGGACTGCTCAATCATTTCATGTGGGTAGTTTTCTTTATATGGGGAACCAGTTGTGGGCAATGACTCATCACCACAAAGAAAAAGCTTCACAATAGCAAGAACTGTTATGAAAGGCTTATAGAAACCAACCCAATCTGCACAGCAATCTCCTATAACACATATGTCATAGTACTTATCTATAGTTTATTTAAACATGGTTTATACAATTAATATATTTTAAGTATTCAGAATGAATCATAAATTGACCACATGAGCTGAGTACATAAAGTACACAAAACTAAAATGTGGTTGAATAATTTGCACTTGAGCATATCATGCAAATATCTGTCAAGCAATTCAAATTTAAGCAGCTTTCACAGATTTGTTTCCTGGTGTGAAGCAGCCCTGAGACATCATGGATCATTTAATGTTCTCCTTCCTAATACACTTTTTCATTTATGATTGGGCACCTAGTGCTAACTATATTTTGCAGCAGTATTAAAATTATGCCCAATCCTGATCAGTATAGCCCAGGGCTCTGCAACCTTGACAACTTTAAAATTTGTGGACTTTAGCTCCCAGAATTCCTCAGCCAGCTATGATTCATGCACTGTGCTAAAGATAACATTTTCTATTTGGCCTAGTGTGCCAAGTAAATTCAGCCATTATTGCGTGACCCCCCCCCATGTTATTACAAACCATGAATTGATTCAATGAGATGTGTGAAAACAATTTTGGGTTAGTCAACAAACCACAATTAACAATGACTTAGCACAGTGTATCACCCAGTTCTATAATTTGCTAATTTAAATGCCACAACAGTTGTCCAGTGATTTATTAAATGTATGTTTTTCCCAAAGAATTGCTTTTCTTTTTTAATCTTCTAACGGTAGCTAAACCTGTTCCATGGGATATTGGGATCAATTGCCACCTCTGTCTTTCCAGCTACCTGTTACAATTTAAATTCTTTTGTACTGAGAAACAAGACACTGCTCTGACAGGATAAACAGATTCTTCAGGCACATTTGGCTAACAGGACAACAGAATGCAGCTGTTCGTCCATCACATGATGGAAGCACTTGTCCTAAGAAGTTTTCCCCCTGATTGTTCCAGTATGATAAAGTGCAACTCAGCTTTGAATTCATCTCTTCCCACCCACCCCTTTTCTCTTCTCTATCATCATTTCTTCTGCATCTCATGGAAGGAAAGAGGAAGTGAGGAAGGAAAGAAAAATCTTGGAAACCAAGGCTGCTGTTCTCATGTTGCTCTCCGAAACATAAGATCCTAGCCAGTTTTCGTAAGGGCTTGAAACAGGAAACTAATCCAAAAATATTATGAGTGTAAAAAAAAAGCCTTGGAGAAAACTTATCAGAATTAAATTGCAAATATATCGGAGTCACAAGGGAAATAACTTTTTCCCTACCCCATATACGGTGGCTTTGATCCAGACAGAATCCCTGCAATCCTACTGGCTAAATACTGCAAAAGTACCTGGGATGTCAGCCAAAAAAATAACAAAACTGTAAAATCACAGATAGCAGTACTGTAGTTTTGCCAAGTCTTCTGGCACCTGTGGATTGTGGGAATATGATTCTTGTGGCTTAATACAATATGACCTGAGATAGATTCATGGCAGTTTAGGAAAATAATATTAATTTTATTTTATTAGAAGAAAGAAATCTCAAAGAAGATTAAAAGAATAATGGATTTTGAAGATCCAACTCAGTATCCTAAACAAAACTGTGTAACTTCCTTCATAAATGGAAACTCAATCTAGGAATCATATTCGATATATTTAACACCTAGGTATCTCTATCCTCCAAGCCTTCCTTTGTGCTGATTAAAGAAAACAGCTGCTAGGCAGAGAAAAACTAGCTCAGCAGTCCTGGATCAAATGGAATGATTAACAGCTCCAGTTTCTTTTTGGAATATTGTGGCTTCTAAGAGACCTGATTCAAGCACACAAGGCAGTTGTGAAATTGTGGGAGGAGAAAAAGTCTCAGCAGCAGCTTTGTCAGAAGAAGGAACTTTCAGAATTTGTAAAGATGAAGCTCTTTTATTCACCTTCGTCTCTGCCATAGAATATTGCTCATTTTAATCACACTGTGCTAATTAACACATTTCTCATGGAAAGATCTAATTTGGCAGTTTTTAGCATGAATACATGATCCAGACATGCAACAATACAGAACGTGGAAACAGGCAGTTATTTTGTCTTTCCTTTTGCATCCTTTCTTTAATGATTCTATTCCACCATTTCTTTGATATTAGTGTAACTCTTGTCCCGCTGTGAGTTGTCCCATAGCAAGTGGGCCATAGCTAGTTGGTCGCAGCAAGTTGGCTGTGGTGAGTTGCCCATGGTGAATTGTCATAGACCCCCTTGGTACACCATGGTATTCTTCTACTCCATAGGTTACTCTGATTTGCAGATACAATTCAATTTCTGGTTGTCATCTATAACAGAGGTCACCAAACTTTTCATGCTGGCAGCCCGGAGGGAAAGGGAGCAGCTGGGAAATTTGTGTGTGTGCACACGAACAGGGCCATGCGCGAATGGGGCCGCACACACCCGCATGGGGCTAGCAGCCCATTTGTGCATTCATGCAGGTGCTAGCTGCCATTAGCCCCCACGCACACGTGCAAATGGGCTGCGCAACTCGCACGGGGCTAGCGGCCCTGTTTGCGCAGGCACACAGGCCCTAACAACTGCATGCATGTGTAAACAAGCTGTGCAATCCCCACATGCAATCTTGGCACTATTTGCGCAGGCGCTAGTTGCCGCCGCTAACATCCACATGCATTGACAAATGTGCCGCACAACCTGCACAGCACTAGCGGCCATTTGCACAGGCACACAGGCCGTAGCAACCGCATGCATGCGCAAACAGGCTGCACAATCCCTGCACGCACTCTTAGCCCTATTTCCGCAGGTGCTATCCACCACCACTAGCCCCACATGCAGGCGCAAATGGGTCTGCAAGTGCTAGTGCAAGTGGGGATGAATGCATGCACACGGGTCCCATGGCACATTGGCCAGTAGGCCATGGCCTGGTAGTGGGCCGTGGCCCATAGGTGAGGGACCCCTGGATTAGAAGTCCCCTTCCAACTCTGTTACTCTGTGAACTTCAAGGCAGATTTTGCTACAACACTGATTGACTCATATGGGTCTACCACTTCTGTCTTGCTCCTGAATATATAAATGTATTGAAAAATATTTCCTTTGATATACATTACATCAGAAATCATGATTTATAAAAAAAAATTAAACTGACCCAGTTATTGCTTGGTATACAACTTAGATGATGTTCTTCCTTTAAAATATTGTGGACACGTGAGCATGACATAGTTGTAGGAGCACTTGCAATGAGGCAAGCTTTTGATGACAAACAAATGGAATGAGGAAGTATATCTATGCAGGTATTTGGAAAAAAATACAGCTGCTTCTCCCCAGTTCTATTTTTCTCATTTGAGCTGAGTATATTCACAGTTTGGGTTAAAGATCCAAAGACATTGGCATTTTTGATGCTGTAGTCCTACACCTACAACTGACAATAAGTCTGCTCCAAACTGAATTCTGAGCACAAAGTTAAATGTAGTAAAATATAATGTAATGTGGTGTCTTGGTTTAAAACTATACATTCTTACCAAACAACTAGATTTGAAGAAGAAGAAAAAAATAAGAATCATGTATGTTTCCACTTCTATCAATCCCATTCCACATTCCCTAAATCTCCCAATTTTCAGGAAATCTCCAAAAATGTTGGCATTCCCCATTGCTGAGACTCTCCCTCTGTTTCAGAATTGGCATATTCATCAAACCACAATCAACAAAACTGTGGATTAGCAATCACTGTAAACCCAGCCTGTTAAGTAGCTGGCTCTAAACTTGATTTCTTAGGGAGACTTAAAATAGACCCCAGCTGTCCATCTGTCACTACCAGATACACATTTCAAGAAAAGCACCGAAAGCATATCCAAATCTTTTAAAAGAGTAAAACATCCTTAGGATGTAGACTGCTGATCCCATACAATGCACCATACAGTACAACAAGCTGCAGAGAGTTGCTCCAAATAGCTAAATGGGTCACATATAAATGTAACCAAAAAGTTAAATAAAGTTTGTTTTGATTCCTAGCAAGGTAGATATTTCATTTCCATTGGTTAATAGAACAAACGCTGAAGAAAATCTAGACCACAAATCTTCACAGTTCAAATACCCCAGAAATTTTGAATGAGAACCATTTATCGTGAGATGTTAAATTAAACAGTAGTTCAGACTTTCACTCTGGAAGGAAGAACATGGTAAGAAAACCTCTCTTCTATCTCAGATAGAATAAATTTGGGTACCAGACTTACCTTTGCTCTTCGAAACAGTCTCTTTCCCTTTATCATTCTTCTTGTAATAAGATTTATAGGCCGTTTTCAACAATTAAGATTGCATGGAAAATGTTTCTTTTAGCTTTGCCCCTTTTTCTCACTCTCATATGAGTACACACATACACACACACAAACTCAGCCAAAATTCTCTTCTTGTTTACCTTCAAATACTTTTTATTACATCACACTGAAAGAAAACCCGAAGCAGTAATTCTGCAGGTAACACTGGTTTTGCCTAACACACCTCTATCAACAAAGAAAACAGGAATTGGGTGTAAGTCCCATTTTAAAAAAACAAAAACAAAAACACCTGTAACTGCCGGAAGGTGGGAGGAGGAATCCAAAACATGGCAACCCACAGCCTCAAACGTTTGGAAAGCTTCATGTAAACAGTGTTGGAGCCAAGGAAGAAAGTCTGAATTAGGTAGCTTTCTAATATTGGGAAACAATTTTATTAACTGTATTGACATGCAACTGGTATTTGATACACAGACTAAAATTGTGTTTATTCTTTAGCTTGGTGCCTTCAAAATGTAATGGACCACATCTTTTATGTTGATAGTGAAAATTGAAGGTCTAGATCAGTGTTTCTCAAACTGTTTGAACAGTGGATTTAATAATTTATAATAATTCATTTCTAATCAAACAGTATTCTCCCAGTCCTGCAAAAAACAGTTTAAGCAGGGATAATGGGACAAAAACAAAGAAATACATTGGATTTAAGTTGCAAAACTCTGGTCAACTACTAGATGGAATAGGAGTTGGCGTGGGGAGGTTGGAGTCCTTGACATGCTAGCCCTAGCAACAGACAATGACAGTGGATCTGTCACATTACTTTCAAGTTTATTAAAATATTTTATTTTTGAATGACAGAAAGGCTTTTGCTGGCCACTATATTGCTCTTTATTGTTCTTTTTTCTTTACTAAATCTATGATTACTTTTAGTAGCAAAAAAAGTTGAAACCTGGCTTCCGGTTTGCCAAGCCAGCCGGCATGGACGTCTGGAGGATGGCTCTCGTCTTCCACGTCCAGTTTTGCATCGCTGGGGGGTCCTAAAAGGGCCGAAGAGTTGCCTTGGAGGGGCGACCAGAAAGAAGGGGCTTTTGCGGAAATGCGGGGGAGCTGCAACCCCCCCCCCGTTAGTGCCTGCATTTCCTTCATACCGGCGGACGAAAGACTGGCCATAGTAATATGGCCAGTTACTAGGCTGCAGACAGCCGAAGTCAAACTTACCACCAGGCAACATTTAAGCAGCGTGGAAGAGATGGGGGTAAGATTCCTCACTTATACCTTAATCTTCTTCTTTTCACCTAAATAAGCTGCTAAGTATCTTCCCCCCTGTGGAGAGGGAGGGGGGAATTCAATCCTCCCTTCAAATAAGTGGCAAGCAAGCTCAGGGGTGTTTTTTTTAAAAAAAAAAGTTGAAAAAAGAAACGGACTAAAAGAAAAGAACTTCCAAAGTACTTGGGGGACACCCAGTGGCTAAACCTGAAATTGCAATCTGACTTTCTCTTTAAAAAAATCAAGAAAATATTTAAGAAAAACAAGATAAGATTAACCTTGAACACCAGATGTGAAACTCCACCATGGAAGAGTTTCAAAAACAAATCTATGCTATGTGGGAAATATCTTACCAAACTTATCAGTTCCTTTCTACAGCTGGCGATGAAATAAGAGCTTTTGGAAAAGAATTAGAAAGCATCTCGAAGAAACAAACTCAAACTGTGACTACAACTAATATTTTATTGGGACAGAACTTAACAGAAGAAATTGAACAATCAAATACATTGGCAGAAGAATTAACTATTCAACAAACACAGACTTTTGAAGACCATAATGGGAAACAGGTGGAAAAAAAGTATTCAGTCCAGGACAATTATATCAAGAGGTGAAAATAATGAGCAGATTTGGCGCTGTTAACAGACTCCTCAATCCTTCAAAAATGGAGACTGGAGGTCTACTTCAATATGATATAACAACACAAGAATGCTTTGATGACCCTGAGGTAAAGAAGCGAAAAATGACATGGCAAAGGAAGAAAGCAAGAATAAAATTGAAGAAATATGGACATCCTTAAGAGGCCTGAAATATATAATACCAAAATAGACAGGATTGTACTCGGATTACGACAGATTGTTTTGATGAGTAGATAAAAATACTGATTAATTAAAAAAAATAAAACACAGATGTATGAATACTAACATTGAAATATCGAGCTCTTTAAATGACATGGATTAAGATGTATATATGTTAAGAATAGGGACGCGGTGGCTCAGTGGGTTAGGACGCTGAGCTTGTTGATCGGAAGGTCGGCAGTTTGGCGGGTCGAATCCCGAGTGCCGCGTAACAGAGTGAGCGCCTGTTACTCGTCCCAGCTTCTGCCAACCTAGCAGTTTGAAAGCACATAAAAAAAAAATGCAAGTAGAAAAATATGGACCACTCCGGTGGGAAGGTAACAGCGTTCCGTGCGCCTTTGGCGTCTAGTCATGCCGGCCACATGACCACGGAGACGTCCTCGGACAAACGCTGGCTCTTCGGCTATGAAACGGAGATGAGCACCGGCCCCTAGAGTCGGAAACGACTAGCACGCATGTGCGGGGGAACCTTTACCTTTACCTTATGTTAAGAATGATAGAATGTAACTAATATACTTGGGTGTAGTGACATGCAAGGATGTATTAAATGTTGAAACGGAAGAAATTTTGGTTAATTTTTAATATGTGGAAACTATAAATAAGAAATAAGAATATTATATTGTCCTCCTCCTCTTTCTCCTCCTTGCAATTAATATTCTAATGACTACCATTCTAATATTGTACTACTAACATTGATATGGAAATAAGATAAATAAGAAGTGTATTTACATTACTAGGTATCGGAGAAAATTGTGTAAAGGGAAAGGAGGTTATTTAGCAATATGAAAATGAGAAACTTTAAACGTTTAATTTTAATATCAATGTAAAATTAAAGCTGGAAAAATATATAAGGTGTTTGATGTTTTAAAGATGGAATGTTAAAATATAAAATATACCAAAGTATTGACAAATATAAGAAAACTATTAAATGACTGATGGATAGCAATGAGAAGTATGTTAATTTAGATAAGAGGTAATATGTATTAAAGGAAACAAGAGAGAGGAAGCATTGGTTACAACAATTTGGAGATTTGTAATAATATATATTTGTCTGAAATGGAACTATTGTAACCCAGACACCACGTTGCTTTTTAAAGATACTATTGTAATATTGGAAAACTAATAAAAAAGGAAAAAAGAAAAAGTTGAAACCAGAGAAATGAAGTAGATGCATTCAAATCAGATATGTAGCTATCTTTTCTTTCTCTGTAGGAGATGAGGATGGAAACAGACACTCAGTCAAAATGGAATGTTAAATTTGTTAAACATTTTAACAATGACAATATTTCTGGGTTTAAAAATTGGGCATAACTTCAAGTCATAAATTGCTCTTTTCAGTTCTTCTGCTATGGGTGGCCAGATGTTTGCTTCTTGATCTGTCTGCTTCATTTATTGAAAATATAAATTAATAAGAAATATTGGTAACTCCATTTTTACTGAGACCAGAAATTCTGGGGAGAAAAGGGTTACTGTAATTCTCAATTTGGCCTGAATAAATTGTTCTCCTACCAGCCCTAGAGAGAAGCTTCCATTACCATTAATAGAACTTCCTTCAGGGATACATAAATGAACAGGGGACCATTTTCATCAAGAGTGCCAACAGATAATGTGGTTAGAACATATATCTTCTATTCCATTAAATGAAAAAGAGAGAGAAGCAGAGTTTCAGCTCTATGACTGTGTGTGGAAAATAAATGCAGTGATATTTGGAGCGGGTAACCTCAGAACCTCCATTGCAAAATAGACAGCATAATTTCCACTCACAAAAACATAGAGGCATTTCATTTTAAAAACAACAGAAAATGTCTCTCTCCAGACAATAATAGAGAGCTAAGTACCTCCTGAAAGAAATACAGCTTCCACTTTATACAGCAAGGCAATACCTTAATAGGGGCAGGATTGCCGACAAAAAAAATCGTGGAGGTGCAAAACTAATCTACAGCTTCACTGGTTCCAGTCTCCGAGGGGCAATTTCCAAGTAACATTTATATGGAAAAATATAAATGCCCCATAATCTTGTGCTTCATATTTCTGAAAGCAAAGAGCTTCTCTCAGTGTAAGCCAAAGGATGTGAGCACAAGAGGTACATCTCATCTTGTTCTCTGCGCCCTTTTACAAAGTGAATGACTGTATTCACTGCACAAAAATAGAATTGTGTTTTTGGGCTGTGGAGGTGAACTCCATACTATTTTCTGGTATCATAAATAACTGACCACACAGCAGTTAGCTGAGCAAAAAGGTGCATGATTTAGATTTGGAGGATGTTTTTTTCATTTTTATTACTTCATGAAGGAGTTAATACATCATCATAATTCTTTGGCTAGCACCATCATTTTGCGGTTGCTAACTGCATGAATTAATTTCCCATCTGATGTCATTAGCCTCTGGGCTTCTTTCAAAATAACTCTTAAGAGTATGTTCACTGATTAGATTTTGAAAGAGAGTGCATGAAAGTCTACAAGTACAAATGTAACAAGGGAATTGGGGATTCATGTGATACTTCTGGAACAAAAACAGCTTATTAATAGGATCGATAAAAATCTACGTCCTGCAGATGGATCTCTTTGGGAAAGGCACAAAAGTACAACATCACATAGTCTTGGGCATTTCTCCAAAAAGTAAAATGGTCTCAAAATTCAGATTGTATTCCACTTGGTCCTATGCATAACAATAATTTTTGAAAACATAATATGCAGATATATTTAGTGTTTCAAAAATCCCTGCCAACTCTTGCTTTCTTTGGTAACAGAACTGGTTGCATTGTACCACAAGAATTCAGAAGATATCTCTATAAAGTTGAAGGCTTTTTACAGAATGATCATGTCTGAAAATTCTCAATTTACCCCAGGGCTAAAAATACTGCTTCATTAATAAGTGAACACTTGCGAAAGAGGGCTCAGATAACAACATCCTGATCTGATCTAAAGATGAAACATGAGCCAGGAGCTCCATTTCCCCAGTGGCCTTCGTGTATTTTTTTTTCTTTGAATTCAATCTCAATCTGGAAAGTGTTCATCTCCAAACCTGCTTCCTGATTAACTTTTACTTGAATTTGATATCTTTGATATCTTTCATACAGACCCAGGAAAGTACAGACCAAGTAGCCTAACATCAATATCTGGGAAGATACTGGAAAAGACAAACAGATCTGTGAATACCTAAAAACAAAGTTATAACTAGAAGTCAGCGGGAATTGTTAAAAACAGATCATGCCAAACCAATCTTATTTCATTCTTTGACAAAGGGACTAAATTAGTAGACCAGTGAAGTGCTGTGGACATAGTATAGTTAGACGTCAGTGAGGCATTCAACAAAGTAGATCACAGCCTACTTCTTGGTAATCTAGAAAACAAGTGGGATAGATAGCATCACCACCAGATGGATTTGTAACTGGCTGACAAAATGTATTCAACATCCTATTCTGTCTATGGAGATTCTCAATCATCCAGGTCATATTATCTCAAGGTGCTTTTCCAAAAAGTAACTGGATTTTCTTGTGGTTTTTTTTTTCCTAGAAAACGTTTCGCTTCTCATCCAAGACATTTCTTCAGTTCTGAAGCTTCTTTACTTCTTCAGAATCTGTACATGTAATGTTGTCTACATCTGTGTTCATATAGTATTCTAAAATAGAAGCAACAGTTTACAAACCACAGCATCTGGGTTTACATGTAGTCCTAAACCATATTGTCGTTTAATTATGAGACAATGTTTAAACCAGGGCAGCTCTAAATTATGGAATGAAGATTCAGCATAGTTTGTACCTCTGCATGCATTAAAAAAAAATACTAATCTTTTCATGTGTCATTGGGATTATCACACTAAGATACCTGAACTGTTGAAGTAAACTGAATCTCTGTCAGCTCATTTTCAGAGTGCAATCAAAAACCTTCATGAGCAAGCTGCCTTGATGTGGTAGAAGCCTCAAGCACATCTCGTGCTTGAATGATTCATGATTCTGTTATCTCCAAGCTTCTCCAATTTCTTTCTGCTAAAGACTTAAATTATACTAAAGCTGCTTTATCTCACAAAATGACAGTACTATCTAATCACAGAATGCACTACAACCTTCTCTGCACGTCTAATAGAAGTTACTTTTTATGTGATGCTGGTTCCTTTCTCACTTGCAATCTGAACTGCTGCATAGTTTTTATTTCAAGACCCTATACAATTCCCCACATTTTAGGGACCAGAACTGACAAACTGACAAAGCCCTCATAATCTATCTACTAAATACTGGGTCAATTACTAATGATAGCACCATCTTTGGAGGTTGACCAACTTTCCAAAAGCCTTCCTGAGCTGCCAGGTGCAGGTTCCCTAGAATCGCAATAAAATAAAAGACAGAAGGAGGGGCATCACTGAGAGGGCTTGTATCCTCCAGACCATGGGTGTCAAACTTGCCGTGTCACGTGACGTGTCTTGATGTATTGCCACTTTTTTTGCATTGCTGGAGCTGGGGTGGGTGCAGCCTCCACATGATGCAACCAGCCCATGGGCCAGCAGTTTGACACCCCTGCTCCAGACAATGAGTCATCCAAGTTGTGTTGGAACATCTAAATCTAAAACATTCAAACACATCTTCTGCAATATAACTGAAGTATAGTACCCTGAATATGGGATTGGATTTTGTATTTCAAGAAACAAATAAACAAATACAAGGTCTGTATGCCATACATGAGGCTTGGTTGCCAGACATCTCATACCTGATTGCATCAGATTTCTACTGCAGCAATGCACTGTGGTCGAAGTAACCACAGATACCATCTGTTTTACCATGCTTGCTCTGCTGGCCCTCTGAAGACTTCAGCAATTCTGGGTTTGCTATGGCAGGAAAGCTGCAATATGGCTTCTCAACATCAGTGCCTGGTCAACCAATCTTACCCTGAGGAAAAACTATTCAGGATTCAAGTGTTATTTTGTGGTTGCTACAGAACAGAATCATAGTAGCAATAGTCAGCTACAGAAATGCATTTGGTTGGTGGTGGCAACAAGCAATTGTTTTGTCTGTGAATGGGAAATATGATCAATCATCTTGCTTGATATACTGCCTTAGGCAAGAATTCCAACCGCTCTCATGGGAAGCCAGGACAGTCTCTTTGCTCAGTGCACAGAAATCCGACTTTATAGATATTTCAGTTCCCTTTCTCTAAAACGGGCGTGTCAAACTGCCGGCCCACAGGCCAGATGTGTCACGCCGAAACCACACCTACCCCATTGCCAGCAATGGGGGGAAAGTCGCAATACGTCGCGCGATGTCATGTGATGTCGCGAGTTTGACATGCCTGCTCTAAAAGGTGTGGTTTGCAAGACAAATATGGAAATTCCGTGATTTTCTTTCTTTTTAGGTTACTCCCTCACTGACTGCAATAGGATTCCATTCTAAAGAAACATACTTAAGACCAAGCAGTCCATCAATCAAGGGAAGAACAAGGCAAAGCTCAGAGTTTTGTGAGAACAAACCTAAAATCACCTGGCACTAGGCCAAAATATGTTTTTTATGGAGCTTCAGATTTGCAAAAGTAAACTTGCAAGATCTGCACTGATGTTGTTACCTAGTATGGGCAATCAAATGTCTGCAAGAAAACAACAAAAACTTGTTGTTGTTGTTGTTAGTTGCGAAGTCGTGTCCGACCCATCGCGACCCTATGGACAATGTTCCTCCAGGCCTTCCTGTCCTCTACCATCTTCTGGAGTCCATCTAGGCTCACGCCTACTGCTTCAGTGACTCTATCCAGCCACCTCATTCTCTGTCGTCCCTTCTTCTCTTGCCCTCAACCTTTCCCAGCATTAGACTCTTCTCCAGTGAGTCCTTCCTTCTCATTAGATGGCCAAAGTATTTGAGTTTTAGCTTCAGGATCTGGCCTTCTAAAGAGCAGTCAGGGTTGATCTCCTCTAGGACTGACCAGTTTGATCGCCTTGCAGTCCAAGGAACTCGCAGGAGTCTTCTCCAGCACCATAGTTCAAAGGCTTCAACTTAGAGAGCACCAAGTATCCCTCATTTCAAACTTAAGTTTTTAATCTCTTAATACAGTTGGAGAAAGCCAGATTGGTATTCTACATAAGTCTGATTTTGAGCAGTACTTGCAGGATCATGGCTGCTAAGGTGCCTGGGCTAACTGAAGGTCTTTTCTTGCCTTACTGCAAACCTATCTCTCCAGTTACTATTCTGCATTCAAAAGAAGCTCTTCTTGGAATCAGCTGTGTTTGAATTGCTGACAACCACGAGTAATAACATTTTATACTTAAATAATGCTGTAACACAGAGGCGGACCATCTGGTCACCTCCAGATTTTGGGGATTACAACCCCATGTTCTCTTGGTACAGGGGACACTGGCTGCAGGTGAGGGGAATGAATGCCCAAACATCTAGAACAGGGGTGTCAAACTCGCAATGTCACGTGACGACGTGTCGCAACGTATCATGACTTTTTTCCCCATTGCTGGCAATGAGGTGGGCACGTTTTCGCCATGATGCGTCCGGCCCATGGGCCGGCAGTTTGACACCTGTGGTCTAGAAAGTACTGCTTGTTCCCTGCTATGGAGCATTCAAATTATTGGCTCCATGCTGTTGCTGTTGCTGTAATCAACTGCAGAAATTGAAACTGAAGGGAGGCTTGAACTAGGATCACTAACCACCCTGCCAAGGTGGCTATTCTTAGCAAGAGGTATATGAATAGAACAAAGAAGTATTTGCAGAGCTGGAGGAATTTGAGAGATACTCTTTCATACAGTAAGAAATCAGTGCCTTCATCAATGAGGGCTGGTTCTCACATGGTAGGAAATTTCCTCCTAAAGACCACACCACTGCTTGTTTTACAAAGCTCCTCCCAAAACAAAAAACTGGAAGCCACGAATATACACCAAGGTGGATGCTGGAAAATAGTAGAAATTAGGAATGAGAAACATTTATCCTAAATAACAAGGATGGTAATAATATATTCACTGAATGGGACAAAGCACTGCCACAGTATGTCGGTGGTGAGGATGGGGGAACAACATAGAAAATCAACCATCAAATAGTTGACAAGCTACTCTTTGATTCAGGCATCTATTTGCCCATTCCTTCTCTCATTTTTCCCCCCCAATTCCTCACTTTCCACTAATGAATGTACCAGTAGTAATGATCTTTACTTGATGGCAGGGAGGGTAGTGCTCCTCTTCCCATATTTGCAATAAAATAGGGATAAAGTAGTAACTAATGACAGCTAGTACTATCCTCCTGGTAAAAAGAAGTGGAGAAGATCAGCAGATCACCGGCAACACAGCATATACCATCACTATCATCACTTATCCTTTTTCAGATGGTTACTGTATATGTCATGCTCTTCTTTATCCACAATTAGTAGAGAAATAGAAGCATATTTGGCAACCTTTTTAAAACTCTTATGTTAAAATACTACTGTGTTTCTCTGCTTTTTATGCTACTTTAAACTGAATTGATTATTTGAAATTGCCATCTATGCTGCTTTGAGATCATATCCTTTTTTCAGATGAGGGTAAGCAGTGTTTATAATGTCATGTCATGCTTCTATAATTCTACGTTTGGGGCATATTATGCATCTAAGCATGATCAGTTTCAAAGGTTAAAATATAGTGGAAGCATGCTTGCCATATTTGTGCCACACAAATATGACCTTGCCCAGTTCTGGGAGAAAATACATTTGTGCAAAAAATTGGATTTACAAAACTGAAAAGCTGGTCTTTTTTCATAAGAAAGATACTTTTTTTTGGTAAGGTTGTGTACCACTATGCAGTTTTGCTAGGGCAATGCTATTTTAGGGATATGTAGATTACGGACTATAATTTTAAGCTGTGCTGTACTTCAATTAGACGGTAGAGTTTAAAAAGAAGAAAGAGTATGAGAAGAAAAAGGGATTGTATAACAAAGTTCAGCAAACACTGAGGTTTGGGTGATATCTCAAACTGACTTGGTAGAAAGAACAGCATTTCAGTTAGTAATTACCGTATATACTTGAGTATAAGCCGAATTTTTCAGCCCACTTTTTGGGCTGAAAAATTCCACTTCGGCTTATACTCCAGTCAACAAAAAAACTTACCGAGGACTTGTGCGCGGCCGAGGCTTTGGTGCTTCCGGGATCGCGCGCACCTCTCCCAAGCCACCGCCGTCCGAGACCTGCCGAAGTTTGGGGAGGTTTGGGGAGGTGCGCGCGCACCTCCCCAAACCTCCCCAAACGTCGGCAGGTCTCCGTTCCTCCGCGCCCTGCCTGCCTGCTTCTTTCCGCAGCGGAAAGAAGCAGGCAGGCAGGGCGCGGAGGAACGGAGACCTGCCGACGTTTGGGGAGGTTTGGGCGCCTCCCCAAACCTCCCCAGGTCTCCGTTCCTCCGCGCAGACCTGCAGACGTTTGGGGAGGTTTGGGTGCCTCCCCAAACCTCCCCAAACGTCGGCAGGTCTCCGTTCCTCCTGCCGACGTTTGGGGAGGTTTGGGCACCTCCCCAAACCTCCCCAGGTCTCCGTTCCTCTGCGCAGACCTGCCGACATTTGGGGAGGTTTGGGCGCCTCCCCAAACCTCCCCAAACGTCGGCAGGTCTCCGTTCCTCCTGCCGACGTTTGGGGAGGTTTGGGCGCCTCCCCAAACCTCCCCAAACGTCGGCAGGTCTCCGTTCCTCCTGCCGACGTTTGGGGAGGTTTGGGCGCCTCCCCAAACCTCCCCAGGTCTCCGTTCCTCCGCGCAGACCTGCTGACGTTTGGGGAGGTTTGGGCGCCTCCCCAAACCTCCCCAGGTCTCCGTTCCTCCTGCCGACGTTTGAGGAGGTTTGGGCGCCTCCCCAAACCTCCCCAGGTCTCCGTTCCTCCGCGCAGACCTGCCGATGTTTGGGGAGGTTTGGGCGCCTCCCCAAACCTCCCCAAACGTCGGCAGGTCTCCGTTCCTCCTGCCGACGTTTGGGGAGGTTTGGGCACCTCCCCAAACCTCCCCAGGTCTCCGTTCCTCCGCGCAGACCTGCCGACGTTTGGGGAGGTTTGGGCGCCTCCCCAAACCTCCCCAGGTCTCCGTTCCTCCGCGCAGACCTGCCGACGTTTGGGGAGGTTTGGGCGCCTCCCCAAACCTCCCCAAACGTCGGCAGGTCTCCGTTCCTCCTGCCGACGTTTGGGGAGGTTTGGGCGCCTCCCCAAACCTCCCCAGGTCTCCGTTCCTCCGCGCAGACCTGCCGACGTTTGGGGAGGTTTGGGCGCCTCCCCAAACCTCCCCAAACGTCGCGCAGACCTGCCGACGTTTGGGGAGGCGCCCAAACCTCCCCAAACGTCGGCAGGTCTGCGCGGAGGAACGGAGACCTGGGGAGGTTTGGGGAGGCGCCCAAACCTCCCCAAACGTCGGCAGGAGGAACGGAGACCTGGGGAGGTTTGGGGAGGCGCCCAAACCTCCCCAAACGTCGGCAGGTCTGCGCGGAGGAACGGAGACCTGGGGAGGTTTGGGGAGGTGCCCAAACCTCCCCAAACGTCGGCAGGAGGAACGGAGACCTGCCGACGTTTGGGGAGGTTTGGGGAGGCGCCCAAACCTCCCCAAACGTCGGCAGGTCTGCGCGGAGGAACGGAGACCTGGGGAGGTTTGGGGAGGCGCCCAAACCTCCCCAAACGTCGGCAGGAGGAACGGAGACCTGGGGAGGTTTGGGGAGGCGCCCAAACCTCCCCAAACGTCGGCAGGTCTGTGCGGAGGAACGGAGACCTGGGGAGGTTTGGGGAGGCGCCCAAACCTCCCCAAACGTCGGCAGGAGGAACGGAGACCTGGGGAGGTTTGGGGAGGCGCCCAAACCTCCCCAAACGTCGGCAGGAGGAACGGAGACCTGCCGACGTTTGGGGAGGTTTGGGGAGGCGCCCAAACCTCCCCAAACGTCGGCAGGTCTGCGCGGAGGAACGGAGACCTGGGGAGGTTTGGGGAGGCGCTCAAACCTCCCCAAACGTCGGCAGGAGGAACGGAGACCTGGGGAGGTTTGGGGAGGCGCCCAAACCTCCCCAAACGTCGGCAGGTCTGCGCGGAGGAACGGAGACCTGGGGAGGTTTGGGGAGGTGCCCAAACCTCCCCAAACGTCGGCAGGAGGAACGGAGACCTGCCGACGTTTGGGGAGGTTTGGGGAGGCGCCCAAACCTCCCCAAACGTCGGCAGGTCTGCGCGGAGGAACGGAGACCTGGGGAGGTTTGGGGAGGCGCCCAAACCTCCCCAAACGTCGGCAGGAGGAACGGAGACCTGGGGAGGTTTGGGGAGGCGCCCAAACCTCCCCAAACGTCGGCAGGTCTGCGCGGAGGAACGGAGACCTGGGGAGGTTTGGGGAGGCGCCCAAACCTCCCCAAACGTCGGCAGGAGGAACGGAGACCTGCCGATGTTTGGGGAGGTTTGGGGAGGCGCCCAAACCTCCCCAAACGTCGGCAGGTCTGCGCGGAGGAACGGAGACCTGGGGAGGTTTGGGGAGGCGCCCAAACCTCCCCAAACGTCGGCAGGTCTGCGCGGAGGAACGGAGACCTGCCGACGTTTGGGGAGGTTTGGGGAGGTGCGCGCGCACCTCCCCAAACCTCCCCAAACTTCGGCAGGTCTCCGGACGGCGGCGGCTTGGGAGAGGTGCGCGCGATCCTGGAAGCACCGAAGCCTCGGCCGCGCGCAAGTCCTCGGTAAGCTCCGGGCGGTCACTTGCTTCGCGTCTCCTGAGGGAAGGGGGGGCGACTGGAGCGGGCGTGTTTCCTCGCCTGCTGGGCGCCGCGATTTGCCCGGGGAACGCGCGGGCCCCGAATGGCAGCGTGGAGCGAGGAAGCGGACAGCCAGGGCTTCCCCGAGAGCCGCGGCCACACAGGGTATTCCTGTGTATTCAGGCTTGCAAAATGGCGGATCGAGCCTCTGCTGGCGGCAGAGGCTTGCAGAGCGCGGATCCAGCCTCCGCCGGTGGCGGAGGCTTGCAGAACGGCGGATCGGCTTATACTCGAGTCAACAACTTTTCCCAGTTTTGGGGGGTGAAATTGGGGGTCTCGGCTTATACTCGAGTCGGCTTATACTCAAGTATATACGGTATATATTTTCCGGATATATCTTTTTCTTTAGTATGAGCTTAAGTGCTCTGCAGCACAGTGTTTTATTAATAATCAAGGCTATTTTAGAAATAACAGGCAATTTTTTCATATTCATTTTCCGAAAGGCCTACAGCATTTTTATGTTCTATCTTTTTCCTAGTATAATGGGCAGTTGCTTTTAAGACAGTCTGCTCTTGGATCTGTTAATTAAAAACTTTTTGGATATAGCTAATATATAATAGCAGAGTGAGCGCCTGTTACTCATCCCAGCTTCTGCCAACCTAGCAGTTCGAAAGCACGTAAAAATGCAAGTAGAAAAATAGGGACTGCTCCGGTGGGAAGGTAACAGCGATCCGTGCGCCTCTGGCGTCCAGTCATGCCGGCCACATGACCACGGAGACGTCCTCGGACAAGCGCTGGCTCTTCGGCTTTGAAATGGAGATGAGCACCGGCCCCTAGAGTCGGAAACGACTAGCACGCATGTGCGGGGGAACCTTTACCTTTAATAAAAATGAAAAGGTCATTCACTGATAACTAATATATAAAAACTGAGTATGAAAAATAAACCTATCCATATTCATATTTTTATGCTTGAGATGGATTGCAATGTTACAATGCCAGCACAGCATACTATGTAGCATGGCCATATTTCAATTTTCTATCTACCTGAAATTCCTGGGACTGCAGATTAGATTGGAGGCCTTTGATTTTGTGGCTATGCAACTCTTTCCTCATAGCCATTTCAAGTAGTCCACAACTTACAACAGTTCATTTAGTGATGGTTCAAAGTTACAAGGGCATTGGAAAAGGTGACTCATGACTGTTTTTCAGTTACAACCTTTCCAGTATCTATCTCCATGCTCATGTGATGCTTGGCAACTGGTTCATATTTATGACCATTGCTATGTCCCAGGGTCATGTGATCACCTTTTGCAACCTTTTGCAAAGACAATGAGGAATCCAGATTCACTTAACAACTGTGTTACTAACTTATCAACTGCAGTGATTCACTTAACAACTGTGGCAAGAAAAGTTGTAAAAAGGGGCAAAAATCACTTGACAAATGTCTCACTTAATAGCAAAAATTGTCAGCTCAATTGTGGTTATAAGTCAAGGACTACCTGTACAATGTTTAGCCATATTGCTCCAGCATATGTCCATGGTCTGCTATTATCAAAAACTGCTGTAGAAAATAAAATATTAACATGGGCAGGCACTAATAATACTTACTTTTTCCCGTTTGAAGGGTATAAATAAAGATCTAAATGTCTAAGATACAGCAATAAAATTATCATAGAGTGTGCCAAAGTTATTGGCCTCATTCACACATTGCCCTGGGCTATACTAAGATTTATGTCATTTTGGTTTAGCATGCCATACAATTTATGGTCTATTGTTAATAAACCAACTACTATAGATTATTCAACCAATCAAGATAAAAACAAACAATGACTTAGCATAATGTACGTATCAAGCTACAATGATAGGCATGGTCCTTTATAGAAATGAATATCAGTGATGGCATTCGTAACACCAGTGCTAGCTGGGAATTGTTAAAAATATATATTGTATAATCTATCTGTATATCAGATATCATAGTATAAACTAATAGCTCAGTGACTTTTATTCTTAAAGTTTTGGAATGGCAAGGAGGCATCTGAGATTTGCAAGAAAAGTATTCATTATATTTCATCTTACCCTTTTTCCAAAGAGCCACAGACAGCATACTTTTTTATGTTGTGCTTCAAAATTATTTTGTCACAGAGCCTGAGTTAAGTGGCTGTTGCTGTTTCAAAGGTCCCCATCTTTTGGGTGCAATGGGCATAATTAATTTTTAAAACATCCTGTGGGCTGCCACACAGATTGCAGACAATCATAAAACAGCTCACTGATTCAAACAGATAACATATTCTCTGACATGCCTTCTTGCTCTCAGGATCTGCTAACCTGATTATCTTTTTTCTGGAAAGGCAGCCCCTCAATAAATAAAGCACAGTACAGCAAAACACATCATTTTTCTCATCTAAAGATGCTTTTGAAATCATTTGGATCTGATAAACATGTTTTAATTTGAAGCATGCTAATTTCCTTTTTTTAAAAGAAAAAGAAAAAGGATAAAAATATAAAAAGTTGGAATGTGGACTTCTACAATCAGCAAATTCATGCGGGTCATCACTGTTCATATTGGAGCACCAAATAAATTTATAAGAGCAGATTACAGTTGTTCAAATGAAATGTATCTGCATTCATTTTTCTAATAGGTGGAGAGTCACTCCATTAGTTTGTTTCACTTTACTCCCAAAGGAAATAAGTCAATGTCATTTAATTGGCCAATTAAAGTCAGGAAAACCATGCCCAAAATCATTAAAGCAAAAGCTGCAACTAACTTGACTTCCAACATTTTCTTCCTTAATTGCTACTGATCTTCTTCTGCTGGCTTCCCCACTCCCTTCCCCATACCATCCCTTCAGGCTATCTGAAATCGACCAAGAAAGTGGACTCAGTAACCATAGAGTAGGATAGAGCCAATCCAGAATAGGAAACAATAATCCAGATAGGTGCCACAAAAAAGATATGGGGGAACCTGCATCTTCAGTGATGGTACAAGCATAAACAAATTCAGTACTGCTTGAAAATGAAAAATTACCACTGAGCCAAATCCAACAAAAAAACTACTTCCTACACTGCTTCAATTTATTCTAAATTCATAAAGCTGGCTGAATAGCTAATACGCTTTCTGCCACTTGGTTTCCTTCAAATGCATTGTGCTTCAAATCCCATCATCCCAACTAACAAGACTACCGTCAATGCTGGTTTAGAATTATGGATCCTCCTTAATTGTTTGTGGCAGGATTGGGGAAGGCCGATCCAGCAGAGTTATTTTTATGTTCTACTTAATTTGGACTTAATCATATTCTAAAATCTCTACTTAGTGCCCTGATTCACAAGTAGTATTAAGCCACAATCATCTGATTCATATAACACAAGTGGTAGAGTTTACGCAGAATACTGAGACATAAGACATGGTTTACAAAATATCATGGATGGGCTCATGAAATATAATATAAACAATAGATTGTGTTTTATGTGGTATAAACGTATATTACTGTTGCTCATTCAACAATAGATGGTTATTTAAGTGTAATGTATAAAATACAGCTATGGAAACCATGACCTAGCACAGTGTGTTTTATGTGTGGAGAATGGTAGAGTTAACACAACACTCAGAGTAAAAAGCAGAATGCAGTGACACCAGCATTCAAATGGGCTCATTAATTGGTGGATAGCTACATCTGAATCTAACACAATTAAGGTTACTAGAAAACATGTAAGTATAGGCGTAAGCAAGGGAAAAATTATGGAACATGCATCACAGTGTCAATAGGCAAACCTCAGACCAATCAGTTTGCATCTGTCTGTCATGCTTATGGGGGGCTAGGGGGAGTTACCATTATTTTATTAACATATAGCCAGAGGCTCAAAAAGAGTGGGTATTTTATTATGATCACCACTTTTTCATCATTGTGGCAAGTTAGTAAACAACATTATTTACCAAGTATCAGATTCTAAATCAAAAGCGGCAAACCTTTTGGCAAGGGCTGCCTGACATTTTTAAGGAGGTCTATAAAGTGGGAAGGGTCAAATCACCCCATAATGTTTTGAGGACGTTTTGAGGAAATCTTCTTTAAGAACAGCGCAATATGCTTTAACTACAATATGCCTTTTTTTTAAAAAAAATCCA